>NW_028263377.1:14503136-14819247 GCF_051168715.1 Poecilia mexicana | reverse complement strand
CGCACAAACATGGAAACTAAAGGAGCCCCGCAGCTAACTCTTACTAAAGTGACATTGTTTTTAACTACAGTTGGAAAGCTAATAGGGGCCTGTCCGTTAAACAGTCTCCACCCATGCTGGCAGTCTGACTGATTGACCAACTAATATCAGCTTGTTATACAACTAAAATTACTCTGCAAAAAGGAGAATGATAATAAGGTTTAATATTGTATACAATAAATGCTTATTTTTGTGAGTAGATTATTCAGAATCTCAAGTCCAAGATTAAAGTACACAACATGTGAATAGAGGTCAAATTAGTTCATCATGTTAAATTTGCCACCCTTTGCTCTAGTTTGTGCTTTAAGCCATACAACAGCTCAGTAGACCATCTAACACAAGTCTGTCATCCTGATCCAGATGTCTTCATATCATTACATGATTATTTCAACATTTTTATACTGTTTGCTATGTGTGAGGCTGAGTAATAGTCGAGCGATTACAGACTTATCCACTGCCCCGAATGCAGGCGCACATGTTCTAACCTAACCTGGGGGTTTAAACGGCAGGATGCATGCATAAACACATCTACTGGTTCAGAACCAGACATCCTGTCAGTGTTGCATGATGATCATTTATTTGAGCTGTTTTCTGTTTTTGTAGGGATTTTGCAGCGCCAGCACGGTTGCCCTTCCTGAAAGCCTGCTCTTTGTGTCCACCCTGGATGGAAACCTGCATGCCGTTAGCAAAAAGTCTGGCTCTATCAAGTGGACTCTGAAAGAAGGTAAGAGGAGACGGCTGGTGTCAAGTTAAAGTGTTTGTATGCTCTTCTCCTCGTTATTCATACCGCATTTCAAACACAAAGTACGATTGTTGTCCAGATGCCTGGTTGAAAACAGTGGAATCCTTGTTTTGCTTTGTTGGGATGCAGCTTTCATTGGAGTAAAGCAACAAATTGATCAAATTGTAGGCAACATTTTATTGTATTTTGCTAGTGTGAATTGTCCTTACAGCATGTCCATACCTGAACATTTTTATGCAATCGAATAACATCACTCCCTGGATCATCTGGTCTAGCCAGGGTAATTAGGATTTTCTAATGCTTCATACACCTGGAATCTAAAAACAGAGCTTGTCGCTATGTGTCAAATCGGTTGTATTTCTTTAAAAACATATTTACAACCTTGAAAAAAAATAAAATTAAGAGACCTCACGGTTATTCTACCAAATGTTGATTTCTGAACTCTTCCTGAGTAAAAATATTAACATTGTTGTCTCTAAATGAATATGAACTTGTTTTCTTTGCATTATTTGAGGTCTGAAAGCACTGCAGCTTTTTTTTGTTATTGTGACCATCTCTCATTTTCTGCAAATAAGTATAACATTTTTGCTTTGAAGTTTGGAGACAGGCTGTCTGTCACTCATAGAATAAAATATCAATGTTCATTTTACTCAGACACGTATCTAAAAGTAAAATCGGAGAAGCTGATCATTTTAAGTGGTCTCTTAATTTTTTTTTTTACTGCCTATACTGCCTTTGTGCCTAGATTTAGTAATCCTATTTTTATTGTGTGGTCAAGTCTAGAAGGACTAGAAGAAGCTGTTCATTCAGGTTCTCTTGGCCATGAGATGTGGGTAATTATTAACGGAGAAAGGGGGAAATGCTGCCTCTAATCAAGGTCTGAGTGGGCCAGGATCAGGAACTTTACGGTAGTGTCACCTGCACTCATGGCCCACACCATGGTTACCATCGCAAGGCTCTGTATGCTCTGGAATCGCATTAGATAATGAGGCTTGGGAAAACTAGCAGAAGAAAGAGTTTAGGGGTATTTTTCTTATATTCTTGTTATAAACTCACAATTTTAAGTGTGTATTCTTCTGTTTTTGTGGACTTACTTTAGGCTTGACTTTTGTTTTGGTTTACTTTTTTTTTTTTTTTTAGGTAAAAACAAATTTAGTTCATGCTTGTTAATCCCTCCTGGCTCTACTCAATATCCAAATCTGCCATGATGAGGCAGAGGCTGCCTCCTCCGCATCATCTGTTTTCCTGGAACAGCTACTGAATATAAATTTCACCAGGCTTTGCACACACCTGCCGCATTTCAGTCAGGAAACGACGAGAGGGAAGCAGAAATCTTCCACCTTTGTCAATACTGAACAGTGCAGTTTAATATCAAACCTGTCATAATGCTGCTCGCTTCTCTCTTTGCAGACATGTATTTATATTTCAGCCAGTCAGACTTAACCCCCAATAAACATTTGCTGAAGACTAATGTTTACTGAATAAAACGGTTATTTACCATCGTTGGATTATCTCACACCTAACCCCGTGCCATTGTGGACACCTTCCAGCTCCACCTGCTCCACACCCAGCTTGTTCACACTGGTGGGACTTGTTTGTCTTTTTTGCAACAGACGCTTCAGGTTTGGGGTTCGACTGGTTTGGTAACCCCATTGAAAGATGGAGGAAATCTTATGTAGGCTTCTCCCTCTTCTTTTTGTTGAAGACAACTTTTAGCAAGATTTTATTCCATTTATACTGGGGTAGGACAGTCGGATTGGGCTTTTTGATGTTGCGATCACATTGAATGATTGTTATTCTTGTTCTCTCTGCTGGTGTGTCATGCCTGATTTACTCACAGAAAGCTTATCTGTTTGCCCTTCATGTTTGCCACTGGGGCTTGCATGTCCATTTGGACTTTGTGTCCTCTGCAGTCTGACGTCTCCAGCATTCATGTCTCTCACTTACTCAGCGGCCGCTGGCCATGTTTTCGTCTGCTGGATGATATTCCTGTCAGTCCTGACTATTGTCTTTGTGTCCTCACAGATCCAGTTCTTCAGGTCCCGACACATGTAGCAGAGTACGTATCCAAGTTATCTTTTTTTTTCTTTTGTTGGATACATGAATGTTTTGCAAAAGTGTTCACACCCCTTAAACATACTGGCCTTTCCCAAAGTTTGTCACATAAGATACAAAATATGTTTTTTTTGTTTTTTTTAATATAGCCAGCATTTAGATTGTGAATGAATAAATTCCAGTGCAGCCAATTGTTTCTAAAAGCCATCTAATTAACATGGAGGTAATTTAACTTCAGAATAAATCTGGGTGTTCTGTGAAGGCCTCAGCGGTTTGGTTTAAGCTTCCATCCCCACAGTGAAACATGTAGAAAAACAAACCACTACGGCTGAAAAAGACTTCAGACTGTGGTGCAGGTTGCTTTTCAGGACAACCACTCTGAGCATGCAGTCAAAGCTGCGAGACTTGAAAATTGATGTTTGCAGATGCTGTTAGTCTGAGCTGACTGAGGTTAAGTCCTTCAACTTTTTTAGATGGTTATTGGTGTTATAAAATAACACAAAATCTCTGGTTGTTCCAGTTCTTGTTGTCCTGTCACATTTATAGCTGTAAAGTGGCAAAATGTGATAAAAGTTTAAATTTTTTAAGAATACTTTTTTCAAGACACTGTGTTCTACTGTATCTTATCTCTATGTAGCAAAAGACAGTATATTCTAATGAGTATTGTGACATGCTGAGCTCGACCTGCTGCTTTACAATTAACTTTGTTGCCTTTGTTTTTCTCACCAGACCAGCGTTTCTGCCGGACCCCAACGACGGCAGCCTGTACTCTCTGGGTGGAAAGAACAACGAAGGCCTCACGGTAAAAGGAAATGCGTTTTATCGAAGCATTTTAATCTTCTGTCTTTGGTATGAACCACCGCTCAGTTCCTTGTTCGGTAGAAAAATAGTCATGCTTTCTCATTATGAGTTTGCAGCTGTGGCGGTTCAATACTACGTGGTGCTATATTTTGTTGTTGACCCTGAAAACCACAAGGTTTATCTGAGGCTTTTTGTTGTAACAGAAATTGCCTTTCACCATCCCCGAGCTGGTGCAAGCCTCACCGTGTCGCAGCTCTGATGGAATCCTCTACATGGGTAAGACCCATTCATAAATTTCTGGTCACGGCGTACGCATACACATTTGTAGATTCCACCTGCGTTCCTCACCTTTCATAAAGGACTGGGTGTTATCTGGTTTCAGCAGAATATAACGCGTCGTCTTCTGGTTCCACTAAATCTGCAGCCTCGGCTCTTTTGAATTTTTAAGTGTTAACGCAGGAACTTTGATCTACCATCGTTTGAACAAAAGCTAGTCGCATTTGCCTCCTTACTATCATCATCATCAGTCAGGCATTTAATTATATAGATGCAAACTGTTGCTGGTTGAATACTTTAATATATAACTACTTTTCATGTATGTGGCTTCACATTTTGTGAAAATACTCTATGAAGTGTAAATGCAAAACTTTGAGGGACTATCTATGCCACTATGGAGTGATAAAACTCAGGTTTAACAGTCGCAGGTTATTTTGAATAACTGGTAAAAAAGTGCCTCATTTAATCAGATTAACGGTTCTGTGGGCAGGACAGCGTTATAAATGGGGGTTTTTCGCAAGTGGAGCAATTTCACATTTTAATGCATTAGAACCACAAACCTCAATGCGTTTTGTTGAGGATCAGCAGTGTTTTAAAAGGCATGCTGTTTTGGGCACGTCTCTGCCTGTTGGGACATTTTTACCTATTTTTCTTTGCAAAATTTATTAAACTCAGTCACATTGGATGGAAGGCTTCACCACCTTAAGTATTTTGCAGCCAGCAACAGGTTTTGTTTCCAGTGTTTCCTTTTTTTTTTATATTGACACCCATCTTATCAGCTTTCACCAGCTTCTGTTTTAGTTTTCTAAACCAGCTTTAAACTTCTCCCTGACCTCCCTGCTGTGATCTTTGGTCTCCAGGATGCTCTTTGTTCTCTAACAAGCCTTCAAATAATACCTGCATTTATACCGAGATTAAATTGAGCGACCGCATAAAATCCCAACAAAGTACATTGAAGTTTGTAACGCCACAAAATGTTTTGCAAGACTGCTATCGCCAGGTGCAGTTTCAAAGCTGAAATCGCCTAACTAATCAGTTTCCTGTGTGTGTTTGTCTATGTGCTCTCCTGCAGGTAAAAAGCAGGACTTGTGGTATGTGGTGGATTTGCTAACAGGTGAAAAACAGCAGACGCTGACGTCGTCCTTCGCTGAAATGCTCTGTCCGTCTTCATCCCTTCTATATCTGGGACGAACGGGTAAAAACAAAACTAGCTCAGCTGCTTTTGTTTTTTTTTTATTCTAACCAGAATCTATGACATTCAAGATTTAATCTAGTTTACCAGAAGCCTTCATTTATAATTTTTTTTTTTCCGAGACTGTTTATATAGTCATTTCTCATTAGTGCAGCCAATTTATTTAACTTTCAAACAAAACAGCTACCTCTCCAATAATTAGCTCCTTAAATTTTAAGGGGCTAGGAGTGTTTGGAAGTTGAAAGCTTTTTGTTGGCCATTGTTAAGGAAATTTCACACCATTCAGCTTTGCAGTCTTACAATAAAACTGACACTGAAGCCCTGCAGTGTGTGCTGCTTACGTAGCCATGCATGTTTCTGTCTATGTTAGAGTACACCATCACCATGTACGACACAAAGAACAGAGAGCTGCGCTGGAATGCCACCTATTCTGACTATGCCTCCACCCTCCCCGATGATGATATGAAATACAGTAAGATTCCTGCTCGAGCATGCTCGTTGTTGGCCTAACCCTAACTCTCCAGTACACTGGGCATGCTAATAGCATCTCGTTATTCCCTCCACAGAAATGGCTCATTTTGTCTCAAATGGCGACGGCCTCGTGGTGACCGTGGACAGCGAGACGGGAGACGTTCAGTGGGTGCAGAACTACAATTCTCCTGTGGTGGCGATGTACATCTGGCAGCGGGAGGGTCTTCGCAAAGTTCCCCACACCAACGTCGCCGTGGAAACACTGCGCTACCTCACTTTCATGTCCGGAGAGGTCGGACGGATAACCCAATGGAAATATCCGTTTCCAAAGGAGAAGAAACCCAAAAATAAATTCATGTAAGTAATTCTTTTGCTTAATTTGCCTTAGATTTTTTTTTTTTTTTTTTTTTTTTTTACATTTTATCTTCTGTATTTTTTATGTATTTAGTTCCATTTTACATATATGCTCAGAGATAAATAAATAAAGCTATGTAATTTAGCTAAAAAGCTGGGCAGTCAGTCTTGTATTAATTCAATTAATGGAAGGTTAAGTGGAAGGAAAATGTCTGGTTGAAAAAAATCCAATCTTTGGATGGAATTGGAGCTTCCAGAAGCCTCTTTTCAAAATAAAGTAAATCTTTTTTTTTTTTTTTTTTTTTTTTCTGTGGAAATAAAGCTCCAGAAGCCTGGAGGGAAAAGCTGAAAAGTAAAACCAGGACCTGTTGGTCTTCTCTGAATTGTTTTAGCCTTGTCATTTGGCTTGACAAGATTTTTATCTATGTCGCTGCGCAGTTTATTGTCAAACTTGTCGAAATGTTTTTGGTTGTGAAATAACAGGTTTAACTGACGGTTTTTATTTCTGTTCTTTTCAGGGCCACTTTATATGTGGGCAAATACTCCACTAGCCTGTATGCATCACCGTCTCTGGTGCATGATGGAGTCACAGTGGTGGTGAGCACAATCTGCATATTAAATCAAGCGCAACATTGATCACGTCAACAGCATGGCAATGATTTAGAATTTTTTTTTTTAATCAGTCTTTATATTTGCATTAAGTTTGATTTCTGTCAAGGTTTTTACTTAGTTTCTTAGTTGATAAACGTTGAAGACTTGATTGTTTGAAGTAGGAAGCTGCTATTTCTACAGACTTCCTTTTTATAGAAGCTCATGAGGCGTCTGATAACAGGAAGTGTGTGTTTGTCTTTAGCCTCGTGGAAGCACCTTCCCCCTGCTGGAAGGCCCAGATAGCCAGGAGACAGAGGAGGATAAGGAGTGTGTCATCACTCCGAGCACAAGTGTGAAATTCAACGCTGGCCTCCGAGAGCGAAACCGGATCAACTTTATGAGGAACTATCTGCTTCTCATAGGTGCGGCACAAAACAAATCACAGCTGTTAGAATCTTTAGTTGCTTATCTTGGAGCTGGGAGAAGAAAAAGAGATTTGATGTCATTTTATAATGGTTTAAAAATCCACTTTCCTAAACAAGTTTTGATGTCGGCACTCTTAACCAAAGACGACACACTTCCTCAGAACTTAGAAATGTTTGTGCTTTCAGTTTAATGTGGCCTGCCATCTACTGGGTGACTGATGGAACTGCAGAAATGTTTTTGTTTTGTTAATATTGGCCTGAACAGAAGTGGAATGTTTCGGCAATAATTTGTCCTGTGCCAATGCTTGTCTAATCTGTTTTTAAAATCTCAAATAAAAAGTCTGTCTTTCATTTTTTAGCTGCCTTCATGGTATTTTGCTGGCTGTGTCCATTGTGCTTACTTTTATTAACATGGGACAATTTAAAGCATAACTATGTATTTAAAATATGGAAAGTAGCTGTTTTCTCTTATTTTATATAAACTCCAGCTGAAGAAAAAAAGTTTAGTTTAACATGTGCTTAAAGGCTATTTTATGAACGCATTCTCATAAGAATATTCTTCTAATGTTAACAGCACCTATATAATCCGGTGTGGTGAGGGGTGGAGTCTCCACTCCCTTAAACTGTTAAAAAAAAAAAAAAAAAAGAAATTCATTGTTGGGTTTGAAATGAAACTGTTTCTGTTGGTGTTTTGGATACTTTAGACTTGAATTTCTTTGTTTGTGAAGCTTTTTTTCCGTATCGCTTTTCAGGTCACCATGAAACGCCCCCTGAGGCTCACACCAAGATCCTGGAAACATTCCCTGAAAACTTCCCTCGTAACCAAGGCAACGTCATCCCACCTACTACGGATAAGAAAGGAGAGGAGGTCCGGGTCATCTCGCATGTGATGGAAATATCCTGACTCTCCATGCTCTTTTTATTCTTTTTAACATCTTTCCTGCTCTTCTGATTCCTCTCTGCAGAAGGTCAATGACAGCGGCATGGACGATAGGCAGCCTTCAACCTCCATCCAGGAACCAGGGACCAGCAGCCGGACGGCACGCCCGGAGGCCCCTGTGGACTCCATGCTGAAAGACATGGCCACCATCATCTTCTCCACTTTCCTTCTCGCTGGCTGGGTGGCTTTTGTTATCATCTACCCCAAGGTAAGAAAAAATCTCACCTTTTCTAAAGCATCAAATGTACTCATCATAGAGGATTTCTATCACAGCTGTAGCTAATAACTGTAAACCCTGTAGAGTTCTGGCTACATGAATTGACCTTTGTTTTGGCAAATTGATGGTTGGATTTTTTTTTGTGTATTTTTCAGAGCAAGATTTTTCTGCATAAAAAAAAAATTATATATATATATATATATATATATATATATATAATTTTATTTTTTTAAAGGCTTTTTACACATCGTTATACGGGGTGCTGACAAAGAAGTTCCTTTTATTAAATTTGACTAAACAAATTATATAAACTAAACAAATTATATAAAAGTTTCAAAACTAATTTAGGACCGAGTTAGAAAATAAGAAGAGGATGAGGTGCTTGAGTGTGGAAATAGCTCAGAATTAACCTGTGGAAGCTGTACCTGCTGACTTTTTATTAGCTTTATATAATAGGTGTATGTATAGGATCTCAAATGGCTGGAAAAGGTGCACCCTTTATGTTTTCTGTTGTTTCTTGCTACAGAGCGTGCACAAGCAGCAGCAGCTGCAGCACCAGGAGTTCCAGAGACAGATGGAGGAGCGGCTGGAGCTGCTCCAGCGGCAGCAGCCTTTCTCCCCTGCAGACGTGGGTTTGGCTCCCGACGGCGACTTCCTGGACGTGGCCCGCACTCGCTCCGACTGCTCAGACCACAGCAGTCCCAACGTCACGCCCCGTGCCTCCAACCACTCCAACTTATCTGTGTCTGAGGTGGGCAGCTCAATTTATGAGCATGAAGATGGAGGTAAGGCTCCAGTTCCGTTTTTGTACATCAGCTGGTTTGTTGTGGCCTCGTTTTCACTGCTTGAAATGTGTTTTTGTCAGAGGAAGACTTCTCTACGGTCAGAGTCGGCAACATTACCTTCCACCCCAAACAGGTGCTGGGCCATGGTGCCGAGGGAACTATGGTTTATAAGTAAGGGAATCAGGCTTTGCAGCTTTTTGGGTAAAATTTCATTTATTCCCTCACGTCAGTATTACATTTCCACTGTTTCTCCAACAGGGGGCAGTTTGACAACCGTCCAGTGGCGGTGAAGAGAATCCTCCCAGAGTGCTTCAGCTTTGCAGACCGAGAGGTTCAGCTGCTCAGAGAGTCTGATGAGCATCCAAATGTCATCCGTTACTTCTGCACTGAGCGGGACCGCCAGTTCCAGTACATCGCCATAGAGCTGTGTGCTGCCACGCTTCAGGAGGTAGATGATCAATCATAATGTTTTTTTGTTTGTTTTTTTTAAAATAAAGTTAGTCTTCTGATCTTGAACAACAACTGAACCCTAAGGTGCTGTCAAAAGTGTGCTCAGTGGCACAGCTTCACCGTCACCACTGGTCTCCAAATTACGAAGGATGCTCAGAGAAATTCAGGAAATCTTGATGCTCTTTTCAAATATGAATTGCGCTAACATAAACTTTTCCTCAAGCCTGTTTAATATCCCACACCACCTCAAGCTACTCCCCGCTATTGCTTATCATTTGTAAGACCAGTGACCCCTAGTATTTTACACCCCAACCAGACTGAAGCTACTGGAAACATAACTTGCTGTCATGAATCTTGTATCTGTCCCCAATGCATTTGAGAAAACAAATGATTGTTTTTTTCCCCCAACTTGTTCTTGGTCATGAGTTTGTCCACTCTCCCTCTCACTATTTGAACAAACATATTAATGTTATTAAATGGCTAATAGAACCTAAAACCATCCCATTACAGGTTGATGCTGATACGTCTTAATTTTTAACACACTTCTAACAAGCTAATACAAAGAGCTCTCCCTTTCTCACTTATTTAATAGTTTTTTTTCCCTCTGGTTTTTTTTTTTTATGTCTTTTGATTTTGTCTTAATTTGTGGGTTTGAAATGTACCCTCATTAAAAAATGTGACATAAAATGTGTTGCAACATTGTTCTTTCCTCCTGTCAGGCTATAGTAATGTTGAATCACTTCACTGTAGAAAGTTCTTACAGCTTCCAGTTTATGATGAACTTAACCTTTGATGATTCCTTCTAAATCTGTTAGCCAGTTTCCGTTCATATGAGGGTGATGGTTTTTGTCAGTTTGTTGAAACTAAATGCTGCTGCATTCCAGCAGGACAATTACCCCCAAATCTCATCAAAATTCCTTTTGCCATGGATAAAGTTGGCTAATATTAAACTTTTATAAAGACCCTGACCTCAGCCCTATTAAACATTAATGGGCTGCAGTTAAAAGCCTCATCCAGGCCAAGCCTGACCATCTCACTACCCTGAAGAAAGAACTTCCCATCATAACGTTTTCTCCACAGAATGCTTTTTTTAATTCTATTTTCAACGTCATTACCTTTCCTCTTGCTAGTATGTGGAGAAAAAGGATTTCAACAGACATGGACTTGAGCCAGTCATGCTCCTGCAGCAGACCATGTCCGGATTAGCCCATCTGCACTCTCTCAAAATAGGTAAGTGTCTCTAAAACCTAAAATCCTTTCACTGTCTTCATGTCCTTGGTTGCCGTTGAAACATAATTTTCCCTGTCCCTCCAGTCCACAGAGACCTGAAGCCCCACAACATTCTGGTATCCATGCCGAACGCACACGGCCGAGTCCGGGCCATGATCTCCGACTTCGGCTTGTGTAAGAAGCTGGCGGTGGGACGTCACAGTTTCAGTCGACGGTCCGGGGTCCCAGGGACCGAGGGCTGGATTGCTCCAGAGGTCCTCAGTGAGGACTTCAAGGACAACCCGGTGAGTCAGGGATGCAGTTGCACATCTGCCACAGCTGTCATGAGGTGAATTGTACGTTAGTGTTTTCCTGTGAAGCCATCTCAAACTATGTGGCGTCGCTCTTCTAATGTGATCCCTGTAGACCTACGCGGTGGATATCTTCTCTGCCGGTTGTGTCTTCTACTACGTGGTTTCTCAGGGAAGTCACCCCTTTGGGAAGTCTCTACAGAGGCAGGCAAACATCTTACTGGGAGGATACAGCCTCGACTGTCTGCAAAGTGACAAACACGGTGAGAAATGCACCCAAGAGGAGTAAAGTAGTTTGTTATTGTTGCTAATTCTCAAAGGCAAAAAAATGTTTTTTTTGTTCTTTTCATAATTAACTCAACACATTTGTGTTTTTTTATCTTCCTAGGTGAAATTGTTGCCAGAGATCTCATAGAACAGATGTTGAGCATGGATCCCCAGAGAAGACCTTCAGCTGAAAGTGTTCTCAAACATCCTTTCTTCTGGACTCTGGAGAAGGAGTTGCAGTTCTTCCAGGTTTGGGCTCTTTTCACCCACTGGGCGTCTTCACAACCAGGGTTCTGCAATCCTGCACACTCTGTGGAGAGAAGCAGCAACATTCTTTATCATATATAGACTGATTGTACTATTTTACAGGTTAATGTACAGGATCAAACGAAGTACGATACCAGCTGCCTTAGTAATATTTTGGTATTTTAATGATTAATGCTAGCAAAACAAGTCCAAGTTTTTATAGAAGTCACATTTTTCCTCAAAATTCATTGTTATCTCCAGAGGTATTTATGGGATCACTATGTATTTTTAAAAAAAGTTTCAAATTAGAGCACAACACAGTGATCCATTACGTGCTTTTATTCAGCCTTATTTTCTTGCTGCTGATTAAAATCATGCTTTTTTATTTTTTTTCCCCTTTGGGCAGGATGTGAGTGACAGAATAGAAAAGGAGCCGCTGGACGGACCAATCGTGAGGCAGCTGGAGCGAGGAGGGAGGGCCGTTGTCAAGGGCGACTGGAGAGAGCACATCACGGTGCCACTGCAGACAGGTATGATGAAGCTGGTTAAACGGTGCAAGCCACAATTAAGCATCTTCTAAACAAGTCGCCTTATTTCGTGTGGTGTTGTTTGGCACCTTGATCTCTTACATGTGGTGCGGTTTCATTTTGGGTGTTGTAGTTCTTTGATTTGCTCTCGCAGACGGGGCTGAATGTTTCCTGTCACAGGAAAGAAGAAGTCTGTGAAGTAGGCAGCTTTCTGTCTGCAGTGCCACACTGAAGATCAAAACCTTAGAAAAGTGGTTTGATTAATTAAACATTGCAGAACCACCATTTTATATTCAAGTCATGAAAACGGCAAAAAATAGTAGTGACTGGGTTGTATGTTTATCATTTACCAATTGTTTTATGAAATTTTAAATCGGGGTCGAAGGAGATCGGCGGCAATAACGAAACCAAACGCTGTTTCTGCTAGAATTAAATGTGCTCGATTTATTTCCCCACAGATTACAGCAAAATAACATGCATCAAACACTGTTACTGCTAGAACAAATATGCTCGATTTATTCCCCACAGAATACAGTACAAAACACTCTATGACTAAACACGTGATGCTCGATTCATTCAAGTTACCAGCGCTTACCTCGTGAAACTTGGCCGGAGAGCCTTCGGCCTAGAGACAAGCGGCAGCATCAACGTAGCTGGGCATTCGAACGCGATCCACAGCAGACTCTGACTCAAAACCGCGGGCTTTTTCATATTTTATCTCTTAAACAAAGGGATGCTTGCGTGGAAAGGGGGAGTGGCCATCTCCATCCTTGCAGGCGAGCCATCCAATCAGAGGTAGCCGCTCTCCGACCATGAGCCAATCATGGGCTGAGAGCGTGAACCAGCAGACCAATCAGAGCCCAACCCAAGTCAACCAGAGCCAAGCACGCCCTGTTCACGTGATCCGTATGAGCACAATAATCTGAGCAGAATAAGTTTTATATCAAATTATAAAGCAAAGAACAAGTTAAAAGATAATAAAAAGAATAATGATTATCAAAGAACATAAAAGATAATAAAAAGATAATAAAAAGATAAAAATACAAAATACCAGATCACCAATGATCTCAAAAGTATACAAAATGTACTTTTTGTCAGGGTTTTGTAATGTAAAGTAAGACCTTTTCAAATGTATTTCCCGTTTAAGGCGCCATAGATCAACATTCATCTTTTTAATGACTCAGCTTGACGATGGTCCTTTTGAACTCATTGTAGCCATAGTAACGTCATGTTATGAAATCAGTTGTACACATTTTTTATGAGGAAAAATGTTTAGTTTTTGATGGAGTTATTAATGACTCACTGGAAAAAAAAAACTCTTATAATGAAGCATAAATCTCTGAGATTTCTGGCCTTTTTACTAATTCTAACCCCATAATAGATTTATTTTGTAAAAAGCTCAATGGGTTTGATTTTTCTCTGTGGTAGATCTGCGGAAGTTTCGCTCCTATAAGGGCGGGTCAGTCAGAGACCTTCTGCGTGCAATGAGAAACAAGGTGAGGCACAGTTGTTGCGTAATTTAAAACAATCACACTCCTCCCTGCTGTAGTTTTGAGGATTTCTCTCATCTCAACAGAAACATCATTACCGAGAGTTGCCCGTCGAGGTACAGGAGACCCTGGGCTCCATCCCCGACGACTTCGTCTCGTACTTCACATCCCGCTTTCCTCACCTCCTGATGCACACTTATCTCGCCATGAGGACGTGTGCGCCTGAGAGGCCTTTCCTGCCTTATTACCCCACTGCAGAACAGCTGCAAAAAACACAGAGCCAGGGTTTGCAAAGACTCACCGAGCCATGCACCCAACCCCTTCCAGATCATACAACACTACCTATGTTGCAAACACAGGAATCGACTCCTTTGACACAGTGTGGGCAGTCGCTGCCCTCGTCCAGAGAACATCCGGTACCTTCAGACTTTTCCGTTCACGCGGCTCACCCAGAAGTCCTGGGGCTGACTCCTCCCAGTGAAAATGTCTCTCAGTGGCCTACGGTTCCTCTCAGGCCGGAGGTACTCGCTATCCTGGACGACAAAACCAGTGCGGACTGAGCCAAAGCTGAAGTGGACCCAGAACTAAGGGAGCTTTGCCTTAAACAGTGGAGAACATTCAGGGGTTTGCTGCTGTGCTGCGGTGAGGTCCAGGCCTGCAGTGCCTGGAGTCGCACGCAAGCGCCGCAGACAAAACAAAAAGTGCCTTCTGCTGGACTGGATTCAGGTTTGTCCGTCTCCGCTCAGACGTCTAACTGCCTACAAGGTGTTGGAATATTTTCTTGTAGCTGGACTGCACAAAGATATTGCTTTTTTAATTTTATTTTATTTTATTACACAGTGCAAAAAAAAGTGTCTAAAAGCTCTCTGCTCATTGTTGTGGGAAATGTCTGCATATGTTGTTGAACAATTGGGTAGTTTTCTTGTGCAATGTTGTGTGTTTCTCAGTAAGGGTATTTGCTGAAGATGCTGTATGCGTAGATTTGTACAGAAAGATTTAAAGTTTGGGTCATAAATTGCTTAATATGACCCATGTGCCTTTTTATATATATATATACACATATAAAATAACGGTTTATTCTATATAAACCCATCACTGTGCTGCATGGGTCCTGCTCATTAAACAGACTATGCTTCATGTGCTTGATTTCACTAAATGCTGCTAGAATCTAATCTGTGTTGCTGACTCAGACTGTTCCAAAGTATCTGAATCCAGGAAATGATTTAATCCTCATCATGATGTTGAGAATGAGTTAAAAAGTGAATCCAGAAAATGGTAATGTGTGACTTTTTTTGTTAGTGTCAGTGACGTTGATGACTTGCACATATTAAATTCTTCATTGTTTTCTACTCGTATTTTTCTTGTTGGTTCATCTTGTGTCTTACAGGATTGCTGCAAGATTTTAGAAATCTATTTTTTAACCTTTACAATCTTTTTTTAATGCATAAATTATGTCTACTCCTATGTTCTTTTGATCATTCTTTTATTTTATATGTAGGTTTTGAATTTAAATTATGGTGGTTTTTAGAAGGGTTTTGAATTTATTTGGCAGAAATGTTCATATTTATTGGGGATAAATAGAGTATTCAACAACCAGAGCCTGGGGCAAACTGAAATATGTTTATGTATTGGGGTCTAGAAAGACGGATGTACATATGGAAGAGCAGATTTTTGTTTTTAACTACAAACAAATGAAGTTTGACATCTACTAAACCACGCTAAGTTTTGCTGTGTCTGTTTGGATTCAGATTTGTAAGACTGACTAAAGTAGAGTTGTTGCCCTTTTTTTTTTTTTTTTTTTTTTCCTCTGACTGGTACCAAATTGGATAAACGGTACCTCCCTGTATAATGGTGGTGAATGTGTCTCAACAAGGTTGCACAAAGTACCAAAATATGGCCCTTTTTTGCTTTTCATCTTGCCTAGATAAAATGGTAAATAAAAAAATTTACCAATCAAGTGTTTTTGGTTTCAGCTTGGTTGAAAACTAAATGATTACCATGCGCTTTTCCACTGAGTCAGATTAAATCATAAGTCATGTTAGCCATGATATGGAACACAACAAACGAGGATGAATGTGCTAAAGCTAAAGTCTGTAACATTTTTCTCTAAACAGATAATGCTACGTTGTCGAATAAAATTCTATCCCCATTTTGATGCATAGTGCTGGTAGAATCATGCTGAGGGAATACTTTTATTTTAATAAATTAAATATTTTTTAATTTAATAAATTAAGCACATCAGTAATATAAGGTTTGTAAATGTACCACTAAACAGCATAAATATTTGCACTCAATCATATATTTTAGTCATATTGGTATTTTTTGGTATTCTTATGGAACCACTAGTGAGTAAAATAGCCAAAAATGTCAGTCTCACCAGACTGTTAGTTTTTGGTACTTGCAAAAGTATTGAATAATTAATGTTGTGGTCAATCAAAATTCTTGTGAGGGTTTTTCTTCTGCCAATAATGATGGACACTATAAGTCCTCATCTCTATTTTTCAGATGGGCACTTATGGGAATTTTTTTGAAATGCACAAAAATCTGCAAAGGTCTTGAAACTGGGGCAGATGTTCACCTTTCACTAGAGTAATAACTGTAAACATGCAGCAAGAGCTAAAATTCAATTCAGTGCTTTAGGTCAAAGAATATGCTATAAAATTAACCAAAGTCCAAACCTAAATCCAGTTTAGAATCTGTGCAAAAACAATACTGCTGTTCAAAGGTGATCTCCATCTATTTTGATTGAGCTATTTTTCTAAGGATTGTATAGGACCTGTTTGGGATAACTAAATATTATTTTCCTTCCACTTTGTATTAGTTCATCATATTAAATTCCAATAAAATACGATAAAATATTAATCCACTACCTAATTGCTTAAAGCATTAAAAAAAGGGGAAGGTTGAAGGCATGTTTCTTTATCTTAAGGCGATCCAATACAGTTCCTATCAGTATGCAGTAGAGCTGTAAATGCCCCGTTATACAATGACGTTTTGTGTCCCGTTTCCTCAAAACCGAAACTCAAGGCAGCAGAGGCTCTGCGCAGGCGCAGTACTGTCCGGAGCCCGGCAGTTGACTCGAGTTGCAGCTGGAGAGATAAAACTCCGTTGGTCAGACAGATCATCGCTGGGCGGCAAAGTAAGCAAAACCGTCTGTTTTTCTCGCGTTTTCCATCCAACGTAAGAAACGGGTTTGTTAATCTTTTTTCATATTTAACATTCCGCATCTCACCGTTCATATAATCCTCCTCTATGTGTTTTTTTATAGCCTTGGGCGATCCTCATGCGACACACGACTCACTCTGGAAATCTGCTGAAGTGAGTATTTCTGCACATTTAGGGAATTTTATCTCATTTTGTGAGGTATTGATAATATAATTAGACTGGCAGCATGTTTTAGCTGGAAGCATGAATCAGCACTTTGTATTATGTTGCCAGTTTTTGCCTTGTTTTTCTTTCTTCTAGAAGTAAGCTATAGATTATGTTACAAAGATTTGAATTGTCTGCTCTAATAAAGTGCTGTGAACAACTATTTTCTCCTTTACTGATTGAATTTTTTTTTCTTTGTTGTCCAACAAATGTTTCAGACAATCAGACAATTATCAGACACAGATAATTCATGTAAATAGAGAATCAGGTTTTCAAAAAAATTATTTCATTTATTTGTAAAAAAAATAAAAAAGCTATGTGATCCTATGTGAAAAAAAAACAATCAATCAATCAATCAATCAAATTTTATTTGTATATCACCTTTCAGCAACAAGGCATTTCAAAGTGCTTTACATCATAAAAGCACAAAAATAAAAAGTTATAGAAGACACAGTCAACATTACATTTTGCAGTTGTTACACATCAGATTATTAATGTTTCATGATTATATTTCAAAAGCAACTTTAAGCAGGTGGGTTTTTAGTCTAGATTTAAAGTAACTTAGTGTTTCAGCTGTTTTGGAGTTTTCTTGAAGTTTTTCCAGATTTGTGGTGGATAGAAGCTGAATGCTGCTTCTCCACTTTGTTCCCCATCCTAAACTCATAAGTGGTTGTTCCTCGCAAAATTGTCTACATTCAGCCATTGCAAAAGCTTTTCAAGCAAAACAACTTGTTTAATGTCATACAACAAACAGATTTTAGTCCAGATTTTGACTAAGTCACTTCAAAACCTTCATTTTGTATTTTTGAGCACATACTTTTTAACTTTCTCCATGGGGATTTTCGTCGCTTGAGGCATTAAAACAGTGCTTGATCATAACACTGATACAATCATGTTTACTGATATGATTTTTTATGTGTGAATTTTATGAATTCTGTTGTGTGAGTTATCACTATTGTGTTTTTTGTACTACTCGTGCCTTGAAATTGCCCCACAGGGACAAATTTAGTGAATTGAATTAAATGTTTGACTGTCAATGTGATGTTGGAAATCATACTTTGATTTAATATCATGCATAAAACGAATTTTATGCTATGATATTTTATTATATTTTTTGCAGGTTGGAGATAATGAGATGCAAATGTCACAACTGAGGAAGTGAAAAAGGAAAGAAACATATCCATGGGTAAGTTTACATGCACTCAATGTACAGTTAAAACCATATACTTACATGTACATAATTTGTTCTCATTGTCCAACATGAATTTTGACTTAACATTTCTGGTTTTACTGTGCTAGATTTTCTATGGGACTGAGTTCAAGGCTTTGTGTTGGCCACACCAAAACTTTGACTTTGTTGTCTGTAAGCCTCTTTGGAACTAGTTTGATGGCATACTTGGGTTCATTGTTCATATGGAAGACCTATTTGTGGCCAAGCTTAAGCTTTCTGTGACAGTGATGACAGTCACAAGGTGTTTCCACAACATGTTTTCTCGATGATTCAATTTATTATATAAAGTGCACTGCTCCCTCTTATAACAAAACATTTGTACAATTTGATGCTGCCTCCCTGACCACAATTAAAATGGTGTTCCTATTAATGCAAACCTTCTCCTTCTTTCTTCAAAATACATCAGTGGTCATTGTGAGAAAACATTTACATTTTAGTTTCATGAGGACATGTCTCCAAAAATGTAAGTCTGTGTCTCTGAATGCATTTGCCAAACTGTAATCTGGTTTTTTGGAGTAATGGCCTCTACCCCCTTTTTCAGTAATGAAGTCTTTTTTTCGGTGGATTAAAACACTGTTTTACTAGCTTAAGCCAGCCTCTAAACAAGGCCTTTTGCTTTTGGTCTGGAGGTGATTTGCACATTTTTCATCTAAACACATTCATATCTGAGACACAGAGCTCATCTCTTTCCTGAAAGGTATGACACCTAGACATATCCCTGGTGTTAATATTTGCATGTGATTGAACAAAGGAGTGTGGTGCTTTCAGACATCTGATAATTCACCTCCAGGGATGAACCTGATCTGTAAAGATCCACAGTTAGCTCCCTGATATCTTGTCTGATAGGAAGTCAATAAAAATCTCTAGAAAATAAGTGAGATACAAACTTGGGTATGTGTATAATGTTTACATGGGTTAACATGCACTGTGCTAGATTTTTTACGGGAAAATCTAGTAAACATGTAAACATGCCATTACAAAAAATTAATCTTGTTTTTCTGATCTCTACAAAAAATATAACTTTAATTATTTTCGTCTCTTCTTTTTAGCAGAAGACCTTGAGAAGTCACCTACAAACTGGACTGAGTCCGATGTAAGTGCCTGGCTAAGGTCGATTGGGGTGAAGGAGCAATATATAAAAAAGCTCCACGAAGAGGAAGTAGATGGACAAACCCTGCTTGCTCTGACAGAGGACTTTTTAAAAACAGAGATTTGCATGAAATCGGGACCTGCTCATTTGATTATCCAAAAAAGAGACGCACTGCTTAACTCTCAGAAGAACAAACAAGTCACTAGAGGCAAAAAGTCTGAGTTGGAGCAAAAAAAATCAGTGGAAGGTTCTCAAACAACGGAGGAAGGTTCTGAAGATCCTGTGAGAAACAGAGAAGTTTCTAAAGAGAGACAAAATGTTCAGAAAGAATGTGTGTTGTCTTCAAAGGAGGACTGCAAACCAAGACCGTTTGATGAAGACGACATTGATTTTATGTACTTAAAGCACAGAGTCCTCCAACCTGAATCAGGGGCTTTCAATTTAATATCTCCTTGCCATGAATACAAGTCTTTTGCTATAGCTGCCACACTGGACCGTACAAGACTCCAAGCAAAGTTTGCCAGAGAAGTTTTTAAATTCGCAACTGGTTGCATGAATATCAGATCAAATGGCACCATACATTTTGGCGTGATGGACAGCAAGGAGAATGAAGGATATGTGCATGGGGAGATAATTGGGATTCCCATAAAAGAAAAGGACATCTATGTAGACGCTTTGGACCTCAGTGAAAAAAGTTTCCGCTCTGACAAGGAGCAAGTACTTCAGTGTGTGCGGCCGCCAAGGTTCATTGAGGTTATGGATCGAGAAAGTACAGAAAAGAGATATGTGGTGGAGGTAGACATTGTGCCTTTATTAACCATTGTGAAGAACAAGGTGTATTCAGTGCGCCTGCCAAATTTTAAAGAGTCGTCTAACAAATTAGAGTTTGAGAAAGAAGTGATTTTTCGAAGGGTCGGCTCAAAGACCGAGCCAGTGAGTGACAAAGACTTGGGGGACTTCTACCAGAGAGTCAAGGATCGAGACACTCAAAGAGACGAAGCAGAGAAAAAGCAGTTTCTCATTGCTCCAGAGATCTGCCAAGATCTTGGAAGGAAGCTCACAATGCTCCTGACCAGTGGAAAGAAATTCATCACAAAAGACAAATGGTTCATACTTGTCACAAACAAATTCAAATCCAGCGACCTCAATAATATCGACTGGCTGCTCAACATGAATGTGTTCTGTGTATTTGACTTTGACCCAGATTCAAAGATATCAGGTCTGTGCAGCAAGTACCTTGAGCACCATGCTGCAAACATGCATTTTCTGCAGAGCTACAGAATGCCTGCTGGTATGAACATAAAGGATTTCACTAACCACTTGCATCTGTTTGAGCAGACTAGCTGGATCTTTTGCAATGGCCGCTCCGATTTCAAAGGGAATGAAGCGTCATGTGATGAAATGACCTGGATCAAGACAAAAATGACTTTCCTGCGGGAATCTGTGTCTCTAATCTGTAAACAAATCCTCCCAAAAGGGACATTTCAAGTCATTTTTCTGCTAACATCTCCTGTAGAAAAGCCACTCCTGCACACGTTTTATGAGTTTTTCACAGACATGGAAGGTCATGAGGACATAATCTGCATCTGTGACTGTGAAAAAAACTACCACAAGTGGCAAAGCTTTGCGGAGGGTTCCTGTGGGAAAGAAGCTGTTAACAACTCGAGCATTGTTGGGATGAAGATGAGTCATGTGAATGCAACCTTGCAGCATGTACAGCCCATCAAAGCTCATGTCAGGAAACACCTGCCTGTCTTTGTGAAAGGGACATGTCTTCTTGAAACACAGATAGAAGAGCAAATGTACTCCCTGGAAATTCTCGCCGTCAACCATTGTGATGAAAGCACCAAAGAATTCATCAAGGAGGAGAAAGGAAACATTGAACAGCAGTTTTACCGAGGTGGGAGAGTCACCTGGCTCAATTTCTGGCTTGCTGACCACAAGCATGTCGAAGACGTGATTGAAAGAGATGCTTACCATGAGACATCGCGACTGCTTAATGATGTCTTAAAATTCAACGCTGATCAAACTCCTGTAAACTGTATAAACATTTACCATCACCCAGGAAGTGGTGGTAGCACTGTGGCAAGACAGGTGTTGTGGCACAACAGGAAGGATCTGAGGTGTGCAGTTGTGAAGTCTTACCCAGCCTCTGTAGTTGCTCAGCATGCTGTAGAGCTAAGAGAATATGAAGAAAAAGATCCACAGATGTGCCTCCCTGTGCTGCTTCTTCTTGAAGACACTGACAAGGAATACATAGATGATCTGAGGAATGAACTGGAGGTTGCAATGAACATCAAGCAAATCCAGTATGGAACCCTTTGTTTCATCTTGTTGAGCTGCAGACGTTCCCACGATCCAGAGAGGAAATGCAAAGAGTCTCCACTACAGAATGTGTCTGTAACCCACAAACTGTCTGATCAGGAAAAGAGAAAGTTTGCTGGTAAACGTCAAACTCTCGAGGAACGCTATGCACCTTCATTCATTTTAACATTTGTTTTGATGAGTGAAGGATTCTCCCAAGATTACATTCATGACTTTGTGAAGCATTTACTTCAGGATATTGATCAAAAATCTGTTGTGACTCGTCTCATGCATTATGTTGCTTTGCTGAACACGTATGTTCAAAACTCTTTCATCTCTCAGTCTCATTGTGAAGCTTTGCTTGCCTTAACCGTTCACCTAGAGAGGTTCCGTCAGCATGCGTTTGAGAGTTTACTCAGTGATCAGGCCAAGCTGGTGTTCTTGCATCTCAGAGATGACAAGACACACATTGAATCAATCAGAATCATCCACCCCCTTGTTGCAAAAGAAATTCTGCAACAACTTCTGGAGGGCAAACAGACCCAAAGCAGACTGGCAATGAAGTTGCTCTGTGAGAAGGTGCTTTTTGAGCACCGATTTGGAAGGGAGGAGTATTTGACGTTTTTGAGACATCTCTTCCTAAGGCGGTCCAGAATCAGTAAAGGGGATGAATGTGATAGTTTCTTCTCTCCCCTTATTGAGTATGTGTGTGACGTTGAGAAAAACCCCAACAATGCAATTGAGTTGTTAAAAGAAGCCTTCGAGTGTTTCAATAAAGATCCATTCTTTGCTCAACAGCTTGCTCGACTTCATTACACCTTCGAGAAGTTTGAAGAGGCAAAACACTGGGCGGAAACAGCGGCTAAGCAGCTGCCCAATAACTCATACATACTAGACACAAAAGGTCAGGTGTACAGAAAATGGTTCCAAGCAAAATGCAAAGCAATAGAAAACGAGAGCAAACCAAAGACGGCCCAAGATACAGTGGATGCAGTGGAGACCGCCCTGAAAGCCCTCGAGTGCTTTCAAGAATGTGAGAGGGCAGCCAATGCAGAGATGGAAGATGTTAATAGCTCCGGGTTTTTTTCTGAGGTCGAAGTTGGATGCAGCCTTCTCAAACTGATCTCCTCTCTTCAGGTTTTTGCAAACAAAACCAACGGCCACGCTGAATGTATGAAGTACTTGTTAACAGATTACATCCCAGAGGAACTCGACCGTGCCTGGGAACCATTTCATGGCCGTTTGAAGAAACTTCACAAAACAATGCAAGATGCTCTGGAATGGATTTCAGAGGACCTCAGCTACTTCCAGACAGACATTGGAGATGAAGAGGAGACTCCTGAAAGACCTGAAGAAAAAATAAGCCATCCACTCACATGGCTGGCAAAGAAATCTGCTGAATATGGCAAGTACTTCAGTGAAGCAGATTCTGCTATGCTTCTGAAAAAATGCCAGACGATTGAAAGCAAATTTACACCTTTTCAGAAACGCATGATTATCTATCATCTTGGGGGAGGGAACATCATATCGATCCTCTCAAAACTAGCTGACCAAAAGGATGCAGTACGTCGTTTGGAGCATATCCTTACTCTTTACCCCAGCAACCCATTAAAGGCCAAATTTACGCAAAGGGATATTGTCAATTACATAGCAGCACACATTTCCCTAAACTGTCTGTCCCCTCAACCACAAAAAGCAGACCCGCTGAAAGAGCTACAGGCTCTTTGTCGCCAATTTCCAACTGATAAAAGGAAATGTTTTCCAAGTGCCTTGTTCTTGCTTACCATGCTGTTCTGGCCTGAGGATCATGATACAGACCAAGAGAGAGAAAGCAAATATGAGATTGTGCAGTCGGCAGTTGAACACCTTGAAAAAGGCTACTGGGCCAAGATGAAAGACATTCCCCAGCGGAAAAGAAGGATCTACACCCATTTTTACTTGGGAAACGGGAACGGGCTGGATAAATTTGTCCACAAGAGAAAGTTTGACAAAATCACAAAAGGGTTCTCAGTCTCTGAGAAGCGCCTGAAGTGGTTCAGCGGTGAGGCATGGAAAAGTCCTGAAATTGCCACCATGCTGAAACGTGTTTCTGGATGGACGGAGGACAGGGTGGTGTACCTTGAGGGCCCCCAGAAAAAGAAGTTTAATATCCTGCCTCTCTTTTTGCCTTCGGTGCCTCATGGTAATGAAAACATTACCTTCTACCTGGGATTCACCTTTAGAGGTCCCGTTGCATGCAATGTTCTTGTCAAAAAGTAGGAATCACATAAGTATTGTTTTATTAAATGCTAATCTCACAAAACAAGCTGATGCCCAAGTTATCATGTTAGTTATCGAGTACTTTGTTATCGAGTCGTTTGTTAGTGGTAAGATTATTTATGGACATTTCTCAATGTTTCCTTTTTTATATTTGTCAATGTATTAACATAAATAACATTTCATAAAAAGTGTTGACCACTATCTGCTGCTTTGTAATTGTATTGTACCAATATGTTTGTGAGCTGAAGAACAATGCTTTTCATGGCTGAATCAAGAAAACCCATAAGTGTCTAATATACTTTACAAAAACTTCGAAAGACCTAATTTAGATAGAGTAAATCTGTAAAGTAGCAAGTGAGCACTGGTTTTGTTTCATGTTAAATGTTTGTTTTTTTTGTCTCATGGAATCGTTGGAGCTTTTAAATGTGTTTGTTGTTCAAAGCCCCATGTGTAACATAACATATCTGCATGCAATAAAAAGCTTTTTTTTTTTTAAAAAAAACTGAAGTTGTATCATTTTGAATCTATCAAATTTGATACAAATTATTTCAGCTAAGCCTGTGTTTTGAAAATAGACTTGTCAATCATGAAGAAAATGAGAGAAAAAATAATTGAAGATGTAGGGAAGTGGCATTTATTTTTAATGTTTTTGCTTAAAGTTCTTGTTCAGTAGCATTATTACAGTAAGTACAGTCCCTTCTAGATTTTTGTTTCTCCTCTAAGACTTGGATGTGGATGTCCTCTGACTTTCCATTTTTGATTGAATGTTTAATTATTTTTCATTGATGCAAATTAATCTAAAGATGAGAAATATATATATATATTTCTATAAATTTGTAGCAAAAATATTGTTCAACATTAAGGTAAAAATTGATCCATTGGTTTTGGATAGGTTATGAGGCAGCTTTATTTACTTTAAAAGTAGTGAACTAAAGTCTATGGATGTGGAAACAGTTGAACAAAAGTACTAATTAGCAATAACAAAAATAATATTCAGTACTCTGCACATTTAAAAACCGTTTTTATTAATCGGTTTGTCGAAAAGGGGTTTTCATTTGCTGGATTTTACTCTGAAGCATTAGCGTTTTAGTTTGTTTGTCCTAGTACGCTTGCCTTAGTATTTTTAGCTTCCCTGTTGCTACCTATATAGCTTCTGTTGGTTTTAACATCGGTTTCAGCTTTATTACTCCCGTTATTTATTTTTGTTAACAGTTTTATTTCAAATATACATATGCCGCCGTGCTTCGGGACTTTTTTTTATTGAGTCGTATGTTTTTAATTAGCAGCAGTAGCTTTGACATTGCACGGTGTGCTAAACAGGAATTTATTTGGGTGTTTTGAAAAGGATGGGAATTTTGTCTACCACAGTGCTCCTCCTTTCTCTGTTTTTGTTAGCGTGTTTACACAGGGATCTTTTGTTCAGCAAAGCAGGCAGACTCGTTAGGTCAGGTCATTTTGATCATTATGAAGTCATGCTACGTAAAAAGCCTGGTTATTCTTATCCCAGAGAACCAAAGAGCATTTCAAAGAGTGACATCCACCCAGATAATCTCCAAAGATCTGGAAATTCCAGAGAAACTGAATGCACCTCAACTCCAGAGAGTCGGTTTGACTGTGGTAGGGACAGGTTGTTGAGCCAAGAGGAGTGTGAGGACAGAGGGTGCTGCTATGCTCCTCTACCTGGATCTGCAGGACCACCCTGGTGCTTCTACCCTGCCCTTTACCCAGGCTATAACATGGGACCCCTCACCCCCAGTGAGAAGGGTCAGACTGCCACCCTGACCCGGTTCAGCCCTTCCTATCTCCCCAAAGATATCTCCACTCTGAGGCTGGAAGTCATAGCGGAAACTGCAAGCTGCTTTCACGTTGTTGTGAGTATTTAAAAATCAAAATGTGTGCAATTCTTATCAGTTAAAGTGTTTTTGCACCCAACACGATTTCCCAGTGCTTTGCTTAGAGCTTTCTTGTAGTTTGTGGTTGTTGATGCCAGTAATTGAATACAATGCATTAGATTTAAATGTTGTTACAGTCTGCTTCTAAGTTTGTTTTACAGTGCACTCCAAAAGCATTCATACCCCTTGAACTTTTTCCACATTTTTCACATTACACCCATTATCTTCAATGTATTTCACAGAGATTTTATGTGTTGGAGGAGCACATTATGCTCCGTCCGCTGCTAATATTATGTGTTAGAGGTGGTACATTATTGCAAAGTGGAATAAAAATGACAAACTCTACTTAAATTATTTTTTTCAGGACATTTAATCCTTCACCTGAAGGGTGAATGTTTTTGGGTTTGAGTGACATAAGTTTTCTCTGTAGTTAAAGGATCCATCCTCTCAGCGGTATGAAGTCCCCCTCCCAGCTGGTAGCTTCCAGACAGAAGCATATACCCAGGACGTTCTCTACACAACCGAATTCCAGCACGATCCCTTCGGTTTCATAGTGCGACGCAAGTCCAATGGAAGGGTTCTGTATGTATCTCTGTCTTTATTCCCTCTGGAGGTCATGCCAGCCCAGCCTTTCTTGTCTGCTGCCATTATTGGTAATAAATTGCTAAAAGATTATCTGTCTTTTTGCCTTCTGAGTTTAGTATGAACACCACAGTTGCTCCCTTGCTGTTTGCTGACCAGTACCTGCAGCTGTCCACCTCTCTGGCCTCCTCGTTGGTGTCCGGTCTTGGAGAACATTACACCTCTCTCGTCCTGGACCTCAACTGGACATCATGGACTCTTTGGAACAGAGACATGGCACCACATGTGAGTCTGTTACAGTGACTGCACCAACCCGACAAGTGGGTTTCCAAATATTAGCAGCAGAATGATATTCAGCAGAATGAATTATATACATTCCTGCTGTATAAACTCCTGTCTTTCACCACAGGCTGACGTTAACCTCTACGGCTCCCATCCATTCTACATAGTGCAGGAAGAGGACAGCTTAGCACATGGAGTTTTTCTTCTCAACAGCAATGCAATCGGTAGTCCTCTCTTTCCCTCTGCACACTGTTGTCGACATAAATTATTTTACAAAAACTTGTGCAAAATAACACATTTTAATGTATTGTCTCATCATCCAATATTTTCTGATTATTTTCAATTTGATTGGTGCAAAGTCCTTCACATAATTTTTTTACTGGACAATAACCACACTATTCTATAGTGCTTTGCAAAAAGTATTCATACCCTTTAAAGTTTTAGCATCTTTTACGTTATTATCTCCATCTGATGATGGCGTATTAGGGCCATTGTAGATCATTAAAAAAAATGCTGCATCTATCTTCAATTCATCTCTGACCTGCTTTCTTGTCCTTGATGAAGGATTTCCACAGCATGATGCTGCTACTTCTATGTGTCAACATAGGGACAATATGTTCATGATGTTTTTTTAGTTTTTTTTTTTTTTTTTTTTTTTACAATGAATAAATTTCACAAAGGGGATCAATACAAATGAAAACTCCACTTTTCAAATTTTCTTTTTAAAACTATGAATATTTGTTTCACTTCTATGCACTAATGTGTGACTATGGAGGATGCTGCATGTAGAGGGAAAACAAAAAAAGTAACCTAAAACAGTGTTTTTTTAAATGTAAACCAAGATGTGTAATAAAACTCAGTGAAAACTAATCAAAAACCTCCGTAATTTTTTTTGTGTGGTGTTTGTTTAACAGTTGTTGTTTTTTTAAGTTTCTACTGTATGGACATATTGTATCTTATATATAATATATACATTTTATATTGGAAGGATGACCACGCTTCACATTTGTTTTGAAATGTCTCTGTAGACGTGATACTGCAGCCAACACCAGCTCTCACATGGGTATCCACTGGTGGAATCCTGGATCTGTACATTTTCTTGGGTCCTGACCCTCAAAGTGTGATACGACAATACCTGCAGGTCATTGGTATGTCTTTTCCTGTTTTACTGAGCTCTAGTAACACATATCCAAAGAGCACGAGACATACAAACATGTATGTGACTTGTAGCTTTTGAGTGGCCATTGTTTTGTTTCTTTTTCCAGGGTATCCCATGATGCCTCCTTATTGGTCTCTGGGCTTTCATCTTTGTCGCTGGGGTTACACAACTACTAATGCAACCCGCATGGTTGCACAACGTATGCATAGTGCAAACTTTCCTATGGTAAATTAAACAAAAACACATGCTAATTGTATATAGGAAAAAATATACTCAGTCTTTTACGCATTTGGATTCTTAAAAGTCCGCATGTCTGAGTTTAGTAATATATTAGATTCTTAATTGTGTCATAAATGTCAACTGCATGCAGAGAGAAGTGATCTGGAGAATTGTGGTTTTATTTTGTAGAAACACATTAAAGAACTTTAAGAATTAAGTCTGCAAATATTGCAAAAGGCTCAGTAATTTTATTAATTTCATAATAACACAGACAGGATCAGTTATACTGAAATCAGTCGGACTTTGTAAAAATCGAAAGTATAGATATTTTGATGCAGTCGCTTAATTTATTTTTGAGAGTATTTCATGTTTTTCACCTCCAGGATGTGCAGTGGAATGACCTGGACTATGCAGACAAGCGAAGGGTGTTCACCTTTGACCCTGTGCGATTTGGTGATCTTCCAGAGATGGTCCAGGAGTTTCATAAGAAAGGCATGAAGTACATCATCATTCTGGTACGACACCTTTAAAATTTGACATTTTTTCAGAGTTTTTTGTATTAGAATTCAGAGGAAGCAGGATCTGCAACCATTTTTTCCACAGCAGCTTCAGTAAAATTAAAGTAAAAGTAGTCATTGACCAACTCTTCCAGTAGATGGCAGCAAAACTCTTTTACAGTTTGTTTCTTCCCTAGGATCCGGGCATTAGCAGCACCAGCCCCCCTGGAACATACCCGCCTTTTGAAAATGGTGTGAAACGAGATGTGTTTATTAAGAATGCAACTGGAGACATTCTGATAGGCAAGGTTTGAGCACATTTTTAGATCGTTGTATTGAGACAACAGAGTACTAAGCTTTTCATTTACCTTCATATAAGCTGGGTGTTTGTCCCGTGCACACAGGTTTGGCCTGGCCCAACAGCCTTTCCTGACTTCACCAACCCCGATGCCAGGCAGTGGTGGGAGGACTGCATCAGAGACTTCTTCTCTAAAGTTCCTGTAGATGGTCTGTGGATTGTGAGTACACAATAACAAAGAAGCATACTAAACAGAACATTGGTTTACATCTAAAGAACATATTTAGGCTTAAATCTCTAAAAATAATTGATATTGTGCTGTTGCTTCCTATCAGGATATGAATGAACCATCCAGTTTTGTCCAGGGATCAGTGGTGGGCTGCCCTGACAGCGAGCTTGAAAAACCACCATACACACCTAGTGAGTGTATTAGATACATATCACCGGGTTGCAACTATAGTAGCCACAAAAGTATTCACACCACTTGAATCTGTATATATTTTGGATTTTATTTAATGAACTACCAAAGAGTAATGCACAATAGTGAATAAGCATTTTTAGATTTTTATTTGTGAAATTATTTGAAAATAATGTACTATATCCTTTCACATAACAATTCTTCACTACTTGTGCCACAAAATTCCAATAAAATATTTTGAAATTTGGGTTAAATAAAATCTGCAAAAGTTCAAGCGGTAGCAATACCTTATATATGGAAATGAAAAAAAAAAGACATGTTTTTCCCCAGTTAGATTGCTGCTACAAATCTTCTCCAAATATCACACACACAGGGGTGGTTGGAGGCCAACTGAACTCAGGAACCATATGCATGTCGGCACAGCAGCAGCTGTCCAGTCATTACAACCTGCACAATCTGTACGGATTGACTGAAGCTTATGCAACGCACAGGTCAGACTATGCAGCCATGTTATTATTACTTGAATTGGTGTTATTACAACACCAGTTCAAGAATAAAGAGATACAAACTGCAATAAAGCAACTTCTTAATATGCAAATGTAGGTATTGGTTTTGCTGCACATTAATCCTGGTTACTCTGTTTTCAGCGCTCTCATGAACATTCAGGGGAAGAGACCCTTTGTTTTGTCTCGCTCCTCGTTCCCTGGCATCGGGCGGTTTTCTGGAGTGTGGACAGGAGATGTGAGGAGTGACTGGGAGCAACTTCGGTTCTCCATCCCTGGTGAGTAAATGCCAATTGTCAAAGGTCATGCCAGTGCCTTTTTGTGGAAATTTGGTCTCAATACAAACTTGCGCCGGATTACAATGATTTCCTTTTGTACTATTTTTTTTACGTAGCCGTGCTGCAGTTCAGCCTGTTCGGAGTCCCCCTGGTGGGAGCGGACATATGCGGCTTTGAAGGCAACACCAACGAGGAGTTGTGTGTGCGATGGATGCAGCTTGGCGCCTTTTACCCGTTTATGAGGAACCACAATGACAAGCCCAATGCGGTGAGACTCAACGTTTATGTGATTGTTTTTATAGTGTAATGGGGATTTGTGAGCGTTTGTTTCACATCGTGAGAAGTTTCCCTGTTTCCACGTGTCCTGTCCTTCAGCCTCAGGAGCCGTTTGTATTTGGGCAGAAGGCCCAAGCAGCCATGCGGAGTGCGTTGAACCTTCGCTACTCCCTTCTCCCGTTCCTCTATACACTCTTCCATCGCGCGCACACATCTGCTGACACTGTAGCTAGGCCCCTCTTCATGGAGTACGTACTTTCTTCTTCTGTCCTTTTAACGTAACATGAAACTAAAATATCTCAACCCCTTTTCATTCTTTTCTCTGTGTTTTTCTAACTCTCAGGTTTCCCGCCGACCCTCATTGTCGGACCATAGACCAACAGTTCCTGTGGGGGAGTTCACTTCTCATCAGTCCTGTTTTAGAGCAAGGAGCAGTAGAGCTGAGTGCATACCTACCAGCTGGTACTTGGTACCAACTGGAGAATGTAAGCTGCAGTGCAGTCTTTGTTACTTATAAAAGTGTTTACACCTTTTGAACCTGTTCATAATTTCATTTTACAACCACAAACTTTGATGTATTTTATTTTTTTTCTGGAAATCTTTTTACACAAAAAAATTGGATAAGTGCTTTTGTGTTTAGTTCCCTTTACTCTGAAACTCTCCATAAAGGTCAGCGCAGCCAATTTGGTTCCTAACTCACCGAAAGTAGTAAATGGAGCCCACTTGTGTTTTTTAAATCCCAGAATAAAGGTGCTCTGCTAAAATGAGACCAAAATTAAACTTTTTAGGCAAAGTGCAAAACCCCATATGCGGTGGGAAGCCCTCTGCAAAATACGCGAGACTACAATAAAAGATGAAATCGTTGTCATGTGTTGGAATGGCCCAGTCAAAGTTCAGTGCTAATTGATAACACACAATGCCTAAAGATTAAAAATCGATTCTTTCCATGGGCTCTCTTTATCCTTTCAGACTGATCTTGAGCTATTTTGCAAATAATATTGGGCGAAAAAGGTCAGCCTTTAAAAGGACAAAGCAAGTAGAGAAATGCCTTGAAAGACAAAATAATGTTGTTCTCACTTTTTTAATTGTAAGAAATGTAAAAAGTTATACACAATTTTCTTTACACATCACCATTATGCACTACTACTGCTGGTCTATGACATGATACCTTGGTAAAACACATTGAAGTTTCTGATTATACAAAATATGAAATGCCAAAATATGTAAAAGTTTACAAGACCTTTCTATTTCACTTACATCTCTTTTGCTTTCTCAAAGGGTCAGCCGTTCCACAGTAACGGTCAGTACGTCCAGCTATCGGCCCCCCTGGAAACAATCAATGTTCACGTGAGGGAGGGGCACATCATCCCCCAGCAGGTGGGAGTCAGCTCTACAGAATTAGAGAGAAAGTAGTCTGGGTTTTATTTCAAGTTTTGTCTCAGCTTTATGGATAAAGTGAAAATTAGTTCCTAGTGTTTTAGTTTACAGGATTTGCTTGATAAACTGCACAAGTCAGTTTAGAAGGTTAATCCTGGTATGTTCATTAGCTTGATAGTGTCTTTTGTAACATGTTGCTGTATTTAATTAAAAAAAAAAAATCCTTGTTTGTTTTCTGTGAAGGAACCTGCTTTGACCACCGCAGCTTCACGTGAAAACCATTTCTTCCTGACGGTGGCGCTGTCCAGTGGTGGCTGGGCACGAGGAGAGTTGTTCTGGGATGACGGAGACAGCCTTAGAACTTTTGAAACACAAAATTATTGTTATGTTAACTTCACTGCTGGACAGGTAGGTACAGCGGTTAGCAGAAGTAATGATCCCACTTCAACTTAACCCTTTCGAGATGTTTGAAGTCTGTGAAATGTACCATAAGACGAGAGTGAAGATGTGTTTGATCTGGAAGTTTTAATTGTTGTAAATCCTGAATATGATCAGGTTTTTATTTGGACTCTGACTAACAGATGTGTTTAATTATTTCTGCTTTACTTCAGTCGCAGATAATTAGCGACCCTCTCAACCTCAATGGGGCCTTGGCCAGTCTTCTTCTGGGAGGCCTCCAGGTGTTTGGAGTGCCTTCACAACCTCTTTATGTCTTGGCTAACGGAAAGAAAGTTATAGACTTTACGTATAAGACTGACACAAAGGTGAGTTCTGGGTTAGAGAGTACTTTTTGCTCTGATGCTTTTTAATTACAGCCTTCCAGTTCACCATCTTGCAAACTGAACCACATTTATCTTTGTGCCTGTTCTTGTAGGTCCTAACGGTGACTCGTCTGGCCTTGCCTATGTCAAAGACATTTACAGTCCAGTGGGTTCTATGATGAACCAAATTCATCATATTCTTTGCCTTTGGCCTGTGCTGCTAAAATCATCAGCTGCATTATTCTGTCATCACACAAGCAGATTTTTTTAAAGCCTTTGAATGTAAACTGAACAGCCATTTGGTTTTGATTTTTTAAAATCAGGATCAGTTAGTGATATATGAAAAGAGTTTTGTAAATATTGCTTTGTAAATAGTGTTTGTAAAATATGCACAAAAAAATAGACATTTTTATCTTCTGATTTTACCTTTTGACCTTGATAAGATGCTGCATTTGCTTTCTGATAACACTTTTATTATTCCTCAAAGTCAAGTCATTCCACCATAAGATGAATTACTAAAAATAAATCTATATGAAAAAAATTCAAAATACAAATTACTAAGAGAATTGGCCCTCACAGAATTTATGGATTTATAAATTTCTTAGTATCAGAGTAAAGACAGATTAATCCAAATACATGCCACTCTTTCATCCCTCTTCTTTGAGCTGATTTAGTAAACAAAATCCTACTGAAATTTAAGATTGTAAACTGAACATTTCTGAAAAAATATCCCTCGTTATGCATATGTTTTGCAGGGCGCTGTTGTATTTTGTTGTCAAGAACCGGTTTTAAACAGGCAGCTGAAGACGGGAGAAGTGTGATGATGCTCTGAATCCAGCTCTGGTCCTGATGGTGGACCAACTGAAACCCAGCACTCATCGAAGACCTTTAAAACGTAACTTGGATGACAAAGGATCTAAAATCCATCATAAAATCCCAAATTTCCAGTTATGTGTCAGTAATACTACGTGCCGGAAGTAGCTATATATGCGCAGTGATTGGTTAGGGGCTGTGACGTGAAGTCAAGACATTAAAGAGGCAACGATATTTCAGGAAGTCAAAACCGTTGTATTTTACATTAAAGTGTCAAGCGTGTTTCAAACATAAATGCATATTACTTCTTTAATGTTATTTTAATTTGAAAGTCCAGAGCGGAAGTGTATACTTTTGCCATTGAAACAGCAGCAGTTAGGCGTGCGGCGGCGGCTCGTACAGTGATAAACCTCTGCGATAAAAAAAAAAAAAAAAGAAAAAAAGAGAGCTGAGTTGATATTAAACCGAGCTAAACCCGTGGAAAGGAGCCGAACCCAGGCCCGGTTCGTAGCGCTGGGTCTCTGTCCGCTTGCAGAGATGATTGTCCGGAGTGGGCTGTAGATTCCTGCGGCGGGACTGAAGGTGAGAGCTCTCCATGCTGCTGCTATATCTGTTCATTTATTCCTGTCGCTGGAGCAGGTGTATGCACACCAGTCACTGTATCATTCACTGTGGCCGATAAGCATGTATGTTTTTCTACATGATGTGTTTTGGAAGGAGCCTCAGGCTCTTGACAGCTAAAATATTCACGTTGGAGGTGGTACTGACACAGAGTCCCTGCTCGGACATGTAACCCAGAGGAACTAATGTTAGGCCTGGTGTAAATAGCCTTGTCCATCTGCTGCTGTCAGGCGGATGCTGCCGAGGCTTGTCCCGCCATAAGCAGGCTGACAGGGAGAGAACATCCTCACTCACCCAGCAAATGCTAAGAATTGCTGCTGAGAAGAATGCAGATGCTGGATTTCCATGTTGAGACTTCTCCCTTGTTCGATCTTTAAACGCATCAACATAATAAGTATTTATTTTAAATAACTTCAAATTCATTTAATTTCACTTTGGTTTATGAATGGTTTGCTAATGTGGATTTTCTTACAATGAAAATAAGACTCCAAAATTGAAAAAACAAAAAATAAAATTACCTCTCTTGTTAAAGTCGACACCCTCTAGTCCACAATTTAAAGTGTATCTAACCTCCATATTAACTTTATGTTGCTGATAAACTGTTTAATTATTTATCACTCCATCTTTATGTTTTCTGTGCAAATTTTGGCTTTTTTTTTTGTAAATTTGTTTAGTTCTGCAATATTTTGCCTAAAACCGCCTCAGTGCTGGCCTCCTTAGGTCGAATAGTGCCTAAGCAGTTGAATTTTCCTATTGGTTGCATCGGTACAGCTTAGTACAACTTCATCACAGTCTCAGTTCGTGTATGAAACCATCTCACTCACTGTGTCACCTGGTGGAGAGTCAGGAGTTGGAATAGTGTGTATGGATGTGGCCAGTTTTGAACGATGGCGTTACTCAGCTTAGCAAATGTGTGATTTATTTCCAGTGTGGACACAGAGGGATTGGCTCTCCTCTGCTCTGACTTCTGACGGTTATTCTGCAGGACAGGAAGACCACCGCCCTGTTTTCTCCCTCCACTCAACCCCACGCTTTATTGGACTTTTTCAAAATTTGTCTGGGGATGGGGTTATGCTCTCATAGAGGGGTCAATCACACTTTAACCCTGCAAATTATGTTTCACCTTATGACGTCAATTCCCATAAACCATAGAAGGGAATGTTTTTTTTTTTTTTTTTTTTTTTTTACATTTGGCTTATGGGGCAATAGGAAAAACAACAAAACATTTTAAAATATATTTATCCTGGATGAAATCAAGATGTTTTGTTTATTTTGTTTTCTAATGTAGCTGATTTTGTGATTTAAAAAAAATTGCTTGTTGTGGTGACTGAATTTTCTCACTGCAAACCGGTCATAGAAAAACAAAGCATAAAAAAAAAAAAAAAAAAAAATTTTACTTTGAAATATAAATATCAAATTGAAATTCCAGCCATTCTTCTTTTTAGTTGCCAGGAACAGATACTAAAAGACTATAAAATTGGTTTTGTTTCTGTTTACATATGTAAAGTGATAAAAATAAAAAAAAATGCGCTACCTTTCTAATATTCTACACCTTGTACTTTTGATTCACAAATTTTGACAAACTCCTATCTTAGATATGTAAAGTTGTTCAAGATTTTTCCTTCATTATTATAACAATTTAAAGAAAAGCTGTGATGATGATAAAGAAGCCAGGTGCTATTGTACACCTAGTGCTTTACGACAATATGCTAGTGACTATCTCAGCTGTCTAACTTCTGCAGGGCTGTACATTCTGCTGTTCAGTTTGCAGTTGAGTTTCTAGGTCTTATTTGGATTTAATTGCTGGTCCTGAACCTTTATGAGATGCTGTATATTAGCTTATGACATAATTGTCAAGATAACATTCCTTCTGAAGCAGGAAACATGTTTTTGAAGCACCCAAAAGAGTTTCCTCATGACACGGAGTCCATAAGGATCTCAGGGTGATCTGTTTTCAGCTGCCCCAGGCAACCTCGTGAATAGTGGATATGAAAGAGAGATCTTCCATTCACATGTCAACAGAAGTGAGAAGCTGTCTGGCTGCTGCCCTCGCAGCTGAACTTTCTTTGTGTAGTTTTTATTCTCTTATTTAAGGTTACAAAAAAATATGTCAGAGAGTTGGTAAAGAAGAAGTGGGTTAAAAATGTTCCATCGATCATCGGACAGAGGAAGTGAATCTAGGAAGGCGTCTCACTCCTGAGATGTCTGATGAAACGCAGAAAGGTCAGAGGGGAGAGTCCGTCTGTGGGCACATTGAGGTGATGACGGGATTAAGGACGGAGTGAGAGCAAGAGGCCGCTTTTTCTTATCAGCCTGTGTGAACCTGAATCTGAACCTGGCACTGACCCCGGTCACCCCGCTGCATTGAAGCTCGGCAGTAAATAGCTCCTCGTTGCTATGAAGCGGCAGAAAACTGTGATGTGAAAAGATCCGAATTCCACATTAATCAGAAAGTTCACATGGGGTCAGCCAACGGTTTTCATGCAGGACAGCTGCTGCTCTTACTCTTTCATAACAGCAAGGAGTTTTGTGTGGTGTTATTTGATGAAGCTTGCGCAGTAAATTCATAGATCTGGGGCGTTGCTGTGCTTGGATTTAGTTTAATAAGGTGGCATTCAGGATAGAGAGGCTGCAGCACTTGTCTATAAAAGTTTATTTGATTATTTCAAACTCGGTCCAGTTGATGTGCAATGATACAGTCAGATTTGATCTGAATTAAATTCATTATCTAGTATATTTCAGTACAACAGAAAGTATTCCTAGTTCAGTGTTTATTAGTATCCGTTTTCTGGACACAGCCAATTGACAAAACTATTGCTGCCATTATCTCCTGTGTTTTGCACAGACTAAATTGTGGTTACTCTCCTTGTTTTTCTTCCCTATAGAAAGTACTCCTTGTACTCCTTTCTCAGTACTTCTGTGGCTAGCCAGCCTATTTTTCCTCCTGGACAAACATTGACCAAGCATATTCTGCTATCATCAGTGCATATTCGCTGCCATTACTGATGTCGACAGTTTTTCCTTGTCTTTGAAAGTACTCCTCCCTCTGTGCTATTTTGCTGAGCTGTGTATTTTTTCCTGGATCAAGTCAATTGACTAAGCTATCACAGAAAGTATCCCTGGCTAAGTGCTTCTTTGTGTAATTGTTCTTTTTATTCTAGATTGAGCTATTGATTGAAACCTTTCTGACATGAAGTGTGTGCACTCTCTGTATACACACAATTTTTAAAATCTCCATAGAAAGTGCTTCTGTTTTTACCGATGGACTAAGCTGAGCAATCAATAAAGCTATTGCTGTCAGACGTTTTCTTGCTTCTGTGTTTAGTTGTCTTTTTTCCTCAGCCCAACCTATGACCCTGCTGTCACTATCTAAATGTGCTCTGTTTATTCCCCTTTCTGTCGAAGGTAATCCTCGCTGTTAAACTGTTTGTGTTTGATTTTTTTTCCCCTTTATCTACTCCCTATTCTCTCAGGTTCCAGCCAGTCGTGTCATATTGGACACTTCCACTCTCGCTGCTGGGGGGCTTCTTCTTGTTAAGAGACTCGATGCATTTTGCTTGGTTCTTCAACTTTTTTTTTTTAACAGTTTGCATCCAATTATCTGTTTTTAATTTGATCTGATTAGTTCAAATATTTTATTTAATTTTGCATTAACAAATAATCAAAACTTTAAGACTTATTTTTAGATATGAATCGCAGCCCTAGCTTACCAAGGGTTCTTGAGATAGAAGACACCTTTTCTGTGCCAACGGTAAATCTCTGACCTAAAAAGCAGCCACACTTCTACTTTCTTTTAAAAGGAAGTGAAATGATTGCCAACCACATAGCTTCTCTTTGAGTTAATGCCCAGATCTTGTGCTGGTAGGCTTCCTGTGCGAGGCTTGGCACCAGGAAGTGGGGTGCCTGCTTAATCAAGTGGTGGTAAACATGCTCCCCTCCCCGACCCCCCCACGTTCTTTTCCCTGAGGAAAAAGGAGGGAACATTCCTGAGATAGAGTGGGGAGTATGTGTCGGAGTGTTCAGCCAAGTAAGGAGCAAGGTTACACAGATATGACTCTGATCCAACATGGAGAACGTGAACCATACAAGAACAGATCAGTGGGATGGACTGATTAAAAAAAAGCAGAAGCTAAAGGAACAACTGTTTGACTTTAATTGCTTTATGCTTTCTTTTAATACTAGAGGATAAAAAAAAAATTAAAACCAAAGGAGTTCCTTCTGTTATAAGTAAAAGTTTATTTGATCCCACAAAGCTTTCTCCTGAGCGGACAGTTCAAACTGAGGCAGCGTGACCCGCTGGTCCCAGTTCAGAGCTCGACGTGGACGACATCTGTTGGCTCCTGATAACAGCTTGGAATTTCACACCGATGGAGCATGGTGTGTGTTTGCTCACTGTCTGTCCATCACTGTGTTTCTCTGCTGTTTGCAGAAGGTGGGAAACATTTAGTCACGCACAACTATGACACGCACACACATGCAGGAGCTGAAGCTGCTTTAGTAGATGCAGGTGCACGGCTCTGAGAAACGCTGAACAAGTCAGGAGAGGTGAGAGGGGAGCTCTGCAGTAAGGACACTGCAGTAAATATTAGCACACGTGTGTCTGAGGAGGGGAAGTTTGTTGAGGATTTCTGCAACTGCAGAGCCAGGAATGGGTTGCATTTGACCTTAAACTCTACACCTCATCTGTCTTTTTTTAAAGTTTTTACAGAGTTAGTTAGTGGAGCTCATAAAAAAGCCCAGCCTTTTAATTTGATCATACCTATTCGGTGGTAAGTAATAGGTATGATTCTGATAAACATTTAAGTTTATCAGAATCTCCAGGAACCTTTTTAATCAGTAACTCGTCCCCCCACCGGAGGATCATTACACATGCACTTTGTTCATCTATATTGCACATAGAGCTGACTTTTTGTATTTTTTTTCCCCGTACATTTGAATTCACTGTAAAAAAACAAACAAACACAGAAACTGAATTAATTAGGTTAATTAATTAGGTTTGCCAAACATTTGTTTGGGTCAGAGGTCCATAGTTGTGGTCTGAATCAGGACCCTGGGTTTTAACGGAGGGATTCGTTTTCAACCTGCGCTTTTTAAATCATATTTATGGTAGTTTATTTCTGGACGCACTTCTCTTTCTGCCCTTATGACAGCTGTAGCAGAAAGATTGGTATAATTTGCTTCAGAATTAGAAAGACTGAGGCTTTTTTAATGTTGCTCTAGTGAAGCCCAAACGACGCAGCATTGAAGCTTTTGATAAAATAAAAAATAAAAATTAGCTTTATAACACTGTCCTCTTTGGTGGCACCTGGTGGTCAAAAGTAAGAAGAGCCACTTGGAGCTACTGTCTAAAATGGGCTGCTTTATTTGGTTGGCTTCTCTTCAGAGTTCAGTTGACGGCTTCTGGTTTTGTTGGGGTGACAATTGAGCTGTGCTTTCTAAAGATGGAAGTAAGATTGAACTTTTAAGTGGCAACCATTCGAGGTGGGTCTTTCCTAAGATAATCTGCGTTGCTGTAGCTCTGGTTCCCATCCCTGACAACCTTAGAGTGCATGGCATCACAATTCTTGGAAACACTTGAAATTTTAAATAGCAATCATGTCAGTTCATTGAAACTGGATCAACATGATTTTGCCTGATACTCAACCTTCTTCTCTGGGCTCCATCCTTGTGAAATACCACACGAGGCTCTAACGTTGCCTCTCTCTGCTGTCCGTCTCCTTTCAGAGGATGGGCTCAGTGTCCCAGTGCCTGAGGAGATGTCTCTGGGTCGGCTCCTTCGGCGCGCCTCCTCTAAGGCGTCCGACCTCCTGACCTTAAACCCCGGGGCGGGGGGCTCATCGTTGCGCTCGGGGCTGGATGGCGAGATCATCTTCTCAAAGAATAATGTTTGCGTGCACCCTGCGGAGCCCCTCCCGGGCCTGGCTGAGCACCACCCAGGTTTGGCTGCACAGATACAGAACTACCTGCTTTTTGTTACACCTGTTTATCATGGAGAGCTCTGTCGAGGTTGGAGGTTATTTGGCTGTGTCTAGTATGATAATAGAGATGCGTTGTACTTTAACAATTACCTAAAATGTACAAAATAATAAATTATTATGGACAGTAATAAGTAAGCATACAGTTTCAATTAGAAGTACACTCCAAATAAAAGTGAACAAATGTCCTGATCATTATGGGAGAGTGCATAATTGTTTATTTTTTATGAGACTTTTTTTTAGCGTTGAGTTCACCTGAAACATTTTTAAAAGAGAGATTTTGTTTTATAAAGAAAAACACTCTTGACTCCAACATGGTTTTTGTTGCCCCCTGCAGGCTACCTGTGCGTACACGTGGAGAAAGACGAGTGCCTGGGCTCCACGCTGATTCTGACGTGGGTGCCCAATTCCCGCATCCAGAGGCAGGACGAGGAGGCGCTGAGATACATCACCCCGGAGAGTTCTCCTGTGCGCAGGAACGCCCGCCGCAGAGGCAGGAGGTACGAGGGTGGGGACCAGATCAGTGCATATTAACACAATATGGGTACATACTGAAAATAAAGACACATATAAAGGAGATTAGGTAACACTTTATTTGACAAGGTGTACATAAGACTTGCATGACACTGTCATTAACATGACGTAACATAAAGAAGTTTTTATGAATGTCTGACTGTTTTCATGAAGTGTCATTCGGTAAATAATCACACTTTTAATGCAAAGTCGCTTAAAAGTTGCATTAAAAGTCCATTAGAAGTGCCAACTTTGTATTATTTTGTAAATAATGACTCTTTAATACAAAGTTGGCACTTTTAATGGACTTTCAATACAACTTTTAGAGCAACTTAGCATTAAAAGTGTCATTATTTACCGAATGACACTTTATGACCACAGTCGTAGACATTTCGTAACAGGTGTTATGTTGTGTTTATGATATGTCATGTCAGTCTCATGCACACCCCGTCAAACAAAGTATTACCGGAGATTATGTTGGCGATGTTTCGAACTAACCGTCATTTGTAGGCCGCGCTCACGTCCTCCAGCCGCCGCTCCAGAGGAAGAGGAGGACGACGAGAGGAACATCACCAGCAGCACCTCCGCCCAGAGCCTGGTGGGTGAGAGCGGCTCGGACCCTTCCTCTAACCAGCAGCAGGTTCTTTTAGCCGGGGAGGAGGGTGACGAAGGCTCCTACGAGCTGTCGGACGAGGTGAGCCGGGACAGCACCATGGGCTCCGACTCGGACACCTTCTCCTCGCCGTTCTGCCTGTCGCCCGTCAGCGAGGCTCTGTGTGAGAGCAGCGGCTCCGTCTTCCTGGACCCTGAAAGCAGGTCAGTGAGACAGTGGATGACATGTGTTTGAGGTCTTTTTTTTGTAATTAGTGCTGCACAATATATTACAAATATATTGTCATTGCAACATCAGTGCATAATATTGTTTTAGAAACATCTCGCTCATTGTACTTTTTTATTACAATTTGGGAGGGGAAAATATGAATGTTTCCTGAAGATGCATACTAGTGTACAGTATTTGTGTACTTACAACTCATAGGTGTTGGTAGTAGATGCATTTTTTGGCTCCTGCCCTGTTTGTAGTTTTCAGCCAATTTTCCCTTCATTGCCTCTGATCGGTGACTGGCAGATTAAATACTTATATGTTGTGTTTCTGTTTTTACTTTTTGCATGTTCATACGCCTGTCACAATAACAAATTTTGCTGAGCGATTAATTGTCTAAACAATTATTGCGATAAACGATAATATTGTTTCAAGACCTTTTGACACTGATTTAATGGAAATGATGTAATAATGCATGCAATTTCCTGACATAGATAGATGCACTTTATTTTCAAAAGAACACATAACACTGGAACTGATAAACCACATAAACAAAACAACCAAAAACAAAAATAAAATGGATTATCAGTCTCCATTAACAAAAAACGTACTTGAATAAAAACTTAACAATATAAAGCCAAAGTGGAAATAAATACTGCATTCAACCAAGAGTGCAGATTATGAAGTCTGTATTGCCCTTCAGTAATCACTAGATTTAAATAAAGCAGATGGGCACATCCGACTACCTGATGTAATAGTTCATACTACATGGGTTTTTGCCCCTATTTTCTTAGATCGTTGGCCGATCTAAGATTCTCGCTGGTGATTTCGTAACCGATCATCCTGCAGTGTGTGGTGTGTTACGGTAGATCGTGGCCGCTCCGATCTAAATCGGGGGTTTTCCCCGACTGGGAGCTAAACGCAGCCTGTTGAATGTGACAGGTAGCCAATCAGAAAGCGCGGATTCTCCTCTGCGCTTTCTGAGGGGAAATTACGGAGGGGAATCCCAAACAGCTGACACGGCGCAACCCTAAGTCCAGCGGACATCGGAGATGATATGTGGAAACAACATTAACATTTATTCAACATTTCGAGAAAGAATATAAAAATGACAAGGGGAGGAGTTGGAGCCAAATCGCTACCGCAGTTGAGAAACCCGGTATGTTTTCAGCTGTTCTTCGTTAACGTGACATAAATAGGTTATAATGATTTTCATTCAGTCAGGACTTTACGCTGAGTCTAGCCACATGCATTGCAGGTAGATTCTAGTAAAGCATTGATTAATGCCTGATTTTAAAATTAGTTAACTGGACTTGTAGCCATTATTTTGTGTCCATGTGGCCGGACACCACACGCACTACGAACCCGATTGAACCATTATACCTAGGATTTCTGTCGGCTAATGTGTCTCAGATTTTGAGTGTATTGTGAGCTGGACATTACACTTAAGGAAATGAGGAAGGGAGGGTCAGTGGAGAACACCGGAGCTGAGCCGTTTTTCATTCAGTGTCATCAACAAAAAGAAAAAAGGCAGGAAGAGACGATAAAGCCGATAATTAAAATGAGGTCAATAGGTTTAATTTATCATGCGATTAATTGATTTATCGTTTATCACGACAGGCCTACATGTTCATTAAATACATCAAACGCCTCAACCAATTGCATTTACTTTGCTGTAAATGCAATTTTTAAAACACCACATCTATTAAAAGTCTTATAACACACAGTTTTTCGTAAAGTATATTATAATATAAAATCTGTATTTTGTACTTAGGTTATCTTTGCTGGATAGTATAAAGTTTTTTTTTGATGATCTGAAACATTTGAGTGCAACAAAATGAACCGGCAAAAACAGAATCTATAAGGTTGCAAATACCTTAACATAGCGCTGTAAGGAACCTTCCTATAGATAAACGATAAACAAATTAATAAGGAATTAATAAGGAATTAACACAGAACAGATTGTATAATTTTCTTCTCTTTTTTTACCTTAAATCTACAAAGTTGGCTAAAAATTGAGCATTAATTTAATAAAACATGTTGGGTATTTTATTGTTTTACTTACTTGCTTTTGATTATATAGAAAATGGAGAAGCTTGCATTCCTTAACACTGGATTCATTGTTTTCCACAGAGAGTCATTATGGCACAAAAGTTCTATCAGACAAATCTGACCAAAAGTTTTACATGTTTAAGACTTGATGAGTGTTTTGTTTCAGTAAACCTTTATATGGACTTAGAACTTCAGAGATTTGATATTGAGATCTTTATATAATCCTGTTATCCAACTCATGTCTTCTTGTCTCAAAATTAGTGAATCCCAACTGATATAACATTAAAAGTGTCATAAGTGTCATATAAAGTTGTGTTTAATGAAATCAGAGGTGCCACTAATTTTCCCTAGTTGCACATATTGGCTTTGATTAACTTTTAGATGGTGTGCCACTAACTTTCTCTGAATATGCTTCCTATAAGTTTACTGCAGAAGCAGTTTCTAAAGACATCCAACTGTTTTAAATTGGAGATTAATATATGAAGAGGTAGTAATGACTTGCTGTGTAACTAACTGAAACCCTGGTTATAATTTGTTGTAATATTCAGCCAGTTGTCCTTCCTTCAGTTGCTCTGACCGTCCAGCAGGTGGAGCCAGAAAGAAAAGAATTGAAGGCATTTGGAGCTGTTTTTATCCTCAGGCCACATGGTGCCTCCAGGCTCTGCAGCCGGAGGCCCCTGAGGGACTGAGAGCAGGTAGATGACTTCAGCAGGAGGGATGAGAAATATTTTAGACTTATTCGAAGCAGCTCACAGGAACACTGATCGTTTCCCCCCATCCGAAGCTTAAACACCGCCGAAACTGTGTTGCCTGCGCAGACTGCTCTCTAATCAGGGGGAGCCATCTGGACAGCGATTGTGTTGCTGTTTGGACCTCAGAGTCATTTAATTTTATGATTCCCTTCGTGGTTGTTTCCTCACGCAGCTATTCGGCCTGACATGCAGCCCAGAATGTGTGTGCCTGTGCAGAGAGAGTGAGTCAGTCAGCGTGTGCGTGCGTGTGTGTGTGTTTGAAGCATTTTTAACCTCTTTTTCTGACCCCAGCTGGCCGTAAGCACAGTCAGTGTGTGACTTGGCAGTGTTGTCCGCCCCGCAGATTCAAACCTTTACTCTTCTTTGCTGTTAGAGTCTCTGTTTTTGCAACTCTCTGCCACTCGGATGTTTTTTCCCGCCCATCACTTTCCGCCACTATCTACTTTGCATCTTTTCCTCTTCTTTTACTTGAGCCGTCACCCACCTCTCAAGTCCCCCCCCCCCCACAGCCCCTCACACGCACACAAACTCCTCCACCTTTTTCCCCTTCTCTTCCTAAAGTCTGTGTGAAGCCCTTTGATTCCCACTGCTCCCAGGGTTGTTGTGCTGGGCTGAATGTCAGCTCTCCGGATTAGAGCGCTGAAGAGAGCGGAGTGGCAGCCAAAACCCTGGAACCCACTCAATCTCTCTCTCTCTCTCTCTCTCCCCCTCTCTCTCGCTTGCTTTAATTGACACTGTTAAGGGGCCAGGAACTGGAAACATGTCACTTGGAATCATTCAAAGAGAACGAACCGCGTATGGGAGAGTGAGAGTGGATGAAAAGGGGGGCAGGAAAAGAGGAGAGGGGAGGGAGGGAGCAAAGAAGAAATCCACAGCAATGTCTGTCAAGATTCTTAACAAGTTTCTTTAAAGTTTAACTGTAGATTATGGAGCTGTCAGTGTGTACTGCCTTCCCAAGGCTTTACTTAAGGAACGTGAACATGTGATTAAAGCTCAGCGCATTGGTTTGCTATGGTGTTGACTTCTGACTTTAGAAAATGAGGCAAGTTCTGCTCGTAAACACTTATCAGTGCAGCACACAACTAGCATAATAAAGAGGCTTTAAGCCACCTCTGATTTTTTGTCACAATTTGTCAGTCTTGTAATCTTTAATAAGTACTTTATTTGAACTCTGTTCTTACTCTGTTTTTGTTCAGATCATTTTCTTAAACCACTTGGCTCTGACCTATTAGAGAAGATTGATCAGAACCACTTTTAAAAGACTTTAAACTCTGGCTTAGCAGAGTAAAAGCATAAAGTTTAAAACTTTTGCATAGTGCTTTGTAAAATTATTAATACTGTTTGAACTTTGGTGTGGTGCTGTGTTTGACTCTGATGGCTCTAAATAAAACCCATAAAAAACAATTGTCTAAATTTGTCCTATTGGGCCATGGTAGCTCTGAAATAGCTGCCCCTTTCCACATGTCAATGATGTCAAACTTTCAACCTGAACTATGGGGAAGTGTGGTGGTGACCGCATCATGCTGAGGGCATGCTCTGCGTCTGCAATGAAATGCTGGTGAGAGAGGATGAAGATGGACAGAAATAAACCTGTTAGAAGCAACAACAGTCTTGGAATTGGGGTGGAGGGATGATGATCTGAAACAAAAAGCAAGAGCTAATGGCTGTTATTTCGATCAGTAGATGGAAAAAAAAAAAAAAAAAAAAAAAAAACAGATGTTTCCTGTCCAATCTGACTGAATTTGAGCTATTTTGCAAAGAGTAGATGAAGGTTTTAGTTTATGAAAAGCTGGTAGAAACACGGCCCACAAGCCTTCAGCCACAATGGCAGTAAAAGGCATTTCTGGAAAGAACTGACTACCAATCCATGCCACAATACAAGATTCTAATTTCTAAAAACATAAAAGCAGCAGCATACTGTTTACGTTTCACTTCACGACGATGCACTATGTTGTCGAAATCGCTCGCCAAAATACTTTGAAGTTTGTTGCTGTAAAGCGATGCGATGCGAAAAGCAGCCGGACTAGTTCTGCAAAGTGTTTTTAAGCGATCTGCTGTTTAGTTTAAACTAATGTTCTTGAAAACAAATCTTGACTCATGATGCCATTAAAGTTTCCATCTGACTTTTATGTGCGTCCGTTTGGGATTATTGGTGGATCATGGGTTCTGGCATGCCTCGCTGACCGTTTTCCAGCATATGGCTGCAGTGTGGCCCACACCACCACCACCCCCGCCCTCTTGTTCTCCTCTGACACTCTGTTCCTTTTGGGGATTAGATGAAGGACCTGGAAGTCCCGGCGGGGGCTAGGGGGGCGGGAGGGTGTGTGTGCTCGGCCGTGGTTCTCAGGGTGACCTGGCAGCACTTTCCTCTGGAGAGGAAAAGTGTTATGATGAAAGGCCTCGGGGCCGTTCCGTTTCGCTCTGGCCTGATGGGACGTGCCAGCTACAGCGGCTCGACGACATCAAAACAGCTTGTTTACACTTTGCACAGCGTGCCCTGATAAATGTTTAGAACGGGCTTGTTAATTCCAACATAAGCTTGCGTCTGTAGTTTTCAGCGTGATCCGTGCTTATCGGTCCATTCCCTTGTTTTAGCACTTTTATGTGCTCCAAGCATGAAGGACAGTTGGAATTAACAAGACTTGAAGGGCCTTGTAAACACTCCTAACTTGACAGTCACTGGGGTTATGAAGACAGGACTCCCTCCATATTTCATGTTACTTAACTCCCTTAGCAGACCTCGTTGTGCCTCTCCTCCATTCCCCCCCCCCGCCATCTCTCTACGGTTTGCTCTGCGCCGCGATACACGAGACGGAGCGCAGTAAATCAGCAGATAACACAGGGAAACTGTGCAGCCTGGATTGATCAGGCTTGTTATTTTCCCATCTGCTAACAGGGAAATGATTAGCCAGACATGACAGAGACAGGGTGGAAAAAAATCAAACTGGCTGCGCCCTTCTCGCATGAGCACCGAGCTGCCACATGTGTTCGCACCTTTTCAGTAAATAATGTCAAAACTATTTCGCTGCTGGGAGATAATTAGTTTTTCATGCCTCCGATATTTGAAATGGCATTTTTAAATTGAGGAACATCTGGTTTTTGGTTTTCTGTCGGTGCGTTTCCGTGCAAGCAATGCTGAAAATCTTTATTCAGACGCCTGATTCTAAAATGTCAGTGGCTTTAACACGTCTCCCTCTCTCCGCTTTACCATGTCTAGATTCGTGTTTGAGAGTGTATTATGGTCATTAGCCATGGTTCATTCACTTATGTGTGTGTGTGTGTGTGTGTGTGTGTGTGTGTGTGTGTGTGTGTGTGTGTGTGTGTGTGTGTGTGTGTGCGCGCGTGGGGGTGTGTGTGTGTGTGTGACAAAGAGAGAAAGACTCAGAGTAAGCAAGTGATTTAAAGCTTCTTATAATATATTTTAATGTTGTGTGCTATGCATGTTTTTGCCAACATATTTTCCCAGTTTTCCTGCATATTTCCATGTATCTGTATGCATAACATGTGATTGTGTGTCTCCTCCTGCAAGCCGAGGAACCCTGAGCTCAGGTTTCAGTGCCGGGAAAAACACACTTACCATGAGGGGAATGACAAGGGAAATTGGACGGTGGACAGTGTGATTTGTGTGTGCGCGCGCACGCTCAGATTTTATTGTATGTATATGTGAGTGTGTATTTGTCTTTGGTAGCCTTCATGCATTCCTCCTATTCGCAGCCTCTTGGAGGAATGTAATAGAGACGCGAACACAGATGCAGTCCTGAGCTGCAGATTTCACATGTTGTTTGGAATTATTTCTACAAAATAATACAAAATGTACAATGAATTTTAAGAGAAACTGACTGATTTTATTTTTAAGTGTTGTTTTTTTCCTGTGTTTTATCCTTAAATTTTTTTACTTGCAATTATTTAGATGAACTTTATTTTGGTTCGATGACATACTGACGTCCTCAATAATGAAACGTTTACAGTGTGTTTACACCCGTTGGACTCTGTCACACACAAAATAGTGAGTAACCAAATGAAAATATGAAAGGTTTTGCATGCATGTGTGTACAGCAAACTAAATCAGTACTTTGCAGAAACAGCTTTTGCTGCAGGGACTCGCAGCAAAGCTGGTAGGATTTGTCTCTAGCAGTTTTACTTTAATACAGACTGAAATTTCAGTCCATTCTTCTTTGCAAAATAGCTCAAGCTCTGTCAACAGAGAGCGTCTCTGAACATCTGTTTTCATATTTTGTTACAGATTCTCACAGATTTCAGTCTGGGCTTTAACTGGGCCACTAAAAGTATAGCTCCGGCTATATGTTTTAAGGTTCTCCTGGATCGCGAACATCAAGACTTTTGCAGCAGGTTTTTCTTCCTGACTTTCTTTTTTAATAGCATCCGTTTTCTTTTAACTCCTTCTTTTGGCTAAAGAAAAGCATCCACACCGCATGATGCTGCCACCAAAATGTCTCATGGTGAGAATGGTATGTTCAGACTGAGATGTAACAATAGATGTTTTGTTTTGTTTTTAACTAATAAAACATTAGCAAAAATATTTATTTGTATCTGAAGAAAGTCTGATACAATAAGTCATTTTCGAAAGGGAAACAATTATTTTAAACAAAATAAGTATCATGAGTAATCATATAACAGCTTTGATTTAGCAACTTTTTATTATATCATGTATCATCATGTTGTAATCATCATATGAAAAAATGTGTCTTTACAGGCATGTAAAGATAGTCCACACAAGCATTTAGCAGTGATTTTTTGAAGTATACTATGCTTTTATTCTATGCATTTTGCTTTTTATTCCACAGAATGTGTAAGGTATAATCAGCAACATATTTACTGTTTACAGCAGGTTTGCTGGAATGCTCAAAACGTTTTTAACACTCTCAAGGCATCTGAAGAACTTATGTCAAAAATGACACGTTAGGCAGTGAAGGGTTAGTTGTACTAGATTTCTTTTGGAGGCATCAGAGTAAGTAGAGCTGAAGATAAATGCATCCCATACTTCTTCAATTCAATTTGTACGATTTGAAAATCACTTCAGATTTGTGCTCTGTTTTTTTTTGTGTGTGTTGGTTTGTCATAAAATTGCGTAAAAGACATTCAAGCTTGTGGTTTTAATGCAGCAACGTGTGGAAACGTTCAATGAGTACGGACATCTTTATGGGGGACATGTGGGGCACAGTGTGAAACTCGTTAAAGTCTCGGTCATGTTTTCACAGGGAACTGTGCGAGGAGTCCATGAACCACTCTGTGAGCTCCGCGTCCAGTCTGGACAGCCACGCCCCGTCCGAGGGCGGCGGCCAGTCGCAGGCCATGCGCTGGGAGGATCAACAGAAGCTGCTGGCTCTGGAGCAGCTGTGTGGAGTCTTCAGGGTGGACCTGGGTCACATGAGGTCACTGAGACTCTTCTTCAGGTCAGCAGGGAGCAAATGGAAAAACATTTCCTGGGGGGAATCATTACAGGGTCATGAAGTTGAAGCCCTTGTGAACTTGTCTTTGCATCACTTGTTGTTTTTGTTGCAGTGATGACGCGTGCACTAGTGGCCAGCTTGTGATAGCCAGCAGGGAGAGCCAGTATAAGATCCTTCACTTCCACCACGCTGGTCTGGACAAGCTGGCCGAGGTCTTCCAGCAGTGGAAATGCTGCAGGGAAACCCAACCTAAAGACCAGGTCAGACTTAGGCGAAGGGCAACCTCTCTTTTGGGTCTTCGTTGGCGAAACTTCCACTCGGCTTTTTACTCCTCTCCCTCACTCTGTCTGAAGGTGTCGGATGAAAAGTCCTGCATGCAGTTTTCCATCCAGAGGCCCACACTGCCATCAGCCGAGACGCACCCCGAGGAGAGGCTTTACAGGCGGGTGGACGTCGCCGCCTGGCTGCGTCACATCAACCACAGCGGGCAGGTGGAGGAGGAGTACAAGCTGCGGAAGGTAAATCCACGGTTCATACGCACGCTTGAAGAATCTGGAAATGCGACTTCAGCGTTTTCCGGGATGGCCGCACATTTGGTGGCAAAGGCTGCCGTGCAGCAAGAAGGTCCTGCGCTCGAGTCTGAAGCTGTGCGTTTTTCTGCTTTGAGTGCATTAGGTTCTCTCCGGGTACTCTGGCTTCCTCACACCATCCAACAAAAAAAAAGAAAATAGCCCTACCCCACGATCCTGCAAGGATGAGCGAACGTAGACAATGGATGTGTGTTTTTCATTTCTGGAAAAAAGGAACATGCAAGCCTGGACAAATAGTTGTATGTTTGGACTTTATCTCCTATCTTATCATCTAAATGTTGTCTCCCTCCTTCTTTGTGTCCTTCTTTGATTCTTCTTTCCCTCTCTCCCTCATGCTCTTCCTTCTTCTATGTTTCTCATGTTTGTCCTCGTTTGTCTTTCTTTCTCTCCTTTTGTCTTACCTTGACTCTTTCTATCCTGATTTACTCCACACCTTGGCTCTTTATTTTCATAATAACCCGTTGTCTGTCTCTGTCCTCTTCTTGCTTTCTTGTGTCCACCCTACCTCACTTGGGTCCCAACTCTTTTCTTTTCTTCCGTCCTTACATTTTTTGCATCTTCTAAACTCTAGAAAGTCGCGGCTCCTTAACTCTACATCGTATGGATGAGAAACCAAGTCAGAGCGTGTTTCACTGCTGATGAAAGTGGCCATTTTCACACCTTTTTCTTCTATATTTGTTTGTCAAGTCATAATGAAATTCAGCTTGCAAGCTTCTCAGTTTCAGTTTCAATCATCATCTCGGCCTGTAAATAATGGGAGGGTTTGTCCCTGTCAGTTGTACCCCCTGTGAGTCATTTGCATTCTCTGGAATTGAGTCGCTGTTTGGTTTACCCGTCTACTGTAATGACTCAGTGGCAGTTAGACCATGACCAAGACTTTTTTTTTTTTTTTTCAGTAGAAGTTCAAATAAGGAAACAGACGAGTCCTGTTTTTGCTGGATGTGCTGAATAAACACTCATTGTTTTCTTTTTTCACAGCATAATGCAGAAAATAAGACATGCTAGCAGGGAATGTCAACATGCCCTGCTGCCAGAGCATGTCCCTCCCTCCGTGTTTGCCGTATTTACCCACCTGCCGCTTCTTCGACAGGCGATCTTCTTTGGCGGCATCGACCCGTCCATCAGAGGCGAGGTGTGGCCCTTCTTGCTGCACTACTACAGCTATGACTCCAGCTCTCAGGAAAGAGAGGCCTGGAGGCTGCAGAAACGAGCTCACTACCATGACATCCAGCAGAGAAGGTGGGTAACGAAAAAATGCTGCACAATCAATCAATCAATCAATCAATCAATCAATCAATCCACATTCTCTTACTACTCTTTCTCTACACGAGTGAAGAGGGAGCAGGAAGAAGAAAATTCTTGTAGAAACCTGCCCCTCTTTCTCAATATCTACAAAATACATTTTTCTTTGCTGCAAACATTAAATTAATGATGTATATATTTCTCCTCATTGTTAACTCAAAAGGTAATCAGACCTACTCATTTTTTTTTGTCTTTTTCTTAAAATATTACTGGAAGGTGGAACAATGTTGTTGCATATAGAGTGGTTTGTCTCAAGCATTTATTTCTGTTGAGGCTTATAGCTAGTGAAACTCAAAATGATGTTTCCAAAAAAACTGAAATATTACGCATAATATTAAGGTTGGTAAGAAAAGATCCTTACCTTGAGCCCAGACTCAATACTTGGTCTGGGCTCCTTTAGCAGAAAATACTGCTTCCTTAAGCTGTGGGATGGAAGCGATCAGCTGAACATGTAATTAATCAATTAATCGCATGATAAATTGAAATGAGTTTGATCATTTCCGTTCTGATCATTAATACTTTTTAAATGGAACATTTTTATTTATCATTTTTATTTATGGTTTTAGTTGTGCTTTAAAAATATCCTTCAGTTCCAGTGTTAAGTGTTCTTTACAAAATAAAAGTTTATTGGTCTTTGAGAGGGAAAACTTGCGTTGTTATGCCATTATCAGTGTGTTATTTGAAAATGGCCTCAAAACAACAATAATTTTGTTATAATTAGTGAGACGATTTATTGTCCAGTAAAATTTCCTATTGCGACAAGCCAACAAGCTGGCCGAAATAAAACTGAATGTCAAGTTAGTTTGCATAACATGTGGTTCTCTTTCTATAAAACAAAATGTCACAGTCAGCCGTTCAAATTGGTCATGATTTGATTGTAAATTGTAATTTAACTGGATAAATAACGACTGTACACAAGCTTCCTCTTTCCACGCAGGTCAGTGGGCTACATCAGTAATCCACAGTGAAGTGTTTTTTTTCCCCTCTGTGTTTCTGTCCAGATTTATTCATTCATGGCTCCACATGTATTTTGCACCACTGCAGAAATCCCCTGAACCATATGCTGAGAGGACTGGTGTGTGTCTGGATAAGTTGGCAAATAAAAAATGAAAGCGGGTCATAAAATAGGACAAAACAGAAATGAACAGACATTTTTATTTATTTATTTTTTTAAAGTTCTAACTTAATATCGAACATCTGCTACAACTCACAACAATGATTGTTAACCAGGCACCTCCCAAGGTCCAAGGCACATTATTCACTATTAAGACATGGCTTATGCTGTTTCTGGTTCAGGATTGATTTCAGAATGTATCCCACTTCCTGAATGGTTTTGTGTCTTGTGCATTTTAAAAAAGCCAACTGGATCTGAAGTAATGGCTTTGTGAATTCATTAATTGCATTTGTGTCACGGTGTTTTCCATGGTCGTAACACATTTTTGTTCCACAGCTTTTCCTTCCACTTAACTTTCAATTAAAAGCTTAGACACTCTCAGCATCCAATGTCCTCCATGACTTTTTCTTCCTAGTGGAGGTTGTGTGTTTGACAATTATCAAATCATTAGTTTTCCCCACAATTTCTCTATTAAAGCACATTTTTGTTGCTCTTATGTCTATAAAACTGAATTTTAGATTTTCATTAGTAATAAACCATAATGATCAAAATGAACACAATATCACCGTGTATGCAATGAGTGACTTGCATTCTAATGTATAAGGATGCACCTGTAAATCTTTATTTAACTTGAAGGTCTCCTGCTGATAACATCTGCACCTCGGCTCGATAACATGGAAACCACTTTTGAAATCATGTCTGAGACACTCGGCTGCAGCGTCTGGCTGCCAAAAGCTCAGTCGGTAAAACATTAAACCGTACGCGAGTCTGTTGTGGCTTCCCATCGCAGGCGCGGAGCAATCAATAGGCACAATCAGAGAAGTGTTAAGGGGAGGTGCCGGGTGTGATATAAAAGGTCTCTGGAGAGAAAACATGTCGGCGCTTATCACATCAGATCATGCTCACATGTCGGCGAGGGGAGGGAAAAACCACAACTTTGGTATGCACAGACGGACCCAGATCCCAGAGTCTTTACTTATACACACAACTCCGTCTCAGGGTTAAGGTTTCCAGGTTCTAGTCTCTGCATCTCTGACTGCTACGATGACGATAATTGGACAGATTTCATTTGTACAGGCTATTATCGCTTTGAGTGCACCAGAAGTCGCCTAATTAGACTCTTCATTCTGACGCTGATGTTGATTCCTTTAAAGAGCCTCCGGCAGCCCTCCAAGGCCACCGATTGATCATTAGGAGCAAGGAGGCGAGTGTGTGGGCTTTACCTTGTCCCCCAACCCTGTGTCCTCATTCTAACAATAATAACTCAGCAGCTGCACATAGGAGTGCAGCTAACATTGGATATAATCTGAGTATTTGAGTTTGTTAGAATTTGTAAAATAATGCCGTTTATGTCAGGAATTCACCGAAGCGCCAATATGAGTTAAATTTGTTTCAGAGAAGAGGGAGGTCATTTTCACCTGCAAGTATTTTTTTTTTATGAAAAAGATATCTGCAGAAACATTCAGCTGAATGTCACGGTTCCTATCTCCTTTATTTTCTCGTTTTATATAAATAATAATAAAATAATCTTGTTTGAAACACTTTATCTGGTTTCCTTTTCTCTGTAAATAATTATCTGACATTGGACTCCTTACTGGCTACTTCATCTGCTAAATATTTACAGATTTCTTCTCGGAAAGTTATTGTTTTTCTTTTGTTTGTGTTTTTCTCACCTTAAGATGTTTCTTTCTGCTTCTTTGACACGGAAGATCTGGTCTACTGATGAAGAGCTTTATTTTTCAGGCAGAAAGTATGTCTTAATGAAATGACATGAAGATTTTCACTGCAGTTTTTCGGTTTCTGTGACGGTTTTCACGTTTCACTTGTGAAAAATGCAGTAAACAAATTCAGCCATAATGTCGCACCGACGTAAAGCTGCATATAATTGTGCAGTGGGTGGATTTACATTAGTTTTACAAATAAAAATTCAAAAATTTGTTTTGTGTGTGTGTGAAAAACTGGAATCTTTTTCCTTCCTTTTCCTAGAGATGCTCTGCTGTGTGTTGGTCTGCCCCTTTAAAATACACAATAGCAGCATCACAAAAAAGTTTAAAGTGCAGGGACACTTTCGCAAGGCAGTTTGCTGAGCTAATCCATCCTCTTCAGGAGCCTGGATTTTATTTTTACTGCTGAACCCATAAAACCACTGAAGTGGTGCAAACAATGTTCCAAACTCCTGAGCAGCTTCCTCCTGAGAAAGCGAAGCGTAGGACGGTGGCTGGGGAGGGTCCAGCGACACAAACACACAGATCTCAAACCGAACAGTTGCGCGGCGTTGCATCAGGTGCGCCGGCTTTATTCCTGGTGGGGCCGCATGGAAAACAAACAGTGTTAATTAAATCCCCTCTGCTTGTTAGGACCTGAGTACATTGGTACACACGGAGGACGCCGGTAATGTGCTGCCAAACATCAGGGTGGATGGCTGCGGTGGGATCCTCCGAGGAACGCTCGGGTCCACTGCTCATATTTTTGGGGGGGACCTTCTGCAGCAGCTATGAGGAGCAGAATAGCAGCAGAGTCATTTCTATGTGTTTATGATGATTATAGTGCATTAAGCATCCGTTTGTTTGTTTTTTTCCCCCTTCATAATCGGTTCCCGCTCCATTTGCTTGACTCCTCAGATTATCCATGAGCCCAGAGGAGCACTGCGAGTTCTGGAGGAAGGTCCAGTTCACGGTGGATAAAGACGTGGTCAGAACGGACCGCAGCAACCACTTCTTCAGAGGAGAGAACAACCCGAACGTGGAGATCATGAGGTTTTCCCAACACCCCTTTCTGCCCGTCACCCTCCATCGTTCCCACCCGTCCGCTCGACGCTCAGCCTCACCTACACCGTTTATTTCATATGCAGAGCCGCAAATGAGTTTCATGCTTTGTTGACTTTGACTAAGCCGTCTGAGCACTTTCAACTCGTACTTGCGGCTAATGGCTTTCTAAATGAGGAGCGAGAGGATTTAAATGGGGGAATTAGTTATTTTTGCGACTCTCGTTGAGGCTCCTGGTGTTTTTGTCTGGGAGTGATTCTACATCTGAGGCCAGCCTGTGGTTTTCTAGCGCTGATAAGTCGCACCCATGTTTGTCTGGTTCATTTACTTTCAAACTGCTGCGGAGCTGAAGGTCCTGATGTCCTTGTTTAGAAGAAACTCATCAAATTTTTACTCTAATGCTGTACTAGAACAATGTAATGTCCTCTGGGTTTTGGGCTTTGTTTGTACTTTCGTTACTAATGCATGAAGACGACCAGGGAAGTTTTCTTCAAAGTAGAACAGGTCTTAAAAAAGAAGGAAGAAAGAAATGCCAGTAATTAGCTCCCTGGTTGCAAGAAGAGGAAAAAAAAAAGTGTGGGAAGCGGGGAGGGGTGGTATTGTTGTGTTATGTTTCCCTAATGAAAGACATTCAAAGTGTTTGGGTTGGAGGAAAACTTTTCAGGGCTTCCTCTCCCGTTTGGCCCTCTTCGTTAGAATCTCCCTCGGCAGATGTTACGTCAGAACTCAGATGTGTGTGTTTGTTCTCGCCCCAGGCGGATTCTGCTCAACTATGCGGTGTTTAATCCCGACATGGGTTACTGCCAGGGCATGTCCGACCTGGTGGCCCCGCTTCTCACTGAGATCCAAGACGAGAGCGACACGTTTTGGTGCTTCATCGGCCTCATGGAGAACACCATCTTCATCAGCTCCCCGCGTGACGAAGACATGGAGAGGCAGCTGGTAGGAGAGTCTCTATGGTAGCCGCAGGCAGCAGTTTCTATACAGTACATAGGCCTGTCGCAATAAATCAGTTAATCGCATTGAATCTCTAACTTTCATTTGCTTGATTTATTGTTTTTCTCTTTTCTCTCTCTCTCTCTTTTTTTTTTAAACCAAAAACTGAATGACAAGTCTTTCAGTCTGGTGCTTTGTTCTCAACTATCTCTCTCTCTTTCTTTTTTTTAAATTTTTTTTATAATTTTTTGTTTACACAGACTTCATAATTCATTTTATTTGTCGTTTCTGTTTTCTGTACTTATTTTGGATATTTCAAAAGTCTTCCAGTTCCAGTGTTTAAATGCTCATTAGAATTTAAAGTTTACTGATCCTTGAAAATGTGTTATTATGGCATTATTGCTGTTATGTAAAATGGTCTCAAAACAACATTATTGTTGTTTATCGCGATAAGTTCTGGGATAATTGATCGTCCAGCAAAATTTGTTATGGTGACAGGCCTATAATCACTGCCATTCAAAACTATTCAAACCCGTTGATGGTTTTTTGATGTGAACGTTGATGTGTTTCAGGGGGGGATTCTATAAAAAGATAAAAATGAAAGTGTGCTGTGCAGTGTTGCCACCTTTCACTGCAATTCCTGCTGCATGTCTTCTTGTCTTTAACTGATTTACACATTTTGATACCAACATTTTTTTTCCCATTTTTCTTCGAAGAACAGTTCAAGGTCAGTCAGATTAGACTGACTTAATCTGTTAGCAGCAATTTCAAGATTTCTTTCATTTATTTGCTGGAAGGTGAACCTCAGCCACAGTTTTCTGTTTTTAGCAGCCACTAACACAGGGGTCTCACACTCTAGACCCCTAGAGTTGCTGTACCACAGATCTGAAATGTGTCTGAAAAGCTAAAAATGTGAAAAGCTAAAAGGGAATGAAAACACTAAACATTTAACATGCTTTTCGGACCATCAAGCCCACCTCCTCTCCACGATAGACTTTGTACTTTAGCCTTTAAGTGTGTTTTTTTTAAAGAACCCTCAATGTGGTAAATAGTAAATGATTCACATGTTTATAGTAGCCCTTTAACCTTTAAAGTCTACAATGAGGTTTTCAGTGTTTTTCTAAAATTTGAAGCTTTGGCCCAAAGTTAGAGTTTGGGACGGATAACAGTTTAACAAAAACAGCTAAAATAAGCAATTTTGTCTCGTTTAATTGACTTATTTGCAATGTTTGTATATTTCACCTAGCATGTGTCAAAGTTGTAATGTGGAAATGTAAAATGTTCTGCAGTTTTGTAGTGATTACCTGATCGGGTCATTGCTTTAATAAATTTGAAGCTGATGTGCAAATGTGACACTTTTGACACAAATCCGTGCCAATTTTATCTTGGGTGTCAGCACAAGCTTAAATAATCACTGAAAAGTACATGACGATAAATGATTTTTATCAAAAGTCCCAAGAAAGTCATTTAACGCTCATGTGCAGACATATTAAGCTGTTCGACAAGCTGTTTCCGACCATCAACTCGGCCGGTTCCGGTGCAGAACGGAGGAAAATAACTTGTCGATCTGCAGATGTACCTGCGGGAGCTGCTGCGCCTCATGCTGCCGCGGTTCCACCAGCACCTGACCCGGCTCGGAGAGGATGGCCTGCAGCTGCTCTTCTGCCACCGCTGGATCCTGCTCTGCTTCAAGAGAGAGTTCCCCGACACAGAGGCGCTGCGCATGTGGGAGGCCTGCTGGGCGCACTACCAGGTCAGGACAAAGTCCAAACTGATCCTCCGCATGCACAAAGTAGAAAGATGAGGTTTGCATACGCTGGTAAGCGATACAGAGGAATGTAGTGGTAATTATTCATTTCTTTTTTTTGCCACTTTAGAGTGTGTAGATTTTTCCAGGAAGTGTGCAGGAATGAAACAGAGCTATAGTCTGCAAGGAAAAAGTAGGACAAGTTCTTTCAAAAGCCTGACTTTGTAATCCTGTTGAGTGAATGTAAAAATGGTCTATTGATATTTAAAGAAATGTAATTCCATTGTTAAAAACCGGTTGGATTTAAGACTTTGCATATTTCACATTTCTACCGCCTACTATGCAACCATATTCATTCTTTAGATGTAATTTAACTTAAGGGTGACTGCTGTTGGTGTAATTTGCTCGGTGTAGTTCCACGTCTTTTGAAGCGCTGGAAACTTGTAGCCACGATGCGTTCCTTGTGTTTAGCACTCCCACTCACTGAGGCCGAGTCAAATGTCTTTGCTTCACGCCATCTGTTCAAACACCCTGCGAGATGTTCGTATCTGCTGCTCCAGGTGGCGATAGAGCAGATAATGTGTGTGTGTGTGTGTGTGTGTGTGTGTGTGTGTGTGTGAGAAACCTCGGGTTAGACAGTTAAAAGTCATGCAGCAGTTGAGCTTTAAGTAAGAATTTCTGATTGATATCAGATTTTTCTGTGAAGAGGACGTTTCATGTCGCACTGGGTGGCAGCGGATTGTTTTCTACTGTTCTCGTGTGAATTAAAGTTTGCAGAGCAAACTGTCATCGGGTTGGGCTTAAAGGAGCAAGACGCAAACTGAGAAACTGATAAAATACACACAAATATCTGTACCAATAAAATAAAGTCATTTTCTACACTTGGTCTTAGATTATATTTTGTTTAGCCTTTATATTGTTGTGGTTTTTTGTGCTTTTCTCCCTGTATTGGCTTAAAAATCTGGGATTTGTAGTTTTCCTTTAGGATTTAGATGTTACTGTTAAGTAAAACTACAAGTTCCATCATGCAGCGAGGCAACAATCCAAAATGTTCTCAGACATTCAACGTTCCCCGCAAGCCTGCAACGTAACTCTGCTCCCAAAATAAATGTGTGCAGATTTAATCAGGCTTGTCTGGGTTAAAATCGGTCATCAATAAATGTTTTAAAGCATATTAATATTAAGGTGCATGTAGAAAAGAAATCAGTGGCAGATTTAACTGACCTTGCAGTTTCCTTTAAAAATTTCTTATCAACTATTGATCCTCTTTGAGGCAGGGCGAAAATGTCCCATTCTCAGATCTGCTACATGATACTAGTTAAAAAATCAAATCTGCCCAATCAGAAGGTAAAAATCTCTAAACTTCAGTCACTGACATTTATCAAGTCTTTATTTTATTCCATTAAAGCCCGTTGGTAGTGTTAGGAACCACAAGAACTGTGCTGAATCGGTCTGACAGGACGTCGGGCGCTAAGCCTGCACATCCTGCTCCATTCATCTTCTCCCTTTGACCCCACTCTCCGTCTTTGTAGACGGACTACTTCCACCTCTTCCTGTGCGTGGCCATCATTGTCCTGTATGGGGAGGACGTGACGGAGCAGCAGCTCGCCACCGACCAAATGCTGCTGCACTTCAGCAACCTCTCCATGCACATGAACGGAGAGCTGGTGCTGCGCAAGGTAACGCTGCTGCTTCTGTGTCGGCATGCTTTGTCCCTCCTTGTTTCTTTCACCAGCTGATTGGCAAACTGCAAGTTTCCACACTTGACTTTCTATTCAGTTTTAAAAAAAAAAAAGTTTCATCCATTTGTAAGTTGGCGTTTTTAAAAGTGGAGGATCAAACTTACTTTTTGTATATATATATATGTATATATATAATTTTTTTAATCAAAGAAATCTGATCATTCCTCACAGTCCAGATTCTTCATCCTTTTAGTATTTATTTTAACATAGCATCAAAACATAAATACAAGTATTGAAAATAATTGCAAAAAAAAATTCAGTTCAGCCATCCTTCTTTCCAGAATCAACCCGTCAAGGGTTGATTCGATCCACATCCCTTCGTAAAAGTCAATAAACATGATCAGACATCTATCTGTCTGCAACGTTTCCTCCTGATGTAATTTAAATTCACTTTAGTCTGCACTGAAGAGTCCTGCCTGGTGCTGCAGCAGAGTCAGAATAGGATGCAGAGGATTAATGATCTGACCGCTCGCTGCAGTCGCTGTTCCTGCTGCCTCATCTTTATGGATGCTGTTTGTGCTGCACATTTCTGTTTGCATGCAGCTGTCGTAACGCGTTTTGTTGATGCTTGAGAATTGTGCATATGATAACCCAGCAGCGGGCATGCGAGCTTTTGAGATACAGCCAGAAGAAAAGACAGAAAAAGAAAAAAAAAAAACCTCCATGAGACTGACCTTGACATTCTTTTGTTATCTTGTAGCCAAGAGATAACGGGAGCATTGATTTATTTCAATGCATGCATCCGCAATGTTTGCCTTCTCTGACGGGCCAAAGTGCCTCTCCTTGAGCTTGCTTCCCCTCATCGCGCTCGCCCCTCTCTTCCAGGCCCGCAGCCTCCTCTACCAGTTCCGCCTCCTTCCCAGGATCCCCTGCAGCCTGCATGACCTCTGCAAGCTGTGCGGCCCGGGGATGTGGGACAGCCGCTACATCCCCACGGTGGAGTGTTCAGGCGAGCACCCAGACTCCCTGAGCTGCCCCTATGGAGGCACCTCCACCCCACAGCCCTCCTCCCCCTCGCTGTCGTCCTCTCCAAACCACACACCCACGCCGGACGGCAAGAGAGGCTCCAAAAAACGGGACATTTTCACCTTCCGGAAGCAGTCCTGAGAGGGGGTTAGCTTCTGCTATTACTTTACTATTCGTTTCACTATCTACAACAAGATTTTTTTTCCTTTTTTTTTTTTGTACTTGAATTTTTCATTTGGTGCATTGTTGAACACTGCCTTACCAGGGCGTTGCTGTCGACGTTCAGCATCGCACGAATCTGCAACGAGGGCAGCTTGCAGTCAGACGGATCGGAGGTCAAGAGGCTGCTTTCTCCTCGGAGCAGAACAGACAATCACCAGGCGCCGTGTCGATCTGGAGCCACTTCAGGTTCAAGTCTGCTGCTGGTTTGGCATTCTTCCACAGGATACGTGGGCACCGGGGAGGTCACCGCGGGGTCATCGCGCAACCGACACGCTCTCCGACTCCGACGGGTCAAAAAGCGAACTGGGGGCGTCTTTCACAGAACTTGAACTTGGACTCTTAAAAAATGTTTTTGGGTTCTCACAATGGCATAATTGTGTGGATGTCAAATATAATGTGCGTATTTAAAGTCTGAGCGTCTTTTCGACGTCGAATCCAAACTCTTTGTGTTAAAGAAGTAGTGGAAAAAACATTTGTCTTTAGTTTTTGTTTTACGAAAAAAAAAAAAACAAAAGAAGAATGTTTTTGTTCTAAATATTTAGCAATATTATCTTTGCATGAGCAATTCTTTACATATAGAGGTCACAACATATTTGTTGTGAGGGGGGGGGTGAAAAAAAATCCCAAACAGAGGCGAGTGTGTTTATGTGACAAACACTAGCATCACCACACGGCTCCTCTTATCTTCCCATCCTATACGTTCTCTTTCTTGAACAGAAAGAGCATCAACATTTGCACATAAGCACCATTAATTGTAAAGTATCTGTGAGTAAAATACTGAATTTATTTAGTAGCAGTTTCACCAAAGATACGGTGCTTTACAGAAGAATTCCTGCCTATTGAAATGTTTCACATACTGTCAAGTTGCAACAACAAACTTGAGTGTGTTTTATTGGTATATTTTGGGTTATGTCAAAACAAAGCGGTGTCTATTTATGTAGACATTGTTTTAGTTTTGCGGAACCTAAAGCTTTGACTGGTTATCCACTCCTGACCCTGGAATTTTTGCCCATTTGTCTTTGCGGAATGTATTTGCAAGTCATTCAGGTTGGGTTTGTACATACCAACCCAGCCAACTGCAAACATTAGTCAATCATTTTCCTTCCACTACATAATTATGCATTACGTTATCTTAGTGAAATTCCAATAAAATACACCGAAGTTTTTGGATGGTGTAACAAAATGCCCTCAAGTTGCAGGAGGTGTGAATATTCTTTGCAAAGCGCTGCAGATCAGGTTGTTTTCGGATCACTTTTTCTATTCTGCTTGGATTTTCATCCTTGGTGTTTTGAGCTGTTTTCCGTAGCTTCCCAGCCCCCCCCCATCTTTACACTAAGTACACGAAAAGGCACACGAGTCTAACGAGTCCACGTGAATGTAGCTTTTCACATCAACACAACAAAAATCACGCAGACGCGTGCGACTGTACACTGAAGTTAATGTTGCGACCGTTTTCCGAAAACGCGTCGAGGAAAGTGGAGCAACGAGCCTGTCGTTTCGGCTTCATCCAGGGAGAAACTATAAATTAACGTTGCCTCAGGTGTGAAGAAGATTTCCCCTCGAGGAGCCTTTGAGTGACACCCGCAGGATTGTAACATCTGCAAAACGCTGCTATAATGTACCACAGATTCCTTTAATCAGCCTTCCAGCAGCTTTGCAGATAAATTGTACCTGCTTCTTCTTCTTCTTCTGCTTCTTGTTCTTCTTGTTCCTCTTCTTCTTCTTGTTCTTGTTCTTCTTCTTCTTCTTCCTCCCATTAGCTATCATGAAGTGCTTTAAATGGCATGGAGGCTGTCGTGAAGGTGATGATGGGCGATGTTCAGAGGGTGACCTCACGGATTTATTAACATTTAAACCACGTTGTTTACACAAAAGCCACCAATCCACAGTTGTTATTGCTGACTTGCCTCTTTTGGAAAGGGGTTGTTATTATGAATTGTGGTCATGAATGTAAAACGTTGCTGTTTTTCTTTTCTATATTATGTTGACGTATTACTGCACACCTCACGAGAGAGTTAAAGGCTATTCTTATTACTGGTGTTAATAAAAACATCATCAACAAACTGCATTTGTGCTTTTGTGACTCAACGCTGGGTTTTTCTTTTTTGAGGAGGAACGTCACAATTATAATTTAATGAGCCACTCTTCAAAATTGTTTTTTTCTGTTGTCTTTCTATTCAAGTAAGGAAGGATGCACATAGTATTAGCAGTTAAACATATCGATACTTTTCCACATTTTTCCGATCTAATCAAATTCGTGATACATTTTTTTCTCAGTTGTATGGTGTGAGGTTATGCTGCTGCAGTACGAGATGACTTTATGTTTTTATCCGTTTTTTTAGTGGTGGCACCATTAATAGTTTACCATGCTTTGTTGACTGATCTGAAATTACTATATCAAAGAATAAACTGTCAGGATTAATTCCTTAGAGATATTTAGAACTCTCACAAAAAAATTATAAAACAATTTTAGGGCTGAAACGATTCCTCGAATGATTCGAGTACCTCGATTACTAAAATTTCTCGAGGAAAATTTACCTGCCTCGAAGCTTCGTTAATTTATGTTTTATTAGTTAGCGCACCGTGTTCCGGCCGGGACTTAATTTGCGTTGCGCGGAGCTCTCACTTCCGCCTCTGAGTTGTTGACAAAAGTTAAGTCTCAGCGGCATAAAGTCCAATCTTCAGGATTGGCCCGTGGGGATTTTATTGATTGATGATAATGCCCGACTTTTTATCGTTTTTGGGGAACTAATAAGCATCCTTAAAATGACTGGGGAATGCCTGGAGTACGGCAGCATTTCTCCTCCGGGGCTGCTGGTTGAAAGCGAACGGCGGGAAGAGCGCTGAGGTGAGCGGATAGACTGAACAGGGCGGGCGGCTGAGTAGCTGATGCTTACCGTGTAAATGTAGCTTTACCGAAGAACCGCACAATAAATTTCATGTCCCGGTCTGAAGAAACGGGTGGCGGAGCGCATCGTACATGGCTAGTAGATGAGTTTCTGAGTGTGACCAGTGAAGGTGTCGTAAATATCCCGTATTGCTTCCCCCCGTGTTCGTCCCCCGGTCTAACGGTTCGTCAGTCCGCTGGTCTATTTCCTCCCCTCCACCCCATCTTACGTTCGTTCATTCGCCCTCTCCTCCCACTCCAGACGGCATTTCCCGTATTTTCAAACCCAAAGCGTGACAGGTTAGGTGGCAAGGTGAGTTTAATTAATCTATTAAACTCACTGAAGATGAATACATAAACTAAAAGCTGGATTGTAGACATTTTTTATAAGCATATTTGTGAGCCTTCCTCTTTGTTATTAAATTCAATATAATTTCAGATTTTTCTATAACTTTTCTTCTGGTTAACTTAGAAAGTGAGCTATTATTGTTACAGGTTAGTTTTCTAAACTACAAAAAAGCAACTGTTAGGGATGCTCAAATATGAAAAATTGGACTGATAGTAACACCGACCGGTATTATGCCAGATTTACCAATATTTAATTTTATAATTTTTTTTATCCGATTACTTGATTAATCGTAAGAATAATCGATAGATTACTCGATTACTAAAATATTCGTTTACAACAGCCCTAAACAATTTCAAGCTTTTGTCAAACTGTTTTTCAAATAAAATACTAATAACAAAAAAGCCTGGCCAATGTTTGAGCATTCATTTTTATTTGAATGAGGCCAAACTTATTTTTTTGTTCAATAAAAGGTTGGGAAACAGGTCATACTTCACAGCGACAAAGACTAAATAAATAATAAAAAAAAAACAATCTGAAATGCCTCATCAGTGGTACAAAGGAACACTTGAGAGTGAAAGATGGATTATTATTGTAAACTTGACTAGTAAGGAATTCAGACTGCAATGAAAGCTGTTTGAGTGAGAGGAAAAAATTCGTCCTTGCTTGAAGGGTTTTCTTTTTCGAAGATTCTGAAGACAAATAATTCGATAGCGGCTGCTTGCAGCAGCAAACCGCTTCTTGATCAAAAGAAAAGCTCGAAGGGGCTGACTTGCGATACCAAATATTCTTTATCCATTTTTCAGTTTTTAATTATGCCGTTCACATTTTGCATATGTGCTATTGTTTGACGCAGAATCCTTTAGTGTGCTAATAAATCTGAATACTGCTAAAGAATATTCGGACATAATAAAACGCGTTTCCCTTTCACTGATTCCTGGATGTTCTCAAACAATTTATGGTCGTTGTTTCTAATTAAGTTGAGGTTGCAGCTCTGGATTCTGGCGGAACTTTTCCAAAACAAACGTTCCTCTCCGGAAGTTATTCTTTTTTGAGTTTGATTAAATGCTTAGGCTCACATTGACGACGAGAAACGAAATGTCTCTTCCATTTGCTTAAAATCGAGCTTTGTTAGTTATAAACACTGTGTTTTTGAAACTTTTGTAAAAAAAAAAAACAGAAATATAAATGCATGTTTACAATATATTCTTGTATTTACTTTGAATGCCAAAGATCTCTGCAAGATCTGCTTTACCTCATTTTTGGACTGAAAGTTTTTAATCAACCTACATCTGGGTTGGTCCATAATTTATAACCAAACTAGGTTATTTAGTCAGCCTTTAAATAGGTTTGACAATCAAAAGAGGAGGGTTTTTCTCTCAAAGGCTTGCCTAGTTTTAATAGTTTTAATGTAATGATTATTCATTACATACATACATACATATTAAGCGTAGTAACTGTAATTTAGTCGTTTCTTATGAATACATGTTGTTTTGTGTTTGTTTCCTTGTCTGCGAAACCAGTTTTACCTGACTGGAAAAGAAGAGTTGCCAACTTCCTGAAATTGTTTCCAACTAGATGTTACTAAGATTTAAAATGCCTCAGGCAAAGGAGGAGAAAAAACTAATTTACTTTCTACCCTAAAATACTCTGGTGAGGGGCCTGCTGCCTTCACATAACAGACACATTTATCTTTTTAAGATGTCTCTAGTGGCAAACAAATGTTGGTTTTCAATTAACCCTAAAACTTTGACATTATTTCTTGCACCTTCGCTGCGGTCATTCACTCCTCTACGCAACCGCTCGCTTCGACATGAAAATGGCTTCTGGTTTCCTGTCCTTTATCTCTGGAAAGACGGAAAAGATGAGGCGTGAACTCTGCCTCGCATGGGATTTGCATTCCAGCTATATGACGAGCAACGAGCTGGGAGGCCTAACACGAGGGGAAAAAAAAAACAGCAGTAGCAGGAGTCGGACGGTGCGTTTCCCAGAGTTTAACCCTTCAGTCTTATCAGCACTGCTGTTTGCTGTGGCTCTTTGACAGTCTGTGTGGGATGGCTCAGGCGCATCACAGCAGCCAACCGCCTGTCGCAGACAGCTGTGGAGATGCTATCAGGCCTTATTATCAACTGGCTGGTTTCTCAAAAATGCGAGCAGGTATTTGGGTTGACAGGTGTCTGTGGGGAGTGACTCCGCTGGTGCGCGTGTTTTTGTTCAGTCACTTTGTCGTTTCAGGAAAAAAAACAACCATTTAAAATGTTTTTCTCTGGAAACTTCAAACACTAATGACTTTTTTCTGTGACTAAGCAGAGAAGTGTTTTGTTTTTTTATATTCCCTCAGTCTTCCTCTTTTACACCTTTGATGACCAATGTTGGCCGTAAACAAAATGAGTTTCAAATGAAAATCAGATGGAAGTTTTTTTTTTTTCAATAACCAGGGATCTCCGGTGTCTTTAGGGGAAGTCCTGTCGAGACATGATTATTCTTTTGTTTAGTAACCCTGCTGCTTTCTGTTGCTGTGAGCCAACCTGCCTTTAATTACCATCCATTAGCATTGGAATAATGGCCATCCATTGGGATAATGCATTTCTGTTTGAAAAAACTGAATGTAAAAATATCACCTCTTAGTCCATTTTGTTACGTTTGTAACTTTTGATATTGACTGTGTTACTCAGGTAGCTTCCAGAGGCAATTTATTGCACTACATTTTACTTAGTGGTATGACAGTAAAGGTGGCTGAACACATTTTTAATATGATTTTAACAGTTTCCACAGATTCTTAATTGGTCTTGGATCTAGACTTTGACTGAGCCTTACATGAATAAGATTTGTTCTAAACCAGTCGTGTCCCACTGTATTCCTTGAGAGCTAACATCCTGTAACCTTTGGGTAGTAGCTTTGTACGACTGGATTTGGTCACCTTGATCTAAACCAACCCATTGTAGCTAAACTCCAGTTTCTAGTCTTTTTCCATCAGGTTTTCCTCCAGTGTTCCTCCAGTATTTAGCCCCATCCATCTTCCCATCAGCTGTAACCGGATTCTCCATCCCTGCTGAAGAGAAGCGTCCCCACAGCACGACGCTGTCCCCGCCGTGTTTCACAGTCAGAACTGTGTGTGGTCTTTAGAAAACATCTGTTCTCATTTTAAGATTAAATTACACACAGGTTGACTCTTTTTGCCAATTTAGGCGACGTCTGTCAGGTGTTAGAGTAAAAAGGGGGTAAATGTACTGATTGTACAGGCCAGACTTTTACTCATGAAAGATTTTAATAGCTATTTCTATTTTTTTCTACTTTACAATTACGCAATAATTGCGTTATTTGCATCATAAAAGCACATTAAATGTGACAATGTTCTAGCGCTGTATGTGCTTTATCAAACCGCAGCACTTAAAAGCAGACGTTGCATCAGTTTGTCGGCCCCTGCCGAAGCCGGTTCAGTTATTTTCATGCTCCGTTAGATTAGAAAAATTTCATTGCATCATTTTGATTGATAACATCTGTGGCCTAACAGTGAAATATGCATGTGCTTCAAACGACATGTCTAACCTGTGGGGCTATATGTGCCACAGCCTCTCCATTGTTGCCTCCACTATCACACTCACACACTATCAGTGACCTACGCAAAGCACATGTGGAGGCTCTTTGTGTTGCAGTACAACTCAAACACTCTGGCTCTGCTCTATCGTCCTTTTGCATACACACCACACTGGAACCTCTCCGAGTGCCGCTCTGAAGCAACCACTTCTTTCTTTCACCCATCAAATAAATACTCTCATTGTGGCGCTACTGCCCCCTCCTCCTCCTCCTCCTCCTCAATTTTCCAGTTTCCACATCCTCCTCCAACCGGGTGACAGTGTGGGGGCCTGGCTGGTCCCCTGTCACAAGGCCAGCACTGAATGTTGGGTTATTACCCCCTAATTATCAATTACTGCACTCAGCTTCCACACCTGGAGCAGGCCAGGCTGGGAATGAGCTTAGCCCCATTAGGATGGACCTCTGGCTGGGCTGTTTATGAAGGGGGGGGGCTGGGCTTTAACCCTCTGGAGGTGTTAATGGGTCTTTCAGGGGTACTGTCAGTAGGCTGGTTCACCAGGGCGTCTGACACCAGAGGAAGTAGATGTGAGCTGAAATGCTACACAGAATATGCCGTTTTATTAACATTTAATTTCCCTCTTGGGTTAATGAAGTATTCTTGAGTTGAGTTTTGGATTGAATGCAATCGGAGCGCATCCCTTTCTAAAAGAGTGAGCATTCCCATGATCTTACTGCAACTCCCATTTTGAAAAACATCTACATTTCTGATGTAACGTGTGGCTGTTTGCATTGTGGTTTATGCAACGCCGAAAACAGCCATACAGACAGACAGAAGAAGGAAATTAATTTAATGGCAAAAATCTAGAGGTTGTTTTGAACGGAGCTGGACTTTTTCACTTGAAGAACAAACAGAATAATATCTTTGTGTTTGTTGAAGCAAATTCCAGCGTAATGGAGATCCTCAGCAGCGATCACAGCCCCTTTGTTTTAAAGTCAGCGGATGAACGTGTCTCGTTTCAGGAAGAGATTTACATATTCAAAAAGGCTCGAAAGGAATGACATAGAGTCAAGGTTCACTTGAAACTGTTTAAGAATTACAAAATTTGATGTTAGACGAAAAATTTTAAAATGTCTTAGATATAACACAATCTGTTGTTTTGGCTTTATGAAAGATTTGGTTTGATAGTTTCATATTTCCAAACAGAATACGTTACAGTCAGACTATTATCTTCTGGAATCAGCTCTGGGTCTGAACTGTAGAGACAGAAATATAAATATGTCTACATTTAGACATTTGGACAGATTTAGACATCGGTCACACATTTTCCCTAAAACCTTTTCCATTTGATAAAAGTAGTTGTTAATACTTGCAGTCTGTTAGGCCGCTGGATCCGGATACACTAAGAAGCGTTTTATTCTTGATGTTAGTGTTTAAAGCCTGGGTCTCCAGGATGTTTCTTCCTGTTGTACTGGGAATCATTCCTCTCCACTGTGACGCTGCGCTTTCTCAGGAAGGGAGATTAGATCGATGTGAAGATTTGATTCAATCTGCTAATCTTCTTAGATCTGGGGGTGTCCAGTCCTGCCCTCGAAGAGCAGCTTCCTAGAGGTATTAGGTGTGTTTCTGATATTTCAGATGAATGGCTCTACATCAGGTCTCTGCAGAACTTAGACGTTAAGTACATAATTCAGGCATTTGACACAGAATTATTGGCACAGGGACAAATCTGAAACATGCAGGACACAAGACACTGACGTCTTAGATAGAGAACCTTTCACTGGATGTTCGATATGACTGTCAGAATTACTTATGATTGGACTGGATTGGATTTGATGGTATTAGATTTAAAGAAATAACCATATTGAACATATTTTTGAAGGCTTTATTTATTTATTCTATGCTTGGTCAACCATCATAATCTGTTTTATTTCATATGAGTGGACTGGCCAACAGGGGATCAGAACCACAACCAATGGAGCGAGAGAGAGTGTGTGTTATTTCATCCCAAGATAAAAGCATGTTGTTAAATAAAATAGTGTGCATTTTTTGATATTTATCACCATTATTCTTAGCTGGTAGATATAAAGTAAAGTGTAATGGTTTGGTTTTGTACTCCAGCAGTAAACATGAATGAATTGATCTCAGCAGATCGGGCCTTGCTTTTTGTTACTCACAAAATTCTTAACGAGAACACCAAGTTCATCCTGCAGGATAGATTACAATCTGAACTCTTTAACCCTGAAACCATGACACTGTGATATGTTCAGAATGCTGTTTGTCATTGGTTTGCTGTGTTGAACAAGGATAAAGAGATCGTCATATGTCGGCAAGCGGCTGATAAATCTGTCTTGGAGCATTATTGATGCCTTTAGCTCTCAACTCTAACCCTTATTCACCTCTCATTGTCAAAAGTTTAAATTCAAGAAACGTGTGCATTCTTCTCCTAACTTACTAATCCCCCTTGAATGCATCTGTTTTCTGGAGCACAACAAATCCAGTTTAATCTGACTGATCAACTCTTCATCTTTTATATGTTGGTCCAAAGCAACTTTTCATGAAACCTACAAGTTTAGAATATTAGTCCATTATGTACTTGTTAAGAAAATGTTTTACATGTAAAAAAGGCTGAAGCCTGTCCCAGCTTGCTTCAATTTATGTGCTGATGTAACTTTGATTGTAGAAATTGGGTGCAATTTTTGTGTAATAGTGACGAGGAAGGATCTTTCTTGTGTAGTTTTGTATGGTTTAGATTGAAATCATTCATTTTAGAACCTGTTTGAAACCCGATTGTTTGTAGGTTATAATGTGAATTTTCTTCTTACCATGACAACCAAGCAGCTTTTTAATATTTTTGTTTATTGCTGCAATTTAAAGTCGCTACCTTTCATTTTAAGGTAAATGTTTAGATATTTTGAAGTGGAACTTGGTTGTAACTTTATTAGGAGTCCTCTTATTTCCTGTAAATTATCCCCCTAATGTTTTCACCATGCAGAGTGCTGCATTTAAAAAGCTAAACCCTCCTTAAAATGTTTCCATTTCTAAAGGAGCCAGTTATTTAGAGTGCTGCATCCAAGCATATCAATGGAAAATTTAATAGAAGGAAAAAATCTGACAGTGAAAAGTCCACCACCAACAGAGTTAACCACAGAAACAAAGCCTATTCGATAGTGTTTTAAAATGTCACGAACATACTGGAAACGCATAATAACATGAATTATGTAGACTGTTCTAAATCAGGGAAGATACGATTTATTAGGGGCTGAAAAACGTTCCCTAATAAATTCCCCACTAGTAATAATAAATAATTAATTTAACCTTTTATAACATTGTTTTGGCGGCACACCACATAATTTCCTGCACAGACATGGAGGCTAATCCCCAGCTGTGTTGTAGCCTTAGTAACATTCTTGACCTTCACTGTAATAAAACAGAGACTAATTTTCATCCCATAGACATTTAGAGCTGGGCGAAGAGCAACGAGGACAACAGCCTTTATGCGAGAACTCTAATCTTAGACATGTCAAAGTTTATAAGACGCTGTCTTATAAACCTTTAAAGTGCCACCACATTTATAATAGACTGTTATCGACACTGAAGTTTATAGTTAATTAAACAAAAGACTGAGTTAGTTGCAGTTATAGCTTTTCTACAGGAAACGCCAACAATAAACTGAGGATACACCAGAGGATGTTACAGACTTTAACAATAACTGCCCATATGAAGTCCTAGCTGAACCCCCAAATAATAATAAAAAAAAGTCTGTGTAATGCACAATCTTGAAGTCACTCTTGATAGTAAATGACTGGTTGGTACATGCTAATGAGAATAATTTATAAGTCAGATATTTTCCACTTGTTCTGTACTGATCTAAATAGAAGCTTCCTGTAACGCTTTGCAGCTCTCATGCTCGTTTGTTTGTGTTGCTGTCCTTTCTACCGATTCTCAGTCCAGCACATCAAGGCAGGTGGAAGCCTTAGATAAAACACACAAGTGAGTCAGACTGTGTGACTGGAATGGAGAATATGAATAGAGATACTGTAACAACAAAAAAAGGTGTAGTCTATTTGGAATCGGAGTCATACAGACTCATGTCTGACTCTGAGAAGCCCTGGAAAAGCTTGTCACATTACAACCACAAACCTCAATGTACTTTTTTTTTCCTTTGGAATTTTATGCAGTAGATAAGATGAATGTGCTGCATACTTGTAAAACGGGAGGAGAAGGACCTGGTTTTCAAGTCTTGCCAGAGCCAGATGGAGCTAAATGCAAAGTAACTGAAAAAAAAAACAACAATAACAAAAAAAACTAAGAATCTGCAAAAGACTGGACACTTTTTTAAAATTTTTGTTCTGCTGTTGTTGGTTTTCCTCAAACCCGGTCCAAAGCAAATGTGAAATAAGTCAAAATGAACATCTGATATAATATAGGGTGGACCTTGAGAAATGGGATTCAATTGGGTTCAGTTAAAGAGATGAAAGATTTTAAACTACATTAGACTATTTAACGATTTTTATGGTAAATCTTCCTAAATTGGTCAGATTTTCCAACATTTTACACCACAGAAAAAAATGGGTTTTTTTTGTTTTTTTTTTTAAATCAGCCTTCCTGGTTTGCTGTAACTCTCACTGTGTTTTAATTCATTCTTAACAATTCTCCTTTATTGCATGCAAAAAACACACAATAGAAATTATAAAAAGGCTGCTGCTGCGGTGCTGCAGCTCCTCCGTGCACAAATTCTCCTCCTCACGTAGCATGCCATGTGCTTAAAGCGCCTTATTTCTCTCCTGGAGTAAAACTCATCAAGCGTGACAGAAGACATGGACTGATCAATGCTGTGGTTATCCCCCATTCTCTTCCTTCTGTTCGAGCACGAGAAGGCAAAAAATAGATCCCCCCCCACCCCCCATCGCCTCCTGTTGAATGCAAATAGATTGACTTGGCCTCTCACGATCACAATAGACGCTCTTTCAAGTCTGCCTCGTCTGCGCTCCATTCAACTGTTACTGTCATTTAGGTGAAGGAGTCAGCTTATGGCAGCTGTGCAGCACATCATACAGAAGATTGAAATGAAAATGAGGCATTTCTCAAAATAGCTATGTGGGGCGGGGAGGGAGAAGCAGGGGTGAAGACGCGACTTTCTGCTTATTTCAGAGCTCAGGCGTTGTTGGACTTTCTTGAACGCCTCTAAGATGTGTCACGGGCGTTATGATGGATCGCAGGGTGTCGTGTGCGCCACATTAACTTTGTGACCAGTTTACACACCGTGCAAGTGTGACATGCAGAAGGGAGAGGAAGAGGGGCGTGTTGCTATGAGCACATAGTCCTATTTTTGTAGGGGCGAAAAAAGAGAAAGGAATAAGTTAAATGGAATCTTTTTGATAATCTGAAATGTGGATTCTATTAATGCAATCTACATAAAAGAAGTGCAGGATTGATGTATTTAGACTTTTTCTATAGGCTATCAATGATGCTGAATACAAGTTTATTCACCACCACCACTCACACACAAGATCATTTAAATTGCTTTGCAGGAAAATAAAGGAAGAGACGTACAGAATTTAACTCAAAACATAAGAAACAATCATTCTTTTTTTTTGTCCCACAGTGGGGAAATTTGGGTATCCCAGCAGCAAGGTAAAAATAAATGAAAGCATGCATATTCATGTTCAGTCAAAGGAAAAATATATGAAAACAGAACAATTATATGAGGATATGAAACTCTACAATGCAGGAAATTTTAAACATTTAAAAAATTAACAAAAATAGCATGATTAGGTTAAAAGAAATGAGTTGCTGAGAAGGATAATTTAAATAAAAAACTGCAGGATACACATTTGTGCATAAAAGAACCCCAACAGACTGATTTACTGGGGGGGAAAAAATAAAAAAATGTACTAAAATTAAAGCCTCACATAAAAAAACAGAAATGTGACTGACTGTAGTGGACTATGTTCATGTGGTGAAACAGAAATGCAAATATGCGGAAACAGAGAGCACATGCGTGAGGCGGCCTGAAATCGTAAAACATGGAGGTGGCAGCATAATGCTGTGGGGCTGAACGCTTTTTCACCTCTTCAGCATGCAATCAAGATCTGCAAAACTCACAAGCCTGTTGTGTAACAGCAGGGGAACATCTAAAACATGCAGGATGCTCTCTGATGACAGGGATTCAGAACCATTGGTTTATATCAAAGAATGTGGATGCTAGAATGGTCCAATCAAAGTCCAGCCCTAACTCAAACTGAGAATATATGGCAATGCTTTAAAACTGACAACACATATTCTCCTGTTAATCTGGACCTTTTTTTTCTCTCAAAGGACAAAGTAATGAATACAGTAACTTTTCTGGTTGGAGCATGGCATTAGTATTACCTCTTGAATGTTTTTACATGGAACTGTATATGACAAATCTCCAGTATCTATTAATCCACAAATGAAACCAGAGACACAACATTTTTATCCGTTTTTAAAATACCAGACAGTGAAAACAGGAGCACGTCAGATCAGAAGGTGCTGTTTGTTTTCCCACACCTAGGGCAACACCCTGCGCTATACATTTAAAGAGCATTTGTTGAGAAAAAAAAATCATATTTCTAGAAGACGCGTTGCTGCTACCTTTAGCGACAACAGGCATAAAGAAGGCACTCTTCTTTTACTAGGATGATTCAGTGCATTAAAATGCTGATCGAATTCAGAGTTTGCAGCCGTGACTCATTATGTCGCGGCTGCAACCATTAGCAGCCGTTGCCATGATGTGTCCACATGCAGGTGCATTAGGGCTCCAGGCAGCGCCTGTTGTTGCTCACTGGGGACGTGGGATTTGTGCGCTGACGCAAGCGGCCGTCTCCCGCGGGCAGCCATGCAGGTAAATAAACTGGTGGTTGTGTGCGGAGGAGAGACGTCACAGGGAGAGATTAAAGAGCCCCGCTGATTGCTGCTGGAGCAACTAGATCTGAGTAATTCAACTCTTAACTTGAACTTGCAGTTGTTGGAATTTTCTCAGTAAAATTAACTTTTTCATTTTTAGTTTTTTTTTGTTTGTTTCTGTGGATGACTTTTCAGGACTTTGATTGTCTCTTTATTCCTATAAGTCTGAGTTTGTGACTCATCCCACCTTAGTGAGTCACAGCTATCGACCGTATGATCAGTGACGTAATGTTTTTAATAACTCTTCTGTGTCGCTTTGACATTTTCGTAGCTTTTCAAGTGACCATTTGTGGCCTCAGCCGGGTTACGTCTGCATAAACGCATTATTTCTGTCTTGTTCTACTTTGGTCTCTGCCACGTGTGTCTGCGATAGCGCTCTATTTCTGTTTAGATTATTCATGCGAAGGCAGGAACAGACACACACACACACACGTGTGTGTGAGGGTTCTCATTAAGACAATAGCTGCCACTTTTAACAATGCATCAATTAGAGTGTGTCTCGTGTGAACAGTTAGCTTTGTTTGGAGCTCCATCCCTTCCCCGGTCTTGAATCCGCATCTTTGTCACCTCGAAAGAAAAGCACTTGTAACATCACAAGGCCCATCCACGGTTATCCCTCTTAACCATTATTCTTCTCCAATAAGCGCCGCAGCTCCCCTCAGGGTGACACGGCGACGTTTGCAGCAATTCAGGCCTAATCTGTCGGTGTTTGCCTGTTTTCTTTTTCGGATTGGCCGTTTTGTCCTCTTGTGGGCGCCTCGGGCACAGCTGACTATGACGGAGGGTGGCGGTGGGGGCCGGGGGGGAAGGTGCGGAGGGTGGCGGTGGGGGCCGGGGGGGGAAGGTGAGGAGGCGGTGGGGCTCTCATAAGGGACCCCATGGCCCGCTCCGCAGGGGAGGAGTTCCTAATCCAGGATTATTCTTCCAGACCCGCAGCCAGCTGGATTAGGGGTTAGTCGGTGGAAAAGGGCACCATCAGCACTCTTTCCTCCTGCAGCTCAGTGGATTAGACTCGCTGCAGACGCTGAGCTGCCCTGAGAGGTGCAGCGAGGCTCGCCGGTCCCCTCGGAGCTACTCCGCAGCACCATACATGGAAGTTGGGGGCGGCGGGGGGAGGCGGTTGAGTGCATGCATGCTCAAACACGACGTAGAGTTGATTTTTCCGTTCTTGACTTGAAGCGATCAAATGTGGTGTAGGGAGACACAGTGGCTTTTATGGATTAATTGGGCTAGATGCAAATAGTTTTTCTAATGAGAGCATGTCTCTGGGCCTGTAGGAGCAGAACAGTTAGTGAGACGTTTCTTGTTACTTTGTCAAGTCATACTGCATCGGCAAGTAGACGTCTATCATTTCCTTCCATGTTGATTAAAATCAAGCAGAGGGCAATCTCTTGTGTAACCTTTAAATGATTGAGATCAGTCTTTCCAAGGTTTTCATTAAACTTTTGCTGCTTTTTCAAATATTTTCTGCCCAGTACCTGATCATTCTCGGTACATTTTAATTTGTTAGCCTTACCAACCTTACTAAAAACCTTTACTCTACATTCACTCTTCTCTCTCATTGCGGTCAAAACTGCCTCTGTAGCTGTTTTGGTCTGCAACTACTTCTGCAGTCATTGTGCTGTTTGTTTCAGGCTTTACAGTATCAAAATGTTCAACTCTTTTAGGACATTTCTGCTATAACTTCTGCAGGGTCTTTAAATTTCATTTCAGTTGCACTTAAAGACATTACCATATTGAAACGCATGGAGATTCTTCAAAAATACTAAAGTTTGTGCATGGTGCACCTACCAAGCTTCTTCCACTTTCTTCAGTTTTTCATCACTCCCCATTGTCTTGGTAAAGCTCATTTACTTTCATCCAAAAACATCGATTGTTGTTAGGAAAGCTTTTAGAGCCAGTGACATCACACACACACCAACCTTTGAACAGTTTAATCACCTCTGAACAAAATCTTTTAACTCCTTGAATTTTCTCTTTTCACAAACAACAAATGCATCCAAGCATCTGTAATTTCGTCCACTTTCAGCCCATGTGTCTGTCATTGTGCTGAGCATGATACTCGTCTCTATTGTCTCTTCATTTGCAATTTTTATTTTTCCAATATTTCCTCCAATTTTTACTACTCTACAAGTTTCAGTTCAGTGTTTTCAATAAGTCAGCTCACCGACATAACTTTCAGATAATATTCACGCAGCATTTTCTCTGAAACATTTTATATCTTGTTTGCCTTAATCTATTTCCGGCTTTTATCTAAAAACCAAATAACATCCCAAAGAAACTCTGACTCATAAGCTTGTACTTTGCTGTAGTATTTGTCCTCTTAAAGTTTTTTTTTTCTTTTGCTTTTTTAAAATGTATGAGGTAATAAATTCAAGGTAAAATGAGTACAAAATCCAGCTTTCAAATGATGATTCTTCCAACTCTTATCCTTTGTAGGAAATTTAAGGCACTTTGGAACAGTTTGACTATGAACAACATGTTTAAAGTCTCAATCGGACTTTGACTAGACACTCCTTCTTTAAAACCCATTAAAAGGCCCTTGAACGGTGGTGTGGTTACAATCTGTGCCACGCATAGCACATAACACAAACGTACATTTTGGGATGCCGTTAGCCTACTTCTTGTTGACAGACGCTCTATTGAGGTCATTGTTTCAATTCTATGAGTCTGTCAGTAATCAGATGTGAGTGTGGCTCATGAAAGTGAGCTGACGTTTCCAGAAAAGGCGGTTAATCACACTTAATGATTTAAAGGAGGTGGGCATTACTTTATCACACAAGTCCAGGATGGTTTGGATACATAATAATTAAAAAAACAAACATATTTTTCTAACGAGAGAGTGATGATCTAAAACATTTAAGTGTGAAAAATGAGGAAAACGGAGAACAAGGTGAATACTTGTATTGTGACAGTTCATTTGACTGGTCTGGATGTTTGAAAAATATCCACAATAACACAGTTTGACAACCCAATGAAAAGTTGTTTTTTTTCTTTATATCACCACAGCGATTCCCAAACAGCGAACTGTTGTGCCGAGGATCTCGTGTTCACTCGGGCTTATGTTTGTTGAAATGTGAGTGGATGATCAGAGCAGCAGAGCAGACACCAGCGCCAGTTCCCCCAGCCACTAATCAGTGCGTATTGATTGTGAAGTAGTCAATGAGAGTAAAGTCTCAATGTGCCCTCAAAGCTGCTGCTGACAGATCGATCAGGGCCTGCTGCTGCTGCTGCCGCCGAGCCTTTGTGTGACCAGAGTACGGGAAAGAGAGCGCATGGCAGAGTGCAACGTTTGCCTTCATGATAAGACAAAAAAACCCCTATAATTTACTATAAAATTTTTGTTATGCAAGATAAACAAATTAGCTTCTCTTTTCACTGCAAATGTTGCATGAAACAAATGCGTCCGGGAGTGTGAGACCTTTGCAGCTGCATTAACTCTCCATCAAAACCACATCCCATCTACTTAATGCAGATAAAGAGGCCATATTGAAATTGCCAGGTACCTAATTTGGTCTTTGTCACAGATAATTGAAATCACTCATCCCTGCCCCCCGCGGCCCCCTGTCTGAAGAAGAGGGGAGGAAAAAAAAACGACAGGGGAGGGGAGAGACAGACAGAGAGAAATAGAGAGAGAGAGATAATTGCCTTATAAGGCAGTGGGCTGTTATGATTGTGACGTCTCATTCCCAGCAGCACCCTGGCAGATGATACAGTAAAGCCCAAGTCTCAGATCCGTCTGAAGAAAGCTGGCTCTCTCTCTCTTTCTCTCTCTCTGGCTCTGGTGTGACTGCTCCAGCTGTCTCAGTTTAGGATTGCATGTGTGCACATATATGTATGTGTAAATGTCTGCGCTGCCGAGGGCGGGGGATGGTGTGTGTGTGTGTGTGTGTGTGTGGGGTGCACAGTGCGATGCTTGCCACATTATTGACCACTGAGTTACTTCTCTGAGGGGGATTTCTGTTGAAATGTTTGTGGTGCGTATTTATGCGTGTGCGGTAGGGAGATAACACGAATGAGGAACAGGGAAATTTGTGGTGAGTGTTTACGTGAGGACAGAGGGCTGCGTTGAGTCAAGTGGGCAGGTGGAACAGCAGACATGCTTTGACTAAATTATTCTCTTTTTTTTAGGAGCAGGTCTTTTTTTGTCTTTTTCTGCAAGCCTCCTTTTCCCTCTGGTCCTTGTTGCATCTGTTCTCATCTGCTGTTCTCCTCTCCATCACTATCCGTCTCCATCTTCCTGCATCACAGTGTACCCTTCCCCCAACTTGACAGTCAGGCTCATGTGTGCATGTGTGTATGTGTGCGTGTGCGTGCGTGTTTGTTCTCCCAGCTGGGGGCAGCAGTGGGGAGGGATGTTCTTTGGGGAAATGAAGGACGATATACAGTCTGCTCTGCTTGGAAAAGCATCAGTTCTTCTCCTCTCTGTCCTTTGTCAGATTCAAATTTCCTTTTTTTTCAAACAAAATCTCCAATTTGCGTTCTTCACCTCCTTTGTATGTTTGAACGTTTTTTTTTTTCAATCCTGTCTTCTTTTATATTCCAACAATCCTCAGTGATGCACCAGGAATTATTTTTGCGATTCTTCCTGGTGGCTTTCCACCCAGGGCTGCTTGCCCTGATGGGTGGCACAGTTACTGACTGGATAAACTGTATTTAAAAATAAAGAAGTTCCTTCATTTGTGCCCCTCTGATTGTTCACATCTCATTTGCAAATCCAGTTTAGCATAGGCTTCATGAACTTCTTATTTTTAATGTTATTTGTAATGCCGTATCCGTGTGAAGTTGTTGGAAATTAAATAACTTTGTAAAGTGACGGATGCCCTTCCAGCCAATCAGACATACTGTACATTATCTGTTTTGCTGAATCTTGCTAATTAAAACCAATTAAAATTAAAATATTCACATATTGCTGATGTTAGTAGATCATAATTTCACGAAAAAACTATTGTTAGCCTGGTGCTGTTTTGATTAGCTTAATTGTATTCCCATACAAAGTTACACTGGCTGAACCTGCCAGATATTAGAAAAATGAATAAATATATGAGTAAAAACCTCAAATGGATATATCTACGCTGAACAGAGATCCTTTTAAACACAGTTTGAGATTTTCTTTTTTTTTTTTTCTTTTTTTTTGCCAAAAGACATTTCTACAGCAACATAGAGGCTGGAGCAGGCAAAAAGCATGGCACAAAGACCGGCCAACCCTGAACTCGGTTGTCAGACGTTGCTTATAGAAGGTTTAAGGTATAAGGAACCTTTATTCCATTCATTAATGGAGGCAATTCTTTGTTTAGACGGAGGTTGTTTAAATTCCTGTACATATATGTGTCTTTTTCCCATTAGGGTGTGTCAGGGGAGTTGGTGTGTGTTTAGTTGAGTGCAGGGCAGAAGAAGGAGGGGCTCCTTACCGTTCCTGGTGTTCTCTCAGCATCTCCCACTACTCCCTCCCACCCACAGAGCAAGGTCTCTCCCATTGCTTCCCTCTCCTCTAAGATCTTCCCTCGCCACCACCGCCCTCGTCTTCATTTATCTCGGCTCCTCTTCTTTCTGAAAGAAGAGCCACAAGCTCCCTTTCAATTATCCTCCCCGTCCTCTCGGCGGTCGCCTGGAGACAGCTTTTCTGTGCAAATATTTGCTTTTCATGAAAACGCCGTCATTGAGAGGCTTGCATAGGTGTGGGCACGGCACTGACAAAATGTTAATTGCGCCTTGGTGAGGCCCTCTCTTGCATTCTTCTCCTTGCAGGAATCTGGCAGGAGCTCAGACGAGGAACAGACGTCTGGGTCAGGGCAGGCTCGAGCAGGGAGAAACGGGAAGCAAGAGAAGAGGGGAAAAAAAGGGGAAGGAATGGAAAAAAAGAGAGGGAGATGCAATCCCTTTTAGAGTGGGCATCCATTCTAATCCTCCTGGACTCAGGTCAGTCCTGAACGTCAGGGAATTAGCATGGCGGCAACGTGTTTCCGCACCACTTAAAGGGACCCGAGCCTCACAGTACTCTAAGCTTATTAGAAGCTAACTGCAAGTGCATCAGCGTTTTCTTTGTTTCCTATGTTTTCAATCAGGATGTCTCTTAGTCCTCTAATGAAACATGTGTTTTTTATTTAAAAAAAAAAAAAAAAAAGCATTATTGCTTGTTTTATTATAGGCAGGACAAAAAAAACATGCCCCCGGGGGAGTTCAGTTGTCAATTCTCCTACAACTGGATGAGGACCAAGAGGCCAGCTTGAAAGGAGGGATTAGGAGTCCGTTTCACCACGGAGCTGGTATCTGTTGCAAGATTGCCTTAATATGGTGAACAGCAACCGCTTTGTTTTAGGCGAGGAATGTAGCCGGTCCAGCTAAATGAAAGGGTGGCCATTTCCGCTGGCATGGGTCCTCGGCTAGATTGGCAGAGCTTCTTATGAGGGGTCCTGGGGGGGACCATCAAGCGATATGGAGTAAAGCAGCTCAAATCACTACAGAGGAAAACCAGATGATTCAGCTGAGTGAGGACAAAACTCCTCTGCACAACCAAATGATTGGTTTAGATTGCTTTTTTTTATGTACTCAAACTGGTTCAACCATTTTATTATTGTTGTTTTTTTACAAGTGCTGTGTGTTGGGATTAACCAAGACGAAGTAGTGCATAAATCTGAAGTAGAAGGAAAAAACAACAACATTGTTTTCAGAAGGTTTTTTTGGAAGACAGTGCAGTGTGAACATCTACTCAGCCCTCCAGCGACAACGGCTGTGAATCTGTTGGAGTGTGTCTCCTCTGGTTTTGTGCATTGTCAGGATATTTGTCCGTTTTATTTTGCTCAACAGCTCAAGTCAGATTGGACAGAATATCTGTGAGCAGCCATTTTAAAAAAAAGAAAGTCTTGCCACATATTTTCAATTAGATCCAGTAAGTAACTAAAAGTTATTTAGAAAGTGTCTTTCATGCAGATAAATATAATAAGGCAAAGCATTAAAATTAAAACATGACTCAGGTGAAACATTATGTCTGGCCTTTGACTGGGCCATCCTAACACCTGAACATGATTTGATCCATCATAGCTATGAGTGTGTTAACAGGGTCTCTGTCCATCTGTTGGTGTGTATTTCTGATCATTTGTTCCTTACAATCATGATGTTTTAGTATCAGTATAATAGAAGGAATTAAGCCGTGGTTTTGTTGCCACAAGTACTTTAATCTCGTTGAAGCAGCGCTTCAAACAACCAGAGTGAGAACCAGACTCTTCCTTTCACTTCAGAGCAGGATGTCTTGATCCAACTTTTTGTCTTTATCTATTGGAGTCAACTGTGCAGGATCAGCAGGCGTCTTCAAGAAACACTTGACCTGCTGTGTGCCTCCTGTACTTACTGAAGTATGTTCTCTTTTTTTCCTTTAACCTTTTTCAAGTGTTTTTTTTTTCACTCCTCAAATCCCCTCAAAATGTGCAGCAATGTGTAGCAGAGCCTCCAGGCACTCAGCAGCGTTGTGCTCATCCTCAATGTGATGAAGAGGAACAATGTCCTAAAGGAAAGACAACAACTTGGGCCTAATGTGCTATACAAACCAGTAAATAAAGTGCATTTATTTACCAACTGTAAACTTTATTATTTTGAAGTTAATTTTGAAGCAACAGTGACCTCTTAGACTGCTCTTTGAATGTTATCTAATGTGCTCTATGTAACTTTTATGAACAATTTATTTCTTTTAAAAATTTGTTGGAACTGTCACCATGCCATGATGGTAATAACACGAGACAGATAAAGTGCAAAAATATTGAGCTTAGGGCTGTCAGTCACTCTCATGTATACGCTGCTCACATCCTCTCCCGTTCTCTCTGCTGGTTCACCACAACAGAGTCTGCTATGAGTGCTCAGGCTAGTTAGCATGGCCGCCGACGGCAGTGGATAAACAGTTTTTCCTGTTAGTCCACCATTAGCACACTGAGTGGGTCATACATGAGCATGACTGACAGCGCTGGGACCCTCCTCCTGATTCTGATTGGTTGTTTTTCTGATTATAGGGAGGAGGAAGAGGACCTTGACTTTTTTTTTCACAGATGATCTCTCTGATGCAACAAATACATAGTGTATTATATACTGCAGTGTTAGAGCATGTGTTGTCTGTGGGGTTTCTCACCTTCAAACTGGCGATTTAAAGACACTCCAGGAAGAAGTCTCTGTTGACAGACGTTTTTGAACAAAGAAGGATTTTAATTCTTTTTTTTTTTTTTTTTCATTTAACCTTTAGTCACCAGGTTAGAATCTCTCTTTTAAGAAAAAATCATACTTTACAAGAGTGTCCTGGGCTATACTCTAAAAAATTACAGATCTGTGTATCAATCTGACAGGATCTGAAGTCGAATGTGTAAGAAACTGTCAAGAGAGAAGCTGTGTTCATGAGCTCTTTGTAGACGTACAGACAGCATCCCATATTTGGCTTTGTTAGCTCTAGCATATAGCTCCAACCATAAGCACTGTCAGGCAGTCATATCTTGCCTTTTTTGGTCACTCTCTGCATATGGGTAAGAAATGTGCTCCAATCCCAACCTGAGGCCTCAACACCTGACACTACACACGTCTGATTTTAACCTGACCCGGACTTGTCTCCCTTTTTATTTCCGGATTATCCTCAAATGTCTCCTTTCGTATTTCACTGCTAGAATCTGTTGGCTTCTTTGGAAAATCCTCCTCCTGCCTCCTTTTCATTGTTTTCTTCAAGCCTCACTTCAAATCACTCCAACCTTTTCGAGGGAAATCCATTCTTTCCCCATCACTGTCAGGTGTGTGTGGGCGAAATGCACCGCTTTTTTTTTTCAGATTCCCCATCATCTCATCCCCTCTTATCTTCTGTTATTTATTTTTTATTTTTTGCCTTAACCCAAAACCCATCCTCTTTTTTTTTAATCTCTTCCTCTTTAAGCTTGGTTCTTTCTCTTTTTTCCACAGGTGATTTTTTTTTTTCCCCTGCAGCCTCCCTCTTTGTCTCTGCTCTGTCACCTTCCCCCTCCCCCCTTTTCACTCTGCTTGCTGCTTTCCCAGAGAAGTCGACCTGTTATCGGCACGGTCTATGAATAGAACGGGGCTGGAGCTGCGACCCGCTCACCTCCTCCGTGTTGCTCATGTCTTATGTATTGCTCCTGCCTGCCAGAATCACTTTACTGCTGTCCTCGCTGCTCTGCTTTGACTCATTTTTTCCGGAAAAAGAAAGGGAAAAAAAATAAAAAATCTGGCGCAGCCCCAAACTCTCTTTAAGATAGACATACCTTGAGGAGGGTTAAGCATTATTCTCATATTAATATGTAATTTTTAAGTTTATCTGAGCAGTTTTCTCAAATGTGGATTGTACTGGGGTTTTATTTACACTGTTTTTGCAGATCATATTGAGGAAAGGAAACATGTTGAATAATTCCACCTATAATTCCATCATTCCAAACAAACATAGCCACAAATACTACATTTTTATCTCCAGTTTCTTTCTCAGAAGGCGACATGTATACCTCAGACGCAGCACTCGGATAAGCGTCCACTGCAATTGATGCCATCGTTCCTCCTGTGTTGCTCCTAGAAACACACGCATCACTAGATGCCTATTTTTCCCAACACTAAAACCTGTTTACAATGCAGTGAGCGGTGGCATCCCTCCTCCCAGTGTTTCTGCATCTCCAGTAATACACCGGGGAACAAGGAGCTTAGCGGTGACAGCCCCAGAATCCTTTTTTCCACTGCACCGATTTCTGAATTAAACAGCGGAGATTTCCACACCTCTCGACTGCATTGTGTTACAGTGGATAACACGTCTGCTCATGTGTTTGTTTTTTCAGCTGCAGTGTGCATCAACATTATATATATAGAGAGACAGGCTCTGAATGGAGGAGCCTTGGATTGGCTTTAAAGTGTCTTAGCACATCTTGAACCTTTTCCCAATTTGACAAAAATACAAGTGCAAAATTCCATGTTTTTCAGGGAATTTTATATGATAGAGAAAAAGAAAAAGGCACTTACTTATAGAGGACATGTGGAAGAATGTGGTCTGGACAGATGGAACCAAAGTTTTACTTTTTGGACTAAATGCAAAATGCTGGGGGGGAGTGAAGGTTCCCATTTTAGCAGAATGACAACCTAAAACGTTCAACCAGAGCTACATTTGAATAGCTTAAAACAAAGCTAGTTAGTCAGGGGCCAGAACTAAGTACATTTGACAATTTGTGGCAAGCTGACCGAGCTTCAGCTGGTACACAAAGAGGAACAGGAACATATTTTAATGAAGACTTTATAAGGACTCATTTCTTGAATCTACTTCCACAGAAATACCGACTCAGTGGTGACGAATGCAAACACGTGCGATTCTTTGGATTCTTATTACTATAACATGTTGAAATTGTATTATTTTTCCTTCCACTTCACAACTACGCAAGAAAGTAGTAATAATAAGAAATCCAGAGCCTCGAAAGACACTTTTTGCATAGCAGTGTAGTGAAGAGATCAGTTGAAGAGGGTGCTTACATTTGTTTTAGCTGCTGAAAATGTTCCCTGAAGGCAGGGTGGACTCTCTGTTTGTTTGGCTCCAAATGCCAGCGAGGCTTCACGACCGAACTCTTGTTCTCTCATTACTCTGACACATCTGAACTCCACTCAGAGCTTGGGCATATTTTCATTCCATTGTGATAAAAACTACTCCCTGTTTCATTCCTTCTCTTCCTCCATCTCCACCTCCTCCATTTCTGGACATTCTTTTTTTTTTTTCCCTCACCCTCTCACGCTGTCCTGTCCTTCAGGACCCCACCCTGGGTCCTTCGTCAGTTTTTCCTCTCATTCCTTCGTTGCAACATTGTTTTGTCTTTCCAGGTTCCGCATTCTTCTGTGCAGCATACCAACCTGCCTGTCGGACCGCCGGAAGAATTTCTGGCCCGTGATTATCTGCTCGTATTTCATGAGCACCCACACACACACACACACAAGCGCAGAAGGAGAAGCAATAAATTCACAGAATTGGGTTTACTCTTTCATTACCTCTACAGAAAGGTTTATTGTTTCTTGTTGCAGGCAGTTCAATAATTCACTGATATGGTTCAGGCTGCCTGAATCGCACCGATTTGTTTTTTTTGTTTTGTTTTTTTTAGTGCTCACTTGGAGGAAATCAGTGTTTGTTCTATCAGATGTCGGACAGTCCTAAGTGTTTGTGTTCTTATTGAGTTGAAAATGAAAAACACTGTTAATGGATTCATTTTACTTGAATTGGGAAATTGATTAAAATTAAATGATATACGTGTAAAAAAAACCCTCAAACATTTATCTGTACATTTTAAAATTTTTTTACAGTTTGCCAAGAACATATATTCTTTGTGTTCCCTAGAACGAATAAACCAGTTGCCGTCTTGTATGCAGCCACAGCCGACAGATTAATGCATACTCTCTCTGATGCATGCACACGTTCACTACTGGTTAGCAGTGGGTGTTAATTGTGTTGGGCCTCAGGGCAAAAATAACATTACGCCAAAGACAGAAAGCGTTCTGTTTTCTTTCCCTCCTCCGTTAAGACAAAACAACGGCCTCATAAAAAAAAAATTTAATAAAAAAAAAAATTGTGGGGATAAACTGTAGCTTCTTCAAAAATATGCAAATGATTATTACAATTTAGTTTCACACCTTTTGTCCACATTTTCTTTCTTTTCCTATTTAAACCTCAAATCCCCCAGTGAGTCCCTGCAGAGGGTGCTTTCAGGACTATATGACTGTTAATTGCTAATTAGGCCAGTGTAGCAACAGACTCCTGTGTGAGGTGATGGCACCGTGTCGCTGTACAAAGAATAATTACAATGAAAGGTGCTGGAGGAACGTGTCAACATCTGTTCCCTGTAAAAAAAAAAAAAAAAAAAAAAGGTTTCCGAGAGGGGCTTGAACAAACATGGCAGGGTTGAGCTTGTGCTGGTGGGGTGAGAACTGAGGGGAATGCTCAGTGGTGGTTTTAACCAAACTTGTGCATAAAATAACCACTGAGAACAATCACGTGTAGGTTTATGTGAACTGAATGTTCTGATGCTGGTGATTGTAAAGGCTTTTATTGCAGGAATTGTCATGCAGTTGGGAACCCGTGGTGTTGTTCTAGGACATATGATGTCTGGGGGTGATTTAACAAGACAAAGCTAATAAATTTGTTCTGAGTAAGGTCATACGGGGAAAACCTGTCACTATATGCGCTTTTGCACACACATTCTCAGCCTTCCAAACTGCATCAAACCTCTGCACTGAAAAAAAATAAATTAGGCAATGATCAATTAAATTGATGTCAAAGTATGTATACATTTTATTTGGGTAGATTTTATTTCATCAATATTTCCTAGAAAAAGTTAAGGGTTTAGCAGCTAAAAGACACCGACACAAATCACAGGATTTTTGCAAACTTTATTTATTTATTCATTCAAAATTTAGACTTAATACATCAATGCAACAACTTACCTACTAACATATTTAGTGTTCTGAATAACTTAACAAAGTTTTATAAATTTAAGTTCCTGTTTTTGAGCTCTGATGTGAAGCTAGTGATTGCACATCCAAAGGCTACAAGGCTTGTTAAATATAAATAGCTGCTGGTGGATAACTAATAGGAATGTTGTTTTTTTTATTACCTGAAGGAACTAATAAGCCAAGTTTGGCAGGGTCATTTTTTAGAGGTCTATGGAAAAACTGAAAGCTGAGCTTTTAAATTTCTTACAACCGGATTGTTTACTGCCCTGAATCAGGAAGTATGCAGGGGTGGGGGGGTTGTGTGTAATACCCAAACCTTTTGGCTAGAGCAACAACAGCACAGAGAATGAGAATTTACCAAAGTACATCAAATTTGTCTTTATCGAGGGTGAAAGACCAAGTATATATAAAACGCTGCGTTCCCTACATCCCAGGTGGAAATGCCAGAAAAAAACGTCTCCTGAAAACAGAATTCCTGCCTTTGAAAGTCAGAGATCTACAAGCCAGCCTCCAGCTGCATGTGAAAAACGGCTGCCATGAATATAAAACGTAGTGAAAGATGCAATTTTGTTAGCACTTCTGACAGTTTTCGTGTCATTAAAACCAGGGGTTCACACACACCGATAAATGCTAAAAAAGTTTCGTCCCTTAAAATGGACACATATACATTGCTATGAGCTGAAACTGGATTTCAAGGTTCAGTTTTGACCCAATTTGAGAACACCTAGTGTCAATTAAAGCTGTCAGAAAAATAACCAGACATACACGCGTTCACCTCTGTTTAACTGGGAGGGGGAGAGGGGGGTTAGAGTGTAAAGGTCAAGGGGAAATGCGTCACAAATCACAAACAAAACAGCATTTTCAAAGAACACCTTTCATAACGATCTTGGGAGTCAACAACAGCAGAAGACTTGCTCCCATGCATGCACCCACACAAACATCTCCTCCCTGTGTAGCCCTGACTCTGTGCCCTTTTGAGGTTTGGGGGATGCAGCACGCTTTAGAGGCTTGTCTGTGGGCTGAACTATTCTGCAAAACACATGTTGTTCTAATAGATTTAATATGGCTGTAAATTACAGCGAGCAGAGTGCAGCAGCATCAGTGCCACTCGAATGGAAATGAGCGCCACTCGAGTGCTTTTTGGCAGTTTTCACACTCCATCTTCACATCCATGCTAAGTACATTCTATTCTGTAGCTACGTGCGTGCTAATTTTTCACCTCACATTTTAAAATTACCCCGTAGTTCATGTTAGCTTTCTACCACCAAAGCACACAGCATGTACTTCTTGTTATTCTATGATTAATTTATTGCTTCATTTGAATGAATTAATTATTCAGGCAACAGATCAACCAAAATACATGTAAATGTCAATGAAGGTGAACCTCCATCTCTTATTTTGCAACCTAAATCAAAATCATCCATGTTCTTGGTTTTCTGCTTTGCGTGTTTGTTTTTTTTTAAATGGAAATAACTCGACCGGTAGTATTAAAAAAAAATGTGAAAAAATGCACACACGGATACAAATTCATACGCGACTATTGCAAAGGTGAACGTATGTGAGCGAAAGCGAGGGAGCGTATGTTTAAACTGTTGATTGGGTTTGTTTGGGGGGAGGCAGGGGTGGAGGCCCACATGCAGGCTCATTTTAACCTGCGCCACTGCCTCATTAGGCCTGCCTTCGTTGCCATGGTTGTCTATTAGAGCAGCGGAGATTAAAGACTCATTTACATGTGAAAGAGAAGAGCGGTAAGGGAGAGCGCGAGGGAGTACAAACTAGTGCTCTCAACTCACTTGAGTGTGCTGCAGAGAAGAGGGTCACGTAGCCCCTCGGGCGAATGTTTGCAGAGGCTTTAGCCAACATTTCGGCCTTTAGCGTTTATCAGTGTGTGTGGCTTGGCTTTCAAAATATTGCGCTGACCCTTGTGTCAGTTTATGCAATCGCCACGGCTTTCTGCATTAGCTTTATCGCAGCTGAATACATTGAGCCAGCGTCTAACTATTACAAGCGAGCGCCCGTGTGGCTTGTGGTTTGAGACGCTCATCCTGTAATTTGCTGCATGTGAACTACTCTGCTGCTCCTCATGTTTCCTGTCTGTCTGTAGCGTCAACTGGGAGCAAAATGTCTCATAAACACAAAAGCTTCTGCATGCACTGCTTGTTGTTGTGAAAAAGTAACACCCTTACAAGTTTCTTCTTCTTTCTTTTTTTTTTTTTTTTACATTTTGTAGCACATAGAGTAAAACCAAAGATCGCCAAAAGATGGCTGAGTAAATACAAGATTGCAGCTTTTCAAGCGATGATTATATTTATGAGGGCGCAGGAAAAGCTGTCCAAATCAACCCGTCACTGTGTGAAACAGTGTTAGACCCGAAATCCAATAACAGGTTGTGCCACTCATGGGTGCAACAACTGCCATTAGGGTGTTGCAATAAACAGCAATGTCTTTTACGCTGCTGTGGAGGAATTGTTCCCCTGTCTTCCACTTAGATTTGTTGTAAGTCTTCCCCGGTGGACGATTTTCAAGAATGAAAACCTGTTTAAAGTCATCACAACAGTTTTACAGGTGTGTTTTGAATCACTGTCCTTTGGCAAAACCCAAGAGCGATTGAGCTGATAGGGAGACATCGTCATCATTTCATCGGTCGCGTTAATGTCGTCTCATTTCACAAAATACCTTCCGATGAGTGTTGGGGATCATTACGATGCTTTTGGGGAAAAATGAGAACTTTTTTTGTTTTGTTCTTTTTGGTCAGCAGTGATTTGGTCAGCTCTTATGACATAATTTCTGACCAGTCACCTTCTTATTGTTGAATTGCGCAGTGTTTTGGAGGTATTTCTTTGTGGTTCTTTGACCTCCTTATTGGTCAAAGAATAAGGAGGTCTTTGACCTCCTTATTCAAAGGAGGTCTTTGGACCTGTGTCCAAGGTTGGACACATGTCCAACCTGCCAAGGTTGGACACATGTTTTCTTCAGTTGTAGTTAATGCCTTTGAATTGCTTTATATTGGGGCGTGCTTTTTGCTTTTTGAGATCTTCACTTTATTTCCTTCATGTCTGACAGGTTCCGTTCCAGTAGTCAGGCTTAAGTGCAGAAATTTTTAAAGAAATAAAGAAGCAGGTTGGTTTGTGGGGCTTTTTCTCTTTTGAAAATGAAATCCTATAAAACTGGGTCTTATATTTATTTTGGTTACCTAAGCTAAATATTAGAATTTGCTTTGACGATATGGAAAATCCACGTGACAGAAAAACAAAAACTGAAGAAATATGTAATGGGGCAGAAACATTTCCCCTGTGTATTTGATGCTGCAGAGAAATGAACACCACAACTTGCATGTAAAGTTGCATAACTTCCTGGTCTTAACAAACACTCTTTTTACTAGCTGTTTCCTCAAAGTTCAACAAAACTAATGCAAATATTCTAAAATGATGATGATGTGGGCAGTTGTGGATGGTTTTATGGGTTTATGACACGTTGGGAAGCTTCAGGACCGAGACTTCTTGTCACAAGCTGCTACAATTGTCAAGAACTTTGGCGATAGACACACAAATTAGATTTGCTTTTTGCATTTTTGCTTTGACTTGGAACAATACTTATATGAAACTGTACATTTTATGAGATTGTTAAATTATTACATGAAATTCTTAAAATCTAATAACCAATAACCCTGAGTAAAACAAAAATTACCATGGTTTCATGAAATATATTTCCATATTTACTCAAAAACTAAAAACATCTGTAACACAATTTATTTGCTTTTATGTAAAACAGGAAAAAAACCCAGTTCAATTCTTCAATAACACAAAGTGATTAAAACAAGGCTATGTTATGATAACGGTAACCAACCAACTGACTTAGTTAAGTCAAATTTGCAAACTTTAAGATAGGATTTAGCATACTGAACACTTCAAATCACGAATCTGGATATTATACTTGGTAGTTCCATATGAAGCAAGTTTATATGTAGCACCTTAAAAAGAAAGCAAATAAAAATATTTACATTAAAAGGCGTAGAACATAATAAAAAGAAGCAGTCGTGGAAAATCAAAACCAATAGGTAGCTAAAACATGATGTTAATCAAAAACTGTAATATGCTTTTCCCTTCCAAATACTTTTGGTTTTAAGCATTTCATTTACAAATGATCCATGGGTAACTTTTGCACTGAATTACTGAATAGTATAATTTCAAAGTCTTTTCAATGCAGTAACTTTAGAGGTGGTATGAAATATTTTCCTGGTTTTGGCCATGACACTTCAGACACCAAAACTTCAATCTAACCTGCTGAAAACAAGTTGCCTTATTTAGATAAAAGCCCATTAGTGTAGTAAGGTCATCTCCGTTAGTGGAGTTTTGGGACCACAAGCAATGATTTCTAAATGTTCCATTTCAAACTAAAAGAAAACCTAACCCATTCAGTCAATTATGTAATGGCACCACTTAATCAGTTACTGCAAAGGACTTTGATCAAGTGGTGACAAAGAAAAATAAAGCTGACTATCATCAGCATACAGTGTGAGATAACACAACACTCAATTTGTTCTACACTGTAGAAAAAAAAATATATTCTACCATAAATTAATTGGGTGTTTTTTACAGTGTAGAGGAAACCAGTTGAAACTCTCAGATTAAAAATGTACAGACATATTAATGCTATGATTTATGCTTCCTCTCCTATCCAACTTCATTGACTATTGATCATTAATAAGGCACATAAGCTATCAACATGTATTTTCATTGAGTAGAGAATTTACATTATAAAAAGAGCCAGAATGTCTCAGTGTATTTGTGTTCACTGCTGGATCTGTTTGTGGAGAAGTATTAGATTTCATTGGAGTGTACATGGGAACCTGGGTTAAACAGCGTGGACAGGCAGCTGGAAGCTTTGCATACTGCATGTGGATGAACATCTGGCATCTGTCACAGCTGATCCTCCAAAACAGAATCTGAAATAGGATGTGAGGGGGAAAAAGGAGGAGGGCAGGAGACCTGAGACTGAAGTACGGCTCAGGACAACATGTTAGAAAAGACATTAAACGGGAGTAGCGTTATTAAGATTTGAGGTTTTGTGTTCCACCTGCTGCACCTTCTGCAAGTTGCACTGGAGAAGTTGAGCATGCAATCATGGGAGGCATGAGTCACGTCCTGCTCTGACTCGCTTTAATGTTCATCTTCAACCAAAGCAGGAAAGGCAAACTGGAGCACTCTGTTTCACTCTGACTCACTCCACCATGGCGGTTTTGACCAAAACAAGCCACAAGCTCTACCCATTGGCCTGTGAACCTGTGTTGCAGTAGCGAACCGTGAACGTGCTACTTCTTAGAACAAAACCGACAGCAGAGCAAAAAAACAAGAAAAACAAAGTCTAAACATTTTACTGAAAACAACGAGATGCAAACACTGAGCGTTAACCAACAACTAGCCTAACAGAACTGTGGATTATTACCACCCCCTCACATGAATAGTTCACACAGCTTCTCCCAGCAGAGATTCAGCCATATTTTAGATTCCAAATAATTCTGTGGGCCACAGACAGCAGCAGACAGCGAGGAGAGATTCTTCTCTATGAATATTAATATGTGGTGCAGGGGAGTTTGGGAGGGCGAAGGGGGGAACCAAAACCTCCTCCAAATCCTTGGCAGATAAACTGGTGGAGGAAGAGAGATGATTACACGCATGGTTTTTCTCAGGGCTCCCCCAAATCTCATTTTCTGTAGTGCATTTTAATGGGATCCTCGAACACACCTCGGCCAGCTAAGTCTCTGTATGCCGTCATTAGGGCCTGCTTACTTATATATATATTTTTTTTTAAATCACACTCTTGTGAGTTTTTAATATGGGTCTGGCCACAGCATGGTCCTGTCACGGCTTTTATGCCAACAGAGAAACCGGGCTGTGCCGACCTTTTGTCTTTGTAATGCGCCGTATGTATCACTGTCATTTAAATGCGGCCTCGGACAAAAGAGGGATGTGAGAGATGGATGATACGAGGCGCTGAAATAGGAATCAAAGTCCTTCTCTGGTGGCGATGATGGAGGAGGTCTCCATGAAGGCCTGGGGGTTGCAGGGGGGGGGAGGAGGTTTGGACATATGTGTGACATGAAAACATGACAGAAAATTAGCTCAGATGAAGAAGAATCGCCTACGTTCATTGTTCTTCTGCGTTTTCAGATGTCTTCATTTCATGATTTTGGTTTAACATGTTGGGAGCTAAAAATCCAGAATGATCCTTTAATCTCCCTGAATTAGTTTGACATGATTTCCAGTTTGGAAATCCGACACTCTCGTATTGATCCTCATCCCCTCTCTGTCCACCTCCTGTTTATTGCTGATGGCCATCGGGGTGACCCGAGCACACTCAGGGGACTATTTAATTACACGCATTCTCCTCATGGCCATCAATAATCCAAGCCATGCAATCATTCATGCAGCCATTTTTATCAATACTTTCACGGGAGCTGCAGTCAAACTCCGCTTCAGTGAGGTATCATCATTACTCAGTTCATTTTATAATTTTGAATTTCACAAATGGCTGTCAGCTGGGTGTTTTAAATGGGCCTGTGTGGTGCAGTCTGATTGGGACTGTTTCAGTATGTGGGGTCAAAATAAAAATCTTATATATTTTTTTAATCTTAATACACAGAATGGTATTTACATGTAAATCACTGTTGTGTATAAATAAAACTTTACTTTGGAAGTTTAGCCCATATTTTAACAATTGTTTTACATGAATAACTCAATTTGTGGACTTGAGACTAAATTTTCTACAAATTGAAAAAAGGAAGAACCTTATGTTTTATGATAGAGCGGTTAGAATTTCAACTTGTAACTTTTCTGTACTAATTTTCCAAATAATCAGATGACGTCTTTGCTTTCCAAACACCAAGTGTTTTGTCATTTTATGTATTTTTTTTTTTGTTAGACTTCAAATTACTTCAAAACTGGTTTCTCCTTTATTGCGAAATATGTCAAGTACCATTTAAACTTAAGAAAACAAATAAGTCTGTCTGCATGGAGAGATGCGAGAAGCTAGAAAAGGTGCAGTCGCCTGGTTGCATAAGAGTGCACACTTGTATAACACTTTTCTGATTTTATTACTGCATCAAGTTCTCTTGAGTTTGCACTTCCCATCAGTTAGACCGAGTCTCACAAGCCTGACATAAAGTTCACCATTCCTGTTATTTGCTCGTTTCGAATCATTTACTGGAAGCTAATGTGCAGAAAGGGATTATGGCCAAAGTCTTTGCAGAATATATGTTGAAGTTTTATTGGTATGTTTGACACAAAAACAACACACCATGTGCAAAATCAAAAGCACCACATTCACATAGTGAAACTGGGTTAAGTATATGATGAATCCTGTGAACGGTGGCGGCGTCATGTGCCGTATGGGGCTGCTTTTCCTCTGGTGGAACTGCAATTTTACCGAATCGGGTTAAAAATAAAAACAGTTACCTAGAGGGCTCAAGATGAGAAAAACTCTGTTTCATCATGAGAAGAACTTTAACTATGCATTCAAATTTTAGATGCAGCTATGTCTGGATGCAAGAATCAGGTTAGCAAAGTTTGTTTTTTTTAATTAGTTTAATTTCCACTCCCACAAATTTTTATTAAGATGGGCTTATATTGTCCTAATGTCACACATTGACCCCTTTAATGCCTCAACTATTTCCAGTTGGGCAAAAAAAAAAAAAGTATGCCTTGTGTTTTTGCTATCAAAGACATGTTGATTAGAGATTATTAATTTGAAGTTTGCACCTTCCATTATCAGTTTTCTTTAAACAAATTTATTTATGATGGTGTTAAGAGGGAATGTTCTGTACACTCTGTGTGCTGCTGCTAGCCTGGTCCAGGATTCTCTTGCAAAAGAGATTTTTAATCGCAATGGAAGTTTCCTGATTAAATAAAAGTTTAAAAATAAATAAACCTCAAGTTAATACATGTATGATGCCTATTAGCACCATTAGGCACTTCAGGAATTGTATTATTTTCTTTATTTTATTTCAATTTGTACATTATGTATTTTGTTTTTTTTCTGCTGATGTGTGACTTTGGGTTAATGCATGAGGTGCCCTCAAACTCAGGGTCACGTTTTCTTGTTCACTACAATAAAGCTCATTTCTCTGGCAGAGCATACCTGCCTCTGCCTCTGTTAAAATCCTAAGTTGTTGTGGAATGAAAAATAAGACCAGGTCTGAAACTGCATACAGTGTCCCAACATTAAATATACTTTAAAAGCTGGGTTAGTTGCGTGAGAAGCTGCATTCATCGTCATGCAGAATGTGTTGAACCTGTGGTCTGGGTTAGCCTTGGCCACAAAGCGCTGCCTTTGTTACTTTCACAACTGTATGCCAACCAATCTAGTCAGCAAAAATGTTTAGCATGTAATTCTTCTAGCACTAAAAATGAAAATCTACAATATTGCAGAAAAGAAATCCCAGTTTTCCATGGCTTCAAGGCATTACAGGTGAAGCTACGCAGACAGACAAAAGGGTTAACAACGGCGCAGCATGCACATCTTTGTTGTGCGTGCATGTGATGAGGTTCACTCTGCAGGGAGATGAATAAGTGTGAGTTCAGCTACAGCGCTTGAGTTCAAGCTCAAAAAGTGTTAGATTAACATCACACATCCCAACTCTCCCACCCGCTCCATCACCCACGGCGATGCAGCGTCTGTGTGCATGTGTTTGTGTGCCAGAGAGAATTACGGAAAGCAACTCTGATCTCTTTCATAATTCCCTTTTTACCTGCAGTAGCAGTAGTGTGTAGGTGTTTAGGTGTGTAGGTGTGCGAGTGCGCGTAACATTATTCATGATTGGGCATTGAATGTGCAGAGATGAGTGGTGTTTGCAGAGGTGTGAAGTACACCCGAAGATCTGAGGCATGATAGACTAAAGCTGTATTCATAAAATTACACTTCAGCTCTTCATTGCTCTTTGTAATGGCTGGTGTGCATGCAGTGATGGAGGTTTGTGTAAATGCTAATTAAACACATCTTCCATAACTCATTACACTGTCATATTTGTTTTATTACTGTTTGTTTTATAGGATATCATTACAGTTCTTGAGCCAAAATGGAGTCAGTAGTGAGCACCTCTCATTAGTATCTTTTATATTTTTGATAGTTGGGAACCAATTTAGGTTTTTGTCTTTTATTTAAGAATTAAACCGAAAGCAGATCACTTTAGCAATATTAATAATGTGTTTGTTACAAAAAACTGCAGAACAAATCTTCACTTTTTAAGCATAAGGAAGTCATAAAGATGTACGTTCATCTCCTTCCTTGTACATTTAAGCTGGAATTCATTCGCAGCCCTTACTTTAATTCAAGAAATCTGTTTATGATAGAAAATAGCATCGGCACCAGGTGTAAAATAATGAAGCTATTTGACTGTTCCAATCCAAAGCTACTTCCAATTACATCTGTGCGAATAATTTTGGACAAAGCTGTAGCTATTGGAGTGAAGTTTAAAGTGCAGCGGATATCTTGATGACATACTTCAGGACTCTGTGACATTTCTAATTGACCATTTGTATATATATTTTTAAGTTACCTGAGTGGTGTTTCTTTTATTAGATAATAATGTACTTTAAAAGAATAAAAATTGTGCTAAAGTACAGTATTAACCTTGCGGTAATTGATCTTTTTTCAACCTCTCCTGCCCAATATTGTAGCGCTCAGATTTTTTTTTTCTGAGTGCTACAATGAGAGTCCAACAGATTTACGTTCACAAATGGAGCGTTACAGCTTTCGCTATAATGCTCTACTTCATATATATATATATATATATATATATATATGTATATATATATATATATATATATATATATTCAGGAAAAAAAGAATATAAAAATAGAAAATAAGAAAGGGACAGAGGTGGGGCAAAACATTGAAAGGGAAAAGAAGGAAATAAAAATAGAAAAAGATTATAGAAGCATGAAGTGAATACAAGATAACAACCTGGAAGTCTGCTTCTACAACTGCAAAAGAAAGAAAAAAACAGAGAACCGAGAAACCACAGTGACGAAGGAGATAATTCATCTGCCTCTGGTTCAGTGACAAATCACTTGTGAACAAAGCTTCAAATGAGTTGTTGTTAAACCTCAATTAAAAACTCTGAAAAGAAACGCTAAATCGATACATGCAAAGTTGTTTAAAGTGAGTCATGCTAATGTCAGTAAAAATGTTTCTATTATGTTTTGTTGATCCGTTTCCTTTTTTTCTGTAAATGTGGAGAAAAAAAAATAAAAATTTTGGCTAAGAGTCAAAAATACATTTGACCAAACAACAAGTAGAAGATTTGTGGTACCTATTTGTCTTGTGCTTTGAGACACATTCACAGAAATGATGTTTAATTCACTTTGGTAAAACATTTTCATTCATATCAGTTTTCACATTTAAAGAAGCTAAAATACTTTTTATAATTTAAAACATGCCCTGTGCTAGGGGTGTTGACATAAAGCTGTAATAGGGCAAGAGATGTGATTAAAAATAAAGACTAGAACAACACACAAAAACTTGAAATTTAAACAAGAAGTTAAACTACTTGGAAATGAATAGACAGAAATAACACCAATGGGAAAGTCAACAACTCTATCTGCTTTCAGAAATAATTTATGATGTAAATCATTGGCTTCAAGTGTTTTTCATCACAGCATAATCTTTTTTGCAAAGTCATACTCCCACTTAGAATGAGCTATTTTATCCAACCAAACTTAAAAGTTCATTCACATGCACCATTACTTCATTTTTTTGTCTTGTTTTTACTAAATGTGTTGCTATGTAGCAGAACAGCTTAGATCTTCTGTACGATTTCTAGTCTTTCTTTTACATTTGCCCGTAAACACAGACGTTCTTGTAATCTTGTGAACTGCACCTTTAGGCCCTTTGTTGTTTATTCGTGGAAATCTTAAAATCTCACAGATGATGTTTATCACGTGGCCCAACCATAGATATCCCCCCAGCTCTCAGTTATTAAGCGAACCCAAATCAGCTCAGGAACTTTAAATGACAGACTTTTTGAATTTAACCCAGATTATTTAACATATTACAATGTATTTTTTATATTTTGAAGCTGAAACCATTTGTAGTTTTTACAGTGCCGATTCCTTTGGATCACGTCTCCACGGCAAACCATGGGATCGCTGTGAAGGCTTGTTAATCACTGGGTCTTCTCAGGATGCGAGAACATAAAAGAGTCTCTTTAAAACAAGCCGCAGTCGCGACCCAAAGAGTTTAGTGAGAGCTTTCACCGTGACAAGAGCTCTCCAACTCGCGGCACAAGGGAGACAACCGGGCCTTTGTCAGTGTGGGAGAGAGTGGGCAGAGCTGAGCAGCTCCTAAAATGTTACTTCAGCTGTCATCATATCTGGAAATGCAGCGTTACTCCCCTTTTTTTTTTTTTTTTATTTCTCACTGACTGCATCCACAACCTTCATTCATACCCAAAGGCTATCAGAGGCGCTGCCGGAGGGAATGATTAAGCAGGATTTGCTGTTTTTTTCCGTCCGTCTTCTCTTTTCCGCCTCCTCCTCCTTGTGCAAAGCCAGGTTCACAGCACTTCAGAGTGCGGTGAGTCATTGAGGGATTGGGAGCCGAGTCTCGGATAAAGACGGTGGAGGGGGCAGAGGGGAAAGTGTAAACACAGAGGACCTCCAGGTGTCTTGTCCGTTTGACAGATTCCTCTTTTCTTGTCGCGTATTCATCATTGTTGGTGGGTTAGCGGAGGTTTGTTTCCCTTTTTTCTTATTCTTGCCATGCTCTCTCTCTCTCTATCTATCTATCTATCTGTCTATCTGTCTATATACACACACACACACACACACACACACATATATATATACATATATATATAAACAGTCTCCTCTAAACAAACAGCAGCATTCCTCTGGGTAGTGTTCTCTGCCCAAGTAGGAAACTGGTTTCCAATCCATAAGTCATGATAACAACCGTCTTCCTCCTTCCTCCCCTTACACACAATCACAATCACACACACACACTCTTTTGCTCTGGCTGTGGAAAACCTCCTACTTGTTGACTTGATGCTACGTGAAACTGGAAAAACATGCAAAAGGGTGTGAAGATGCACTAAATGTGAACGTTTTAAACAATTATGTCATATAATTATGAGATATTTCTTATCAGACTCCTTATGTGTTGGAAAATTGTTCGACTCATCTTTTTCGTTTTCACAAGAACTCGTCAGTTTAGCCACCTATTCTTTAGGCTCCTCTGTAAGATGCCCACTCGCCTTGTATGGTATTGATTTGCCATTATGTTGCATGGGGGAGAAAAATCCATGGGTCTCCCTTTAAATAACCATCACATGAAGACAAGAGAGATACATCACGGAGGAATCGTATCGAACAGGAACACTCGGGACGCCCATCTTTTGGCGTATTATGGTAAGCTGTGCTGAATCAGGATATTCTGCAGACCCTGTTTGTGTGTCAACTTGAAAGGGATTTTTCTTTACAAAGACGCTCCACCAAAAGAAACCCGAGCGCCGTTATCTGCCCCATTAAGCGTGGTGAATACAAGACAACAGTGGGACGGAGAGAACATAACTCTTCATGACACTGGAGGACATGTCGCATTACGAAACTGTGCTTCTGTCACGTGTCTGCTCATGAAATACGGCGCCATTTAGAAGCTTGTGCAATTATTGTGTCAAAATTATTCATAATTCTGAATTGAACAGATGCAGAAACTTTATTTTGGGCTAGAGGTCTCTTTACAAGCCACGCTTTTTTCTGCAACTGTCAACAGACTCCTTTATGTTTAAATATGGTTCGATCAGTTTCAAAATAGCTGAGGCCAACCTCGATGTTGCCCTGCTTGATTTTTTAAAATCAGATTAGAGATGAAATCGAAGAATTATGAGCCAATTCCCCTTCATCATTAGTTCATTTTTCTGGAAACTTGATCGTTATAATGGTGCACTTCCTGTCCCATGTGAAAAACGTCATGCATGCAAATCGCTGCTGCCAGAGTCCTGACTGACAACAGGAAAATGAATCGTATTTCATCCTTTGACGTTTGTCAAAGGTTTCATGTTAAAATGTGTTTATGGTCCAAAAGGCACAGAATGGTTTTGGACTTGAATGGTTTCCCAGAGTTGGTGGTCACGTGTGAATCTTGTAGACTCTTCAGATCATCTAAAACTTAAACAGAACTAAACAAGGAAAAGCAGCATTGGGTTTCCTTGCTCTCCAGCTCTATAGAGTCAAAAATTTGCAGAAACTGTTACCCGTTGTTTTCTCTTGGAAGCCAAAGTTTTCTTATTCAATGATTTATTTTTGATTTATTGATTGAAAGTCTTGGCTTCTCAAATCAAATGTTTTTTAAATGTTTATTTTAGTTGTGTTTATTGTTTATTTTTATGTGGTATTTGGTTTCCACTGTTGTATTTCTCCTTTTCAATGGGAGTCTTTTATGTCTTTGTTTCTATTGTCTTACAAAGCACAACTACATATTGGATAAATGGTACTATACAAAATAAGCTTTATGCAATTATTGCAATGGATCATAATTGGTGTTGAAAGAATCCCCTTGATTTCTCCAAACGTACTTCTTGTCTAAATAACCCAGTCGTCGTCTCCCCCGACATTCCTCCAGGACACACTCGGCTTGTGCTCGAGTGTAGCTGCAAATCATTGTTGACGATGGTAGTTTTGGAGCAGATTTTGCTTTTGTTGGCCACCACACTGTGAGGCTGTGTCAATAATAAACTTGTTTCTTCATGTACAGTGACACAAGCTGATCCAGCAGTTTCAAGTTTATGGCTTCTGGATGGTTCTTGATCATTCTGCCTTGTTTTATTTCATAAGTTGAATAGAATTTGGGTTAAATAGTTAAACCTGGGACACAATGTGATGTTCCTACAGGTCAAGGGTGTCAAACATACTATAAAACTGGATTTAGGATGGATAAAGTGGCCTGACATTAAGTTTGGGTCCCTGGCAGAAGACCAAAGAGTTACCTATTTTTTTAGGATTGTTGTTTTAATTACAAAGGAGCATAACCTATTCTGATTAGAAGAATGAGCAACCAGAATTATGCCAAAAGCTTGAAAATGGCTATAAAAGGTATGTGGCTGGGTTGTAAAGTGCTAGATCAGATTAACTTGTGTACACACATGTTGTTGTTTTTTTCCAATCACTTAAGTTATTTGCTGTACAGCCATTAAACTCTGAAAAAGAATGGTTCGAATAAAATTTTAAGTGCCTCCAAAACAGAGAATTTTGCTTTGATGCAAAAATACAAAGTGGGAGAATTATTGTTTGCTTCAGCTTGACCTATCTCTCTGAGAAGAAATCAGTTTCTAATGTGATTTTGACATTATAAATGGGAGACATTTACAGCCCTCGTTCTGCCAAAAGAAAGCTGCTTGATCTTCAGCCAGATCTGATGTAAAACCCGACTTTCTGATTTGGATAAATGGGTTAGGTCTCTAATAGAATTACATATTCTAAAAAAGAGCTCCAACTTTTGATACGCTGCATCAAATTATCTAAGCATGTGTTTCAAGTCTGACTTTATCTTCAGTTTCTTTCTGAACAGGACTCGCATTACAGAAGTTTAATCTGCTGTGTGCTTGGATTACCTGCATGACCTGAAAGTATTTGTGACAAAACACAAGCAGAATGTATTTTTTTTTCCCCTTAAGGTTTTACCAAAATGGGCGGAGCTTCAGTTTTATACAATGATAGCTGGAAAAAAACATCCTGTAGCCTCCTTTTTGGAAACTGGTTTGGTAACATTACTGTCTCATAGTTGCTTATTTTCTCATTTACAGTTACAGTAATGCAGAGGAGGAAGAACTCAAACTTCCTGGACTGGTGATGAGAATGAAAAGTGTTTCAGAATTTGTCACAAAAGCACAAAACCCATGACAATTACTACTGATGCTGCATCAGGAGACAGATTTCTTTGATAAAACGTATTTTAATTGTCGAAATGAGTAACAAATGATCAGACATAGTTCTGTTCACACCTTAACAGTAGACTCCTTTAACCAGATAAACATAGTTAAATCGCTTTAATAAGTGGAGGAGGTCGTACCGAGCCTGGGTTTGTGGGAGAAAATGTATGTATGCCCCCTCTGTTGTCTCGACGGGCTAATTAGAGTTGAACAGAGTGGAATGTTGTAAATGAATAAATAATTCAGCTGTTGTGGAGAAAGGGTGGGAGTTTTCTGCTGCACACATGTACTTGATGTTGCTTTTGGTTAAGCAGCGGTGCATTTATGAGTCCAGCACAAGTCAAAAGAGATCATTTAGTAATGTAATACTCTTGCTTGTGCTTTGCATGAGGTACGTATTCGTGCTTTATATCTCTGCTGTGAGCTCTGAGGTTTCCTGTGAGATTTTCAAAACTGAAAGTACGACGTTTGCCGTCCTGCGCCACATTCTAGTTGCTAGAAGATTTTCAAACACCTTGAACTTTTTTTTTTCCACATTTTGTCTTGTTGCAACCACAAATTTGGCTGGATTTGATTGGAATTTTATGTGACACACCAAGAGCAGGTTTTCAATTCTCTCTCTCTTTCTCTCTCTACATATAAATATAAAAAGCTGAAACATGCCATGTGGACATACGTTCAGCTCCCCTGATGAATTACCCTGTAGAAACACCTTTCACACATCTTTTGGGGTATTTCTTCTGAAGATTTACATTTATATCCATTTGTCTTTGCAGAGTCGTTAAAGCTCAGCCTGCTTGCGAGCGACGGAACTGTAACTCCTTTTGCTCCTTGACGATTTTCTGCAATCTGAAAAAGGGACTTCTTTCTTTCAACAACAAGTTTCTTCTTGAGAAACAGAAAGAAATGATTTATTGGACTGAGGGACTGAGAGTTGTTGGGGAGATATATTCTTCTATTTGAGCTGTGGATCTCTGCAGCTCCTCCAAAGTCATGCCAAGTCTCTTAAATGCTTCTCAAATGAACGTTCTCCTTGATTAGCCTGTCGGTAAAGTAGCCCAGCATGTCAGCTGATGCCTTGAAGGATGTTGTTTTGTAATCTAACCTCGTTTTAAATTTCTCCACAACCTTTTTCCTGACCGGACTTGGTCTTGTGTTTCTTGGTCTTCATGGTGCACTTTGGTCATTAATGCTCTCTAACATACACTGAAAGCCTTCACAGAACAGTGGGATTTTCACTGAGATTAAATTACAGCTCCCTTCAGCACAAACATGTTTTATTTATAGATATTACAATAAAGGAAACTTAATTCAAATGCATGCTATTTTCAGATAGTTCTTCATGTCCTTTTCCCTTCCAATTCACATTTCTGCGCTAATTTACGTTGGTCTATTACATAAAACCTAATAAATGACACTAAAGTTTGTGCTTGCACATTGACAAAATGTGAAGGTTTGGTTATTACTGTTCTATTGGGTCATAAAATAACGGGTCGAATGAAGCTGAAAATCCCAAAACAAGGATCAGATCATGAGAAAACACACATTTAATAGCAAATTCATACAAAGTTTGTGGAAGTACAACTGAAGTTTGAAGCTGCATGCCATCGTCACACACATGTCCTCCTGCAGCAGTATTAATATTGATGTATTTGTTGTGTTAGTGTCACACAGTTCAGTGACAGCCGGACCTCGCAGACAGCAGAAAAGGTGGCGGTGAGGGTGCTGGGTGGAGGGTGGGGGGGAGGCGATACTACAGGACATGCAGCAGACAAAGACCCGTCTGTGCTGCTGTGCTCAGGAGGAAGAGGCCTTCCCTGCTCTGATGTGGCGAGCTGCAGTACCTGTGACACACACCGAGTTCCTGTGTTGAGTGTATGATGTCTGGTGCACGCACTCTAGAGTGGCGGGCTGCTGACTGACAGGAACACACACTGGCAGCCCTGCTTTTCCTGAGTCCTGACAGCCTAGCCTTGGGGCTATCAGTGTGGGAGTGAGAGGTGATTATATACAGCAGCGGGCCTATCCTGGCTTATTGTCTGAGAAGTTTTCTGTCACATGGAGAAGTTTTATGTAAATCTGAAAGGGGGAAAGACGAGTTATAGAGGCAGCGGCGTTAACTTGCTGACGTGAATGAAAACGGGACAATAAAAAAGGAGAAGAACAAAGCTGGAAAAGGAAAGATAATATGAAGCAACTGTCTTTGTTTACGTTGAGATTTAAAACTGCTGCCCAAGGCAGTTTGCCACCTTTCCTGCAGAAGAAAAAAAAAAAAGCGCAGACGCTTCATGGTGGGCTGATTATCTCTTTCCAAATTGAATACAAAATCTAAAACCCTGGTTGTGCAAGAAAAGGAAGCCCGCTTTATCTCCCTGCTTCTCTTTTCCTCATTGCTCTCCATGCAGCCAATCAAACCCCAAAATAAATTATGAAAAAAACGGAAGAAGAGGCAGCTGCGAGTGAACGCCCGCGTGGCTAAATTTCCATATAGATAGTGGAGCACATTTAACTTGCCTGTCTGTGAGCTCTTTGTCCACTCGTCCTCTCATTACATTTTGATGGAGAGATGGCTCTTCATCTACATCATCCCATTACTCCTCTGATGTTCTTATCTGACCTGGACACTTGATTGTTCCTGAACCGCTGTTGACCCGTATGCATTTTACTGCCCCAGGATACATCTTCTGTGCTCCAAAAAAATAAAAAATAAATAAATAAAAAATCCCAATGAAATAAAAAAAAAAAAAGAATGTCTCGCAACAAAGTGGCAAAAGATTCACTTTAAAGGATTTACAAGTAAATTTAGTTGGAAAGTAGGTGTAGATAGACACAAATACTGGTAGATCTTGGGGAAAGTATTTAAATAATTATTTAATGCTCTTTCTTTTTTTTGTATATGTATCACATTCTGAAAGCAAATTCATAAGATTAGGCAAAAATCAGCTGGAGTATTATAAAATTCAGCTTTCAGATAGTGATGACATCACAGGGAAAGAAAAACTTTGCAACCCAATCTGTTCATGGGTGAAAATCTCATTGATCTGCTTATTATTGACAAAAAATAAAACCCTGATTAATTATATTTTTTGGTCCAAAAAATTGTACTTCTTTTTTTTTTTACCTGCAGAAAAGATACAATTATGTCAAAAGAACTTGTCTGAGAATAAAATCTCAAAAGGTAATTCATGATGCCCCAAATTCAAGAAATTCCAAAGAAACAAAGTTATTGATGACTGTCGGTGTGAAAATGGTGGCAAAGCAGCGCTTTGGGATTAGAACAAACTGCAGTGAGGGTGGCCATCAAAACAAGGAGAACACATAGAACATCGGTTAATATCGAAGTTACTCCAAGAGAGAATCAGTAAGTCATTTAGAAGGTGATAAATGAATCACGAGCAAACCACTGCAAGCGTCACTCTCTTAGTTAAGGTCAAAGTTCATGATTCAGCAATGACAAATGGAGACTTTGCAAGAATGGCGTCCACCAGAGACAAAAACTGAACTTTTTAGAGGCTGTCTTGTTATATTTAATGTAAAACTAACAAAGCATTTCAAAAACAGGATCAGTGGAAGTGGGATTGTCTGAAACTGGATTCTGCTTCAGAATCCAACTGAGAAAACCCTGAAGGAGAAAGTCCAGCCGTCAGTTTGTGGCTTTGGGTCAACTTGGATTATTGAGCAGGACAAAGATCCAATGTCTGTCAGATGGCTAAAAAGAGTCAAATTTTGTAGATTTAAATCCAGTTGGGATTGTTAGACAAAGGTCTAAATTGGACCTTTGTGATAGAAAACTGTCCAGTGTGGCTGAAGGAAACAATTCAGCAAAGAAGAGTGGGCCAAAACTCCACAGTGAGGGAAAAGATTCTTCAACAATCATCACAAATACTGGATGGCAGCCGTTGCTGGCAAGGCCAACACAACCAGCTGTCAGGCTTAGGGAGCAATTACATTTCACATAAACCCAGGTCAGCTTGAATATCTTATTTCCCTTCAATAATAAACTCATCATTTGAAAACTGCATTTTGTTAATATGTAGGCTGTTTTCAGTTGGATATCAAAATTTGCACACACACACACACACACACACACACACACACACACACACACACACACACACACACACACACACACACACACACACACACAAAAAAATTATCTTGTGTTCCAGCATCGCTTAATGACTGGCACCCATCTGGTTGACCTCATAAAAAAGGAACCTGCGCCTGTTTTGTTATGGTTGCTTTGTTATTTCAACAAGCCGCAGTTTCCTGCATCCATTTGTGGTCCGCAGGTTCGTATTGCTCCATCCAATCATTCTTCCTCTTGCAAAAGCTGCCGTTTGTGATTCCTCCACTACCAGAGGAGAGAGAGAGAGAGAGACAGAGAGAGAGAGAAAATAAAGGGAAAAGAGGAAGAAGCAGGTTGCTTCATGTATAAAATCAGCTGCTTCCAGGCTTACATGTAAATTAAAACGCAATTAAAAACGGGGCAAATAAGCCATTCCCGGGAGACGAGGGAAGAGAGCAAGGAGGAGAGGAGCAGAGGAGCTCTCAGGATGAGGGCCTGTGTCACTCATCATTAGCATGGCATTAGAGTGAAGGGAGATAAATCTGAACGCTGGGTCACGGGCACATTTAGATGAGCTGTGCCTGCCACACAGATGGGAAATAACCAGCCCATCCTGAGGAAGTCTTTTTTCTTTGTTTTTTTTTGTTTTTTTGTGCTTCAAATGCAAACAATTATTCCGTGGATTATTCTGCTATTGTTCTCGAGAACAAGCTCGCCATTGTATGTGTGTGTGTGTGTGTGTTTTTATTTTTATTTTTTCAGCACAGAGCTGCACAATGCAGCCTATCTATTACTGATGGCAGCGAGTAAGTATTTCCAAGCATGTAGCAGCAGAGTGTCGTGGACCGTGCTGAATGCAAAGAGCAGAGACAGAAACCTGCAGCTTCGTACGGTACGGACGAGTTGAGAGTTCGCCCATGGCTCCCAGAATTCCAGTGCACCGCCTCCTCGGCCCTTTGCCTCCACCCTAACTCTCTGAAAGCCTGGTGCTCTCAGTTCTTCGCCTCCTCCTCCTCTTCACTCTCTCCCAGGCTCCCTGCACCCCAAACCTCCTGCTCAGGAGCCAAGGCAGGAGGAGGTGGTGGTGGTGGTGGGGGGGGATCAATGTGAGAAGTGTATGGTGGTGAAGGTGGGGGGTGAACCCCACACGACGGCTCAGAGAGGAAGAAGAGGTGGAGGGGGGGAGGGGGGGACCTGGCAGAGGAGCACCCTTCTTCTCTGCAGACCTGTCGCCTCAGTGCAACAATGGCCGTGACAATGACACTGGAGGAGGAATTTCCACTACACCCCCACCACCACCACCGACCCCAACACACACACACACACACATCCCCTCCCAATCTCTGCAGCGCATTAAAATCAGCGGAGGCAAGATGAATGAGTCCCTAATAGCTTTCATTTGTTACAATTATCATAATTAAACATATGTCAGGGGCAGACAAAGGAACGGGGGAAGATTTCTGTGTTAACACCTCAGGCGGCGGAGGGATGCAGCCACCTGAAAGGGATCTTTTTCTGTTACGTTATAATTAGTCAGAATAGACTTGGAGCATATTTACAGTAATTAAAGACCCTCTGATTCAGTAATTCAGACTTTCTATCATCTGTTTGCAGCAACACAGCGGACCTCATTTCTCTGTCCTCGTGTCCCTGCTGCCTGCTTGAGAAGCACCTGCTGAGCTCCATCAGACATGTTTAAGGGCCCTTTAACCGGTTTTTGAAGCACACTTGTGTTTTTTTTTGTAAATTACAACATGGAAACTCACTCCTTCCTTGTTTCAGAGGAATTATTCAGAAACTCAGAAGTGCAGGGAGAGGGATTTCCCCGTCTCGTCTCCCTTCATTTTAATTCTATCATTTCCTCATCCACTCACCTGTGACTACAGCGAGTCTTGTACAGGTCAAAGCCCCGGGGGAGGAGGCCTCCTAATTTAAGCACTAGTTTTTTTTTCTAGTTAGTTTTAGGTGCATTACATGTACATGTTGGTGGCAGTGTAATGCTGTGGGGAGGCTTTCTTCAGCAGGGGCAGTAAGGCTGGTTAGAGTAGATGAGAAGGAGATGAACACTGGGTGATCCTGGAGGGAAACTAAGAAGCTGTTAAAGGCTTGAGGCCAAATCCCGAGGGGCCCAGAATGACTTCATTCTTCCACTAAGTGCCATCAATTCGCCACTGTCTTTGCAACTCTTTTCTAGTCAAGGTTTAGCTACAACTTTTAATCCCTACGCTAAAAAAAAAGAAAACAAAGCATGAAAAAGATTTTCTCGCTGTAATAAAGGATCCACTTGTGTCAAGCTGTGTGTTAAAGAATGCTTGTTCAGTTAAGTTAATCAATAAGATATTGTTTTATTAGGACTTAAAAATGATTCCTTGAATTTAAGCTATGTAATCAGAATCTGTGAACTAACTTCAGCAATATCAGCCAGACATGGGTATGACTGTTATATTTTCTCACAGGGTTCCCCATCGATTGGACCTGAAAACATGCCAACATGAAGCAGTTAATGAATGATTTTTTTTCTTCTTTTTTTCTTTTTTTTTTTTTTTGAATGTACCCCAAAGGCTGTGCCGCCCTGGGTGGTGAGCCATGTCACCCATATAAAAAAGAAGTAGAAAACACTTTGTACATGCAAAGTATTGTCTGGAATAAGAAACAGGGAGAATGGTGAAATAATTTGGTCTTGAAACATGGAAAAAAAAACAAAAAAAAAAAACTAATGACGCTGAGGTTTCTGTTCTGCCTGTGGAGACTGAACCAGAGATCATGACTTAACTTGACCCTTGTCCTCCTACATGGACACATATGGAATATCTCCAGCAAACACACTTTAAACCCCCTTATTTTAGTTTTTTTTTTCACTTACACGCTATGAGACAAACTATGTAACTCAAAAATAAATTACAAGCTTTAACATAACACGCCACCGCCCCTGAAATTGTATTCTTAGCTTTGTTTGGATAAATAAAACCATCGAGGTTTTCTCACAGAGTCTCTTCAAACAAGAGATTAAAAAACGGTGGACTGCCTGACCCTGAGTTTTAGCCTCACGTTTGAGATAACAGTTCATTTAACCTTGACAGCCGCATGTGAGACAAAATAAACTGGAGATGTCAAACGCGCCCTTGTGCATGCGGTTCTTTTTTGTGGGGGATCGTCAAGTGCGCAAATTTGGATTTTCATGAGGTTTCAGAATGTAGATAATTATTTTGGATCCTTACGAGGTTTTTTCTTTTTGTTTTTTTTTTCATCGGAGCTGAACAGATAAAAATATCAAGAAGATATAAAAACCTCACTCACTCACTCACTCACTCACTCAGTGACGCACTTTTTTTTTAAAGTTTTCAACTATCCGATTTTAATCTCTTTTTTATCTCACCGAATGTGTTCTGCACAGCTTGTTTTGATGCTCGGTAATCTAATCTTTTGGCAGAGTTTTCTCGATCTCACCATCTTGAGCGCAGAAGTTACAGGTGGATTAAGTGCAGCAAGACATGATGAGCTCACCTGAGCGCATAAGAAAAACTGCCGCAAATGTGCACTCGTGCAGAGAAACAGATGCGGTTGAAGTGAGAAGATTTTTTTTTTTTTTTTTCAGTGCTGAGCAGGACATGATAACTTCATGAAATGATCAGGATTTCTGAGCGATGCAGAGAACAAATTCACCCAAGGTTTTACAGATTTGCGGAAGAAATGCGGGGTATTGATCTGAAATAAATATGATTATTTTAATCTCCCTCGAATGTTTCGGAAACTCTCCGATTCTGTGAGACGGTTGCACCTTGAACAACCGAGAGATTACTGAGACCTAATGAGTGCAATAAGCAGTGTGACAGATCTGTGAGGGTTATATCAGTGACTGCGCTGCGATCTGATCCGACAGTCTGAGTCAGAGGATTTTTCTTTCAAACGATTATCTTTGTCTTGACGCAGACTCCAGGCGTCCTTCTTCTTTAGTGCAAACACGGAATGATACATAATTTGTATTTTGGGTACCTGCTGGATAAACAGAGCTGACAGTGAAGAACTGCAGCTCCAGACAACAACAAAAAAGAAAAGAAAAAAAAACCTGACGTTTGAACGCGCGTTTCGTTTAAGCATGAAATAACCTTGTCTGACACGTCTTCCTTTGCGCGCTACCATGAGGCACTTGTTTGTTTATTGCAAACTTAAATTCTTCCTCTCCGTGTCCCCCCACTGCGCTCCTCTTCCCCCCTTTTTTCATGCTGTTGCTAGGGAAGCAGGGCGTATTCGCTGCCTGGCCGCGGATAAAAACAGACGTAATGCGTAAATTAGGGGCTTTCGTCGAGCTTTTTTGCAACAGTCACGATCTTAAACCCTCACTGCACCCAATTTATGACTCAAATCCAGGAATTATCGAGCGCAAAAAGCCACATTTCGGCGCTTTTTCTCCATTACCATATATGGCAGGGCAGAGATATATCGTGCCTGTATTTAATAGGCTGGCGGCTGCCGCTCTGCTCCTCGGCTTCAGTTTATTAACCCTTGTGGTGCTGAATTATTTTTGGAGCAAGGAAAAACGTCCGCTTAATTGTTTTTCACGCCCTTTCTGCGGCAAGAAAAGTAACGAATTTGCTCATTCGGAACCAGCTGTACAGGCAGAGCGCAGTTTGCGCGCATTAAACGGGATGATTTGCGCACAGAGGCGCTTTTTTTTGGTGCTCACGTTAAACTCTCTTATAAATCAGTCCACTTGGTGACATTTACAACACAGAAAACAAGCTCCCCGATGCTGCGCTCTAAGCTGCTGGATTTAGATTGTCCCGATGTGGATTAAATAGCAATATTTCAACCAATAACAAGAGGGTTTTCAGGTGGCAAACGAACAGAGCGCCGTGGCAACGGATTAGTAAAGTTGCCGCAGGTAAAGCGATGGCTGCACTGCGACTCTGCAGCGTGTCAAATTAACGGTGCCCCGCATGGTTTGACTATCAGACTGTGCCTGACCTACATTTGCAAAAAAGCTCTCACGTGAAATCAAACTGAGTCCACATTTACAACTGCGGGGAGCGAGCGTCAGCATCAGTTACCGTGAAAACAACAGTTTTTGGTCACACTCGGACTTTCACAGATTGACCACCATCTTTGTTAATGCCTTGTTCCAGAAACAATCATTTTAAGTAGTAAGACAGCAGGGGTGTAGGTAGACATACATCTGTACGATAAGAATATGAAGTTTGCATGCTTTCTTCCAGAATAGCCCATCAACAATTCCTGTTTTACTTCTGTGGGGGGGGGAAAAGGTTCCCCACAGGATGATGCTGCCACCACCTTGATGGTATCATCGCGATCTAACCAAATAAAAAACATTTTGTAAAATATTTATCTCAGTGTGCTCCAAAACACAAGCTATCCCGCAACTTAGGAAAATATAGAAGGGAGTAAAACTTTGGAGAGAGAGAAAAAAACTTTCTTATGGTCTTAATCAATGACTTTTATGCCTTCTTCAGTACAACTGGATCTCTGTGTCCAGCCATATTTTGTCCACCTTATGAATTCCAGGTTTGGACATGCGCATGCAACCTTCCTAAGATGTTCTGCAGTTTTATGGTGTTTTCATGTGCTATGTAACAGCACGCTGCTGTGCATAATTATATATATAAATATATATATTTTTTGTCTTTCTTCTATGTTTCACTGCCAAACAGCTGGACTTTCTTTTAATTATCCAAAGTGGATTTATGGACACTTTGTTGTTTTATATGGTTATCTAGATCTTCCTATGGTCCAGAACAGCTCACACCGTGGCACAAGCTGTTACATTATGTTCACAAGGAGCGACTTTGCTTTCAAATGTGGTTTTATGTACATTTTGCTAAAAGTCTTTTGCATACAGCTTCATCCATCCTCTCATCAAAATGAGCAGATCTCCTGTTTCTGCTGAGTAAACGCGTCTGCGCAGCATGGCGCTGTGTCTACCACGTTAAACAAGGAGGGTGATGTTAATGACTAGATGAGTGTAAGTCAGAGGAATTTAGCTCCCAGTTTATTTTAATAAATAATGGCAACTGGAACTGGGACCAAACGTTAAAAAAAGTGCTTTAGGATACATAATCCAGCTCTGGACAAAACGAATATGTTACTGTGGATTTTTCTTTTTTCTCTTTTTTTGGTGCACTTTTCTTCAGATCAGGTGATAAGTTTTGAATTTCAAATCACGTCGACCGTTGAAGTCCAACTTTTGGATAAAAAAAAAGAAAACTACAACCTTTCTGCAAGGTCTTCACCCATCTCCCCTCCTCCCGTCCTGACGTCACTGCACGAAAAGAGCTGCTTGCCGCGGCACCGCTGTGACTATCTCTACGCTCATTGCCAGGACCGAGGAGTGTGCAGAGAGAGGAGGAGAGAAGGAGGAGGGAATACTGTCGATTTTTTGGATCCAACTGGAAAACTACCGGACGCGCACTGCGCGGCACGCACTGAACGGAGGGCATTTCACCGTTTTCGTCCCCCTGTCCTCCCCTCGCCGCCTCCCTGCGATCGGATCGGACCGGAGCCGAGAATGGAGCTCCCTGCCGCTGGCGAGCACGTCTTCGCGGTGGAGGGCATCGAAAAGAAGCGCATTCGGAAGGTAACCGCGGGGGGCAAAGCGACGCGTGCACGGCGTCGAAATGTTGCATCTGCTTGAATCCGAGCCTGATCCAATTTTTCCCCCCCCCTCCTCAAACCACCATCTCAGGGCAAGATCGAGTACCTGGTCAAGTGGCGCGGCTGGTCTCCAAAGTAAGTCTGAAACACGCCCGTCAAATTGCACCAGCGCAGTCATTAAACAACCAAACCAAAACATTATTAACGAATGCAAGTGTTGCACCTAGTTATGAAGGGCGTTGCGCGCACGAATCCGCGGATGTTTATGTGAGTGTGTGTGTTTCAGTGGATCCGCGGATGCCTTCACTAATTTATGCGAGGGAAGGGGTTGGGCGTGGGGGTGGGGGGTGGCAGGCACAGCCATGTAATCCCGTTTTAATTATTTCTGCTCTGCCAGCGAATTTACGAGACATACTGGTGCTAAAATGGCCGACTCGATGTTGGAGCTGAAGGAGCGTTTGGATAATACATACACACACATGCACACTCACACACATTCAATTTATGGTTGATTTTTTTTTCTTTTGCTTCTGCGGTTGGACATCTTCATTGTTTTTATAATTCACCCTGGAAATAAGACACACACACACACACACACACACACACACACACACACACACACACACACACACACACACACACACACACACACAAAACAAAACAAAACAAAAAAACTATCAGTTGATTCAGGGGATCATTTGTATCCAAAGGATGTTTCTGTTTTCGCTCTGTCCCTGCTTCACCTGTCCAAGCACTGTTGAAGATACGTGGAATGTGTCCGTGGGAGGCATGTGCGTGTCAGTTTGAAAAGGGAAGTTTGCACGTGACAGCCCAGCGGCTCCCTGACAGTTGTTGGCTCCTCTCCTCTCTGCAGGTACAACACATGGGAGCCGGAGGAAAACATCCTGGACCCGCGCCTCCTCGTCGCGTTTCAACACAGGTGAGCGACTCTGTGCACGGAGGTGGACTTCGGACCAGGCCGCACAGCCTCAACTTCAGCCATGACCATATAAGGGCATGGGAGGAGGGGCGATGCAATGTCTCATCCTCTCCCCACCCCGTCCTCCTCCCCCCCTACTCCCTGCTCTCTTGCCCAGGAGAGGAAGGTGGGGTGGCGGAGGGGTCTAAATACGCCGGATGTAAAGGTGTGAATCCTCAAATCAAGCTATTTGAAGGAAGGACTGGATCTGAGGGACGAGGCATGGATATTTGATATCAGAGGACCTAAATCAGAAGTTAATTAACGCCCAACCAATGCCGGTGGGTCCTGATGGGACGTTTTAATAGAGAAAATGAAGTAAGAGAGTATACTGAAAAATCCTGGTAAGGAGGATTCCCATGTGGATCAAACTACAATTAGATGCCTTTGTGTTTGCATCCCAGGTGGTAATTTAGGAGGTGATCTGCACTGGAGGGCCTAATTGAAGGACAGCAGTCTGGTTGTTTATTATGGTTTTAACAGGAGGAGGAGGAGATGGCGGTGGCGCCAACGCATGAGAGGAGAGCAGGGGTTGACTAAACAGTCTCATCTTTAAAAGAGATTCAGGGGAGAGGTCAAGCAAAGGGTTGATATATATATTTATTTAAATATTTTTATTGTTAATTATTTATTTCTATGTTACTCATTTGTGTTTTGTATTTACGTCTGTCACTCATTCCCAGCTGCTGGCTTCTCTAAATATGACAAAAACTCGATAAAGTTAGTTGCAAATTAGCAACCAACGTTTTAAATCAGCCAAGCCCATGCTGCTTTGTTCGGGCACCAAAGCACAGGCAAAACTAAAATCCAGTTTTAACTTAATTATAAGTGGCGTCCATCTAACTAGTCTTTTTTAAATTTTGTTTTCGGTTCTGCTTTTTGTTCTTTCAGTTACAGCCTGACCTGTCATTGACCTTTGTCACAAATCCTGTTTTTTTTTTCTGCTATCACATAGTAGCAGTTGTGATTGTCTGTCACTCACTTCCCTGTCTTCCCTAAACGTATTTCATGTCTGTCCGTCTTTGTGCAAAGTCATATGGGTATAAAAAAATGCCTTCTCTAAATATGACATCATAAAAAATTGCTGATGCTGCACAGCAACCAGACCCACAGTATTATGCCCAAGCCAGCAAGACGCCAGACATAAAAAAAAAAAAAAAAAAAAAGATCCTCTCCCATCTGGACCCCCATTTCGAAACTTTCTGGCGCTGACCTGGAAGTGGGATTACCTTGAACCGCCCCCGCCTCCCACCCGCTGTCTCTATTTGACAAATTATTCACAACTACCTTTCAGAAGATTGCATATCTTTTCTCCAGATATTTGCAGACGGAGGTCACAGCCTCAACACAGGCCTTAAAAAAGCAAACAGAATCTCTCAAATGTTGCTTTCAGAGGCAAGAACGTCAATTAATTCAAATGCCAGTGTCACTTAATCCTGCACAACTGCATCTCGCACCGACCCATGAGGCCTCTGACATATGCTCCCTCTGTAGGCCAGCAGCCTGCTCAGGGGGCCGAGTAAAGACGCGATGGCTGGGGAAAGGAATTCGCCTTTCTGAAAAGGCTAATTGACACACACAGCGCTTCTCAACGCTTCCAGTGTATGGCTCTCATATTCCCCCGCAGTCCGCCTGCCTCCCCTGCCTGAGCGTATAGCTGTGTGCTGGGATGGCTATGGAGAGCTGCCTCTGCACTCTCTGTTTCTGCGTGTGTGTGTGAGTGTGTAGCGGATTCCTCTCTGCTCTCATCGGATGGGGGGAGGGTGGACCCGAGTCTGTAATTGCTAAACCTTGTGTGAATAGGGGTCACCCCGTTAGACGGCGTTTTCCAAATTGCGCGCATTGCAGCGGTGGGGACTGTTTATTGTGACGATCTTCTGGCAGCTCTGATCGTTTGAACATCTGCAGCACGAGGCCGACAATGAGGGTGGGTGTCGGAGCGCGCCTAGGGAGAAGCATATTTACAGCTGGCCTTCGCCCACCTCTGCTTATTTATGAGCCGATGCTGAGTCAAGGCTTATATCAGGGGGTGATTTCTCGCACATGGGGATGTCCTTGATCTGACCAGTTCTGTTATAATAACACGCGTCGCAGTCCCTTCTCATTGGAAACGGTTTCGAAAGTTTTTTCCATAGACTTTCTGTGCTTTTTTTTTCCACTGCCATGTTTACAGTACAATCCAAAACTATTCGTATTCCTTAAGTGATACCATATTTTGTCACACTAAAACTGCAACCTTCATGTTTTATTTGGAATTTTCATGTAAGAAATATGTGGAGTATGTCTCTACTGTCTTCAGATATCTTAAGGACGAATTTTCTTGTGCGTTCCTGCTGTAAATATATCTAAACTCTTTCAAATTTGGAGATTCAGTTGGATTTCACTTTGGACTTTGATTGGACCATTTTAACAGAGATGCGCTTTTATTATTTTGTAGCCTCTAACAGCTTTTCTCCAAGTATCGCCCTGTGTTTTTTCGCCCTATCTGTCTTCTCATTAATTAAATTTTCCTTGTCCTTGCTAAAGAACAGATGTACACACACCATGTTGCTGCCACCCTCATGTTTCGCAGTGGGAATGGTGCATTCAGGCTGTTTTGATTTGGTCCATCTAAAAAAAACAAAAAGGAATAAAATACATTAAATTTGTGGTTGCAGCATAGAATGTGGAAGATTTCAATGGCTGACTGTTAGAGGAGGAAGGGTGGACGTTTCAAAGACGTCCCCTAATTGAATTTTTTGAGGATAATGAGAATATGGAATGGGCTGATTACCATGGAGAGCTATGCAAATAGGGATCAAAATGCTTCGCAGCGTTTGGACATTCATTACTGCTCCGAATCACGGCTCCACTTTTGACCTTGAATAATAGGTGGAGGAAAACGAGTGAAAACCTGACGTTTCCCATAAGGTGTAATTAGATTTTCAAGGTGTCTGGTAATGCTCACATAACGATCTTTTTTTTTCTCAGAGAGAGGCAGGAGCAGATGATGGGATACCGAAAGCGGGGGCCGAAACCAAAACATCTTCTGCTTCAGGTATTTTCTTGATGATTCATCACCACACTCTGGAGATAGCCTGACTACTTAAATCACTTCAGCGAGTTTCACTTTGTAAGCGGTTCGAGAGAATGGGAGCAGAGTCAGGTGTGCCACACCTGCTGCCAGCGTGCTTTTCTTTAAGTGAAGAAGAGAGTGTGGGAGGGAGCCCTCCACAGTGGATTTATCTTGACACTCAAACTGAAACTGTGCACCTTGCCTGAGGTTCAAAACATCCTGCTCGAGTGTACTCATTTCATCTTTGGGCTTATTAATTTTCATGCAAAGCAACCACGCAAAACCTGGTTGTTACCTTTCAAAGTGACCATAAATCTTCCTTTTTGCACCAAACGGTGTTTGCAGGAGGCTTTCTTTCTTTTATGTCATGTTTTGGGACAAAGAAAGGATAATCCTTTGACTCTCTTAGCCGAAGCATTTACAGCAGCGCTTTCAGAGCCAAGCGTGATTATATATTTCAAGTCCGTCCCAATTGCTGTGCAGCGCTGCTCCCGAAGAGGCATGCCACGTGGCCGGCAATCGGGGGCAGAGCGTGACATGTCTGGTGGCACTTGTGTGACCCTGAGGTCGCAGTTCGGAGCGTCCTGATCGTTCCGCTGTGGTGCCCCTCTGACGGCTGCGGGGTCAGCCAGGGGTTTGGGGTCGAAAGGGGCGTAGAGCTTTAAAATGAGTCCTGATTGGTTGTTTTGCTCTTGCACCTTATTGCATGGGGATAATCAAGCAGCTCCACCATTAAAACAGACTTTATTGCATTCATACCATGAAAATGTTGCATCATGTTCTTTTGCATATCGAGGGTGTTTAATTGTAAAGCATCTAGTGCACAACAAAAGAAGATTATCTGGGATCATTTAAGAGATTAGTTTGTAAAAGGCATTAACACGCATCATAAATAAACCATAAATTAAGTCAAACGATGCAAAGTGCATAATCATTTCAGCAATTCTCTATTTTAATATGTTAAGGCAGAAATCTGTGTAGCAGGTGGTTCTGCTTTTGATGTTTGGTCCATTTGCCTGGTGGCAGCAGATCAAAAGGTTCAAGTTCTCTGCAGGGCATGCCTTCTATTGGTTTTTGGGATCAACAGATTAGGGAAAATGGATGATAAAATTTGAAAAGACAAACAACAACAAAAAAATAGATAAAACTACTTTTCAGGCCTCTCTTCATTTTGCCTGTCTGGGATTGTTCAACAGATTACATCAAATGAATGATTTAAAGGGTAAAACCTAAACGTATGAAGTGTATAAAAAACAGATGTGACGGATTGCGTGGACTCCGAGACCATTTATATCCCTTCACTATTCTTTTCAGAACCCACTTTTTTATTGTGAGATTATTCAACAGATTAGAGCAAACGGTAACACTTTATTTGAAGGGGGTGAATAAGACTGACATGACACTGTCATAAACATGACATAACACCTGTCATGAAGATGAATAAGCCTTCATGAATATTTATGACTGTTGTCATAAAGCGTCATTTGGTAAATTATGACACTTTTATTACAAAGTTGTCATTATTCAAAATGTCTTTGTTATGACAGCTTGACATTAACCAAGAAATCATTACTGTTTAAACTTTACCTATAATAACATAAATTTACCTAATTTTTAAAGTGCAATCAGTAATTGTTTTATAACAAATTTATTTAGATACGTTGAAGAGGCTATTGTTACTATTTTCTTTTAATTTTGGTGTCTGTAGTTCACATTTTTCCAGAGGTCCTGTCAAATAAGGGTGTCAGAATATGGGTAGAATGATTAACCACCCTCTCCTGTCTTCCGCTAAGGTGCCATCATTTGCCCGGAGGTCAAACATCCCAGCCGGACTTGAGGAAACGGTCCAGGATGCAGAGGGAACCTTTAAGTCGGATCCTGTCCAGCGTCCTCAGCCGCAGCATTACCAGCTGAACAGCAAAAAGCACCATCAGTACCAACCCAACAGCCAGGAGATCCCTGCCGACGCTCTGAACAACAGCAAAAAGAAGTTTATCTACCAGCTTAACAGCAAGAAGCACCACCATTACGAGCCCGACCCACACATGTATGATGCGCAGGTTTCGAGGCTGAAGGAGGTGGTCAAAGTTCAGGAGACAGCCAACAAGCTTGCGAATCCCGGGTGGAACCTACCTTTGGCCCTGCAGCAGAAATGGATCCGGAACAAAGACACCGGGTGCTTGAGCAAAGTCAAAGAGCTGGCGGTGGAGGTGAGGAAACCGGTTAAAGATGCGCAAAGGGAGAACGCCCTAAAGCCCAACCCTAAGGAGGCTACTCTGCCCAGCGCCGTGAGCAGCAAAATGAAGATAATCAAGAACAAAAACAAGAACGGACGCATTGTTATTGTCATGAGCAAATACATGGACGGCAACAAGGTTCACGGAGCAAAGGATAAACACAGGGAATCGTCAAGAGAAGAGAAAACGCAAAGCTCCAAAACACAAGAGAACAACCTGCCGCCCGGGGCCAAAATGACTGAACACCCGGAGAACGGGATTCCCAAAGAGATCTGTAAGGGCAGCTCCGTGTCTGTCGCGGAGCATCCCTTGAAGTGTTCCCCCAAAGACAGGCATTTTTCCAAACCGTCTCCGAGCACAGCCGAGGAATACAACACCGAAGTGGCCCGCGGCCAGGCGGATTTACCGGACGACTTGCCCCTGCAGCTGACGGCCAGCTCCCCGCCAACGTCTTGGACCGCCGACACGGCCATCCCGACGCCTACAGCCGTCGACCAAATCCGGATCCCCTCGTTCCCCTGCGACCGGAAAAGGAAGCTGTCGGATCCGGTGGAGGACAGGAACATTGGTAAAGTCCTCCTGGCGTCCAGGAGCTTGAGCATGCCGACGGCTGCGGTCACGCCACCTCAGGACAAACCCATGGACCTCCACTGCAGCGTGGCGCGTCACAGCAGTACGTGTGCGACGTACGACGCAAACGGAAGCCAGGAGGAGCCAATGGACCTCAGCTGCCCCAAAAACAGGAGGCGGGTGGAGGCAGAAGTCCAGCCGCCGGTGGAGGCGGAGCCTGCCGTTGAAGACACACCTCCTGTCAAGGATAACACGCAGACATCCTGTGAAAAATCTCCAGAGGAACCTGCGAAAAAAATCTCCCCTTTTATGGGGAACATCATCATCACTGACATCACGACAAACAGCCTCACGGTCACCTTTAAGGAATACGTTTCTTTCTAAAAAAATGTTTTAAAAAATAAAAGTGACTCCCAGCTTCTGATTGGCTGATCCTGTGAATATGTGCATATGTAGAAAAAAATTAAGAAAAACACAAGAATTTTGTACATATTGAAATTTATAATTTATAAGTCAAATACAGTATGTTTCCTATGACATTTTATACTGTAACTCCGATGTGATGTTGTAGCCAAGAACGTGCCCTCGACTATTTGAGCGAATGCATCACTCTGGTGGGGGATTCTCCACCAAAAACAAACAAAATATCTTTGTCATATTGAGCTTAAGGAGGGAACTATCGCTGTTTTTTCATACTTGTACCAAACTTATAACCCGAGATATATGAAGGTTTATACATGTTTCGTATTACTAATATCTGTTCATGTTGGTCGAAGAGAAGATTTGTGAGTGGACTGCGGTTGCAGATCGAGTTTAAAGCACTTAATGCATTTTCATATGTTTTGCTTGTGTCACTCCCGTTGGAGAAACAGTCACAGATTATTTTGTTGCTGTAATAGACAGACCCCTTATTGTGCATTGGCATATTTAGTTTTGTGTTTTGTTTGTGGGCTGTTTAAAAAAAAGGAAAAAAAAAAAAGTTACTCGCCATGACATGCAAATTCAAAAAGCGGGTGTGTCAGGATACAGTGTAAACACGAGCTGCTGGGCACAGACATGTGTCTGCTCCTTCGAAGCAATCTGACTGCAGACTGAAATGAATCAGATCTACAAGTCAAACTTATCTACCTTAATTTTAGGAAGTGCTTGAGGCGTGAAAGAGATTGCTTATGTTTTTTTGTTGTTTTTTTTCCCAAGTGAGGTTCTTTAAAGTTAGTGTCAGTAATTGTTTGGGGAAAAAAATATTTTATTGAAAGTTTGTGGAAAGGAGAATAAGTCCCGTCAGTGGTGGGGAGGCTTCAGTTTATATTATCAACTTTAACTCTTCAAATGTTTACATCTGTAAGATGCAATGATGTTTTTTTTAACAGATTTTTAAAAATGCTGTTAAATTTGTGACGTATTCTCAGCTTAGCGACTTCAATGTTGCTAAACAATATCAATCTGCCTCAGTTGTGTTAGATGCAAATTGCAAAATTCACCAAAAAAAAAAGCAAATATAAGAGGCTTGATTGAGTTGAGCCCCCAAATTAAATTATGCTAAGGTCCTCAGACATGGGACTGGCTGAGTCAGAAATGCATATCTGTCCTAATATCCACATTTTTTGCGATTTTTTTTATTCAACAAGACCCATCACAGACCAAATATGACTTGCAAATCGTTGATATTTTCCTCCTACTGTCCACTTTTGAAATTTCTTGATGACAGTGTGAGCAACCACTTCGAGTTTAATTTGCTTTAAGTTGCTACAGAAGGCAAAAATGGGAGACACATCTACCTAACTATTATTCTTCTACTAATCTTATATTTTATTAACTTAACAAACTCACTGCTATGTGATCTCTTCCCTCTACCAGAAATGGACATATTACTGATTTTAGCTCCTCAGAACCTCATTTTAAAAAAGCAGAATTATTCCTTTTAATATATTTAATCTACTCCCAAATCCCAGAGCTCCTAAAAAATTGTCACTTATATATATAAAATGACTCCTGTTACTTGAGTTTCACTAAGTCAAAGTTTTGCTTTCTATTTCTTGAAATGCAAGAGCTCATCTCATGGTTTTCTCTGTCAAAGCTCACTGTAATAATCTGAAAGCTACCAACGTTGTTAATTACACAGACTAAATGGGACTTCATAGTGATGTCCTGAGCATCCAAGCCGTTTTGATTATCCATGCTGCTGATGGTTAAAAAGCTGTTGGATGTAAGCTACACAGCAACGTTTGAGTCCTAATGGCCTTTCCCGCACATTTAATGCAAATCCAGTCAGAATGCTAAAACAATAAGGCTGCGTTGATGGAAATGAAGAGTGCTTATTTATTGATGTTAAAGTTTTAGTTAAAAAGAAGGTAAGAAAAAAAAGCAGAATCTGCATTCTGTGCTTTGTGTCCACCGAACAGTTTCATCTCGAGGGATTTTCCAGAGTTCCTTTTTGTTTTTCCTTCGCTTCGTCTTTGCACTCTGTTTAAAGTGGAAATGATTGTTATAAAGTATGCTGTATTGGCTGACCGTGTACGCCCGGCTCCCTGGATGGTATGTCTCACAATAAAGACGGAGATTTGACCTGTGGCATGTTGTCGTGCTGGTATTTCTAATGTTTGTTGTTTTTTTTTCTTCATTCTGCAGACTTTGGTATTTTCCCCGATTTCCAAAAAGAAACAAATGCACACGTGAGGCAAAAAAAGAAAAAAAAAAAAAAACCAACAGAGAACTAAAAGAAAAAACAACTTGTGTTTATGAGGCTGAGCTTGTAAAAACAGATTGAGTTGCATAATCGCAAACTATCCTGCACAAAGGGCTCTCTGTGTTGCATAACTGCACCGGTCACTCGTGTTATTAAAACCTCAGCTGTGCATTATTTCCCTACTTCGACTTGAATCCGAGCAGGAATGTAAACATCCAACATGATCGGAAAGTGGAAGAGGCCAGAAGAAGCGATTGTGTAATTTTTAAGTCTTATCTTGGAGGAAAAAAAAAACCTTTATGGAAGGTGAATAATCAGTCAGTGTGGGTGTGCTTTGCAGGAAATGGTGCTGGGATGACTTCTAATTATAATGTAGCCGATTCTTCCCGGAACAGTGGGTAAGTAGTTGTAAAAGACTGTGTTTAGCTGGCCTTTGTCACAGTGAGACAGCAGTTTTTATTTTTTTTATTTTGTTTTTTTTCTTACTCCACAATATTGTCAGATTATCCTCACTTCAGGATCACAAAGCTGCTCCGAATGAACTGTAAACTCTGACCTCTTCGTGCCTCAGCCAAATGTTGCATGGCCTCCACAATAGAAGGTCACTGAAGGCCTGGAGCCAAGATTCTGCTCTCAGGGCACACAGACGGAAATAGTTTTTCTGTTGTTGCGCCGAACTGAGATCTCAGGCTGAAAGATTAACTGTTGAATGCATTTGCTCAGACAGAAATGTTCTGGAATGTGTGCAAGGTGTCTTTTAGGAGGCGCCAATCAAAGAATGTTGACTTAGACAACTCAGACCGCTTTAAAAGGCAGACAGAAAGGACAAGACGCATGCAAAAGACTTTCAAAACGGCATCAATCATGGACATATAGAGGATGAGCTGGCGCCTCAATTTCTCAGCAAACTAAATCATTCTAAATGTTGAGCGTTTTGGAAGGTCCGGTGAGTTTTCACGTGATAAGATGGGTCTGGACTACTTTAGACAAACCTCTGGGATTGAAGCGAGCAGGTCGTCCTGAGGTATCAGCGAACTCTGCAGCTTCCAACACCCAGCTAGAACTTGAATTCACACAAGCATGGTTTACAGTTGCACCAGCTGACAATTCTGTAATCCTGGTAAAGTTGCATTCACTATTTCATAATTTAAAGTTGCGTTCACAAGCAGTTGTTCAAGAATTATTAACTTGTTGCTGATTAGGCTACGGTTTACATTAAAAAGTTAACGCATTTCATCCCTGTGAACGTTTCCCTGAAAAGGTTAGACTGAAGCATTCAAAACCTTGTCAGCATCAGGTGAAAAAATGTTCCCAGAATCGGAATTTATTTTAAAAAGTAAGATGATCTTAATTTATCTGAACTGAGCATTGTATCCCAGCTGCTACTATAGCAATAGGGGCCACCTTTTTAAGTTTTCTTTCAGATTATAATTTTTATTCAGTCTTTTTCACCTTTTCTTTACCGGCTGTGCTTCAGCTCAGTCCATCAGTTCTGACCTGCTAATGTTTGGTCCCATATTGGACCCCACAGCATGATGCTGCCTCCACAAATTTTATACATATATATACTGTTGGTCTGTCATTTCTCTTAATGTTCTTGAACACTTTATCATGTAAAAATAAACTGGACTGCACTTGTAATAGGCAGAAATGATTTTTTTTTTTTTAAATCACTCTTATTCAGTGTGAATTTATGCCGTTTGGCCACTTTAGGACTTCCATATTTGGTCATGACTAGACACCATTTCCGAAATGTTCTAAACTTTCACAACCTTTTTATTTATTTATTTATTTATTTATTTATTTATTTATTTATTTATTTATTTATTTATTTATTTATTTGTATTTTCTTCATACTTTCAAAGAGCATCTTACGAACTTTGTTGTTTAAGTATCTCAACGTGTGACTGAAATTTGATCGGAAGTTTTATTTGAGACTGATGATATGTCTTGGCGCATTTGATCCATTAAAATGAGAATTTATGCAACCTCCCTAAAGTAAACAGAATGAGGAAAAAAAAAAAAGAAAACAACCTTCAGGTTTTGTTCTGCAGGAAGTGGACTGATAAAATTACGTGTATCAAATGCGTCAAGCGAGGCACATTGATGTGGCAAATTAAAACGGTCACGCACGATTTAACTCTCACAAGCCATGTTCCAGAGGCATTTTCGGAGCGAAGTGTGAAACTGGTTGGATGGGAGCGCTTGTGACTCGTACGTGTCCACGGCTTTGAACCATGTGTGCGTCAGCCCGCCATGCATCAGTGGCTTTATAGGAAACTGAAACATCTCTGAGCCGGCCAACGTATTTATAGACCAAGTGTGATGTTTCACATTCCCCTTTTATCATCATACCAAGCTGCAGCGGCGGCGGTGGTGGCGGCTGCAGCCGCCACCACCGGCGGCTGCAGGCCTGTGATGGCCTCAAGATTGCAGAAATGCATTTGGTTATTATGTGGAAAATGAAATTGAAGCGTCTCTTGAATAATGCCTCTGTTGCATTGCTCGACGATTTAATTTAAGCTTTAACGTATGCGTCATGGAGATGCTTTGTCATCAAGGTGCATGTCGGAATATGTCAAACCGACAGCGTGATAAATGACAAGCGCTGCGCATTCTCAACATGACGCCAAGCGTCGCCCTGAAAAATCATGCAAAGCTGCAGGGTCACGCGGCTTCGAGTTTCTGCCGTGCGGTTTTGTGTCTGAGGCACCTTTCAGCACAAAATGTCGCTCGGAGAGTAAGTGGGACAGCGAGCAGTGAGCAGCGTGTTGCCCAGAAACCAGAGAGCCAATAATGTTCTCACAGAGCCTGCTCTGTGCATTCATGTGCGCCCGTCGCCATTGCGGCTGCTGCTCTCGTCCAAATATGGAGAACCGCGGCAGCGGCAGAAGCGGCGTGCCGTGTGGGCGCCGCGCACCACCACCAGCCTCCGCAGCAAAACCGTGTAGGCTTCAGTCATTCCGGCACCGACAGGAAATGTCGGTCTGCGCGCTGAGAGTATCAAAATGGTGGTTCATATTTCGTCGGAGGCTGCCTCGGCGCATCTTTTGTCCACCCATGCCTCGCCGCACCGCGCCGCGTCTTTGTTTGCGCCGCAGCCGGGGAGAGTTTCATCAGACGCGATAAAGCACCGAACGTGTCAATTTCGCATTAACGATCTGGGGATAAAACCAGAGACATGCAGCCGCCTGCAGCTTTAAACGGTGGAGACCGACTGTCTTATGGCTCAGACAGGGTCCCAATTTAACTGTTTGATTCTGAATCTATTTTAGAAAGCCAGGAGCTGATTGAAAACCTCCTATTAAGGCCACCTCAGGGTAATCTGCGGCAAGGCACACCTTCATTCGACAATACCAAGAGCAAAGAACAAGATCAACTTCGCACAGATCGAATTTTTTTTATCCCTTAATTTCTTTAACTACCCAAATATTTGTGTTAAATATAAGTTCTCCTAACATGATGTCACCCCGTCAGTTATTTTCCCTCTGAGTTTATCTTTTCCAAAAGCTCCAAAAGGGCTTAAAAAAAAAAGAAAAAAAAAAAGACAAATGTCATCCCTTGACCAAAATGAGACAGTCGCAACTATCAACTGAAAACTTATAGTCACTAATTATGTAACTGAGCGACAGAACATTTATTTATTCACTTAATCGACTCATACAGGCCTGCCTGTACGGGCTGCCCAGCCTATATTTTCATCTCATTACAAACAAAAAACCTGAAAGAGTTTGCCACAGACATTAAAGTACATTCCCATTACCAGCCAAATGCTGCCTTGACTTTGGATCGTCCTTATCAGAATTAATAAAATGTCAGCTTTTCCTTTAGCCCACCAGAAACAGTGTTCATAGCAGCATTTAAGATGTTTCAGACCCGTGAATTTAGCTTAATTTAATTTTTACTCGTAATTAAAAATGGCTGGTCGATGTAATGATTTTGGGAAGAAAAGAGTTCTGCGCAACTTTTCAAGATTTGGCACGAGTCTTGGAATTAGAGGACTTTCTTCTTCCCACAGGCAGAAATTGTCGTTTCCAGTCGCTCAGTTTAACTGCAAATCTGGAATGCGGAAAACTGGGACACAGAAAGAAGCTTAATTAAACTTAAAAAGAAAAGCAGTCTGTAATGAACCTGGATAAATTAGTAAGAAATTAAGCAAAAAAAAAAAAAAAAAAAAAAAAGAAAAAGAAAAAAAAGACAGAATCAGCTTTCTGTGAAGAAGTCAAGAAGAAACAAATACATAAAAATCGTGGTATCCTATAACAGTTCCTACATTTAAATGATCCATGGTTTACAATAATAATAATAATAATAATAATAATAATAATAATAATAATTTTCATGAATAAATGTAATTAATTAAAAATAATTATTTTAATATCTACATCTGTTATGACAATGTTTTGAGAGAAGAAGGAAAGCAAAGGAACAGTTAAGTTAAAATAAATAAATAAATAACAAAGAAAAATATCATTATTGTTAAAAATCAAAGAAAAAATTACCCTACGCATTTTTGCATTATTTTCCCAACCACTATATAAAAGATTGCATATGTGGAGCTTTACAGAAAGCCAAAGACGATTGCAAGGGTTAAACATGAAATGTATCAGACTTAAAAAAATAAAATAAAATAAAAAATAAAAAAAAAACCTTAATGAGCTCAGTGTCGCTCGCTAAGACTAAAACTGTAGTACCCAGTAATCATCCTTTCTTTTATACTCTATTATTTCTTTTATTTATTTATTTGTTTTACTTTGTTTGGTTTCCCAAAATTTAAAATTTTATGCAACTTCGAGATTTTTCTCCCGTCATTCAGTTTCACACGATCAACTTTAGACCTAGAGATAAGAAACAGTTTCAGTTTTTTTTTCTGCTGAATTACTAAACGATTTTTTTCTCCTCATGAAATAAGGTTAATGTAGTTTAACTTCTGCCAATTCTCCCACACAGTTGTCTCATTAGATTATGATTAAACTGAAAAATATTAAAATATATAAATCAGTTGACATTTTACATTTTTTATATTACATTGAGTAGCCTTAAACCAAAATGAAATAATAAATAAATAAATACAGCAATTGTTGGAATATGACTTGAAAATTTCTAACGCGGAAAAAATCAATAACAAATTACAACAACCTGTCATCAGAACTCCTTTTGAATCTCATGTCTTTTTAAACAGTTTCGTGATTTTTTTTTTTTTTAAAGAGACACGGCGCAAAATCCCAATTAATCCCTAAAGCGCACACATCAATTTATGCATAGAAGCTCTATGGCCTTGTTATATTTTGCACTAGAAACTGTCAGAAGTGTTAATGAATCACATCTGTCTCACAATTTATAAAATAATATGTCTTAACTAATCATTTGAGAAGCCATGAGGACAGTCAGCCTTGATTTAGTTTTTTTTTTTTTTTTTTCCCCTCGGGACCGTTTGTTGCATTTGGATATATTATTTATGATTGTGCTGTTTATTTGTTTTCGTATTTTCTTTTATTTTATTTCCATGTATGTTTTTCAGATTTTTAATTGTGGAATTTTTGTGTGTGTGTGTGTTTGTGTCTTTAATTAAACACATTCTCACTTCTCTTCTCCATAGTTTCCACAACAGAAGATGATGAAATGATTTGCACTCCTCTGTGGGTCTGCCCCCCTACCCACTCCCCTTCAGAGCCCCCCCGCCCCCCTCCGGTCAGCGGACCCCTCTCCGGGACTCTCCTCGGCTTGGCTCCCCGCACTGTGCCAGACATTCCTGTACAGCAGCCAGAGCGCCAGGGCTCCTCCCCTCCGCTCAGAGACCCGGAGCACGTAGCAACAACTGAGCGAATGTGCTCCACCAGCGATCCGTCCTACCCCGACCGCGGTGCCTGGCAACAAGAAAAAGACGTGATGACGTCCACTCCAGATTGCGTATTATGGGATGTGCGGAATTAAACAGCCCCGGAGAGGACGAAAAGGGGGAAGCCAGAAATAATAAAAGCGGCAGAAATCGACGTGGTTGCATGGTGAATCATGGAGCTGTCGGCTGTCGGCGAGAGCGTCTTTGCAGCCGAGTCCATCATCAAACGGCGGATCAGACGGGTATTCGCCGCTTTTCTCTCCCCCACCCACACCGCTCCGACAGCATCTGTTACGCAAAAACATGTGTCCGTGAGGGCTCGACGGGCCAGTTCACCGATAACCTGAATGTCGTTTTGGATCTGATTCTCTCTCTTTTTCTTTTTTTTTTTTTTTTGCAGGGTCGCTGGGAATATCTGGTGAAATGGAAGGGCTGGTCTCAGAAGTGAGTACAGAAAAACAGCAGAGGCAGCGAAGGACAGCGCTCCATCCTGGTCGATCTTACAACTGCAGCGCCTGGCATGCTATTTTTTTTTTTTTTTTTTTGCACGCATTTTCTGCGTTTTCTGCGTTCTGTGCTCTCGGTGACGCAGTGTGCGCCAGTCAGGTGTTGGTAAAAACACCCGATTGTGTCGCTTTGTAACGTCCACGCGCTTCGGCTGAGGCAAGAAGTCAGCATGCGTCATGGTCCGCTATGATCGCAGCTTCACGCAGCTTTCACATGTAGAAAAAAAAGAAAGAACAACAACACACATGCACACACGGCGTGACAGAACGATTGACACGAGGTCTGAGTCAAATAAATAAGGCACTTCTGGTTTCTGTGGTACAGGTATAGCACCTGGGAGCCGGAGGAAAACATCCTGGACGAGCGGTTGTTCGCCGCCTTCGAGGAGAGGTGAGATGGTTGACAGCGCACCAGTAGGCCTCTCTGCAGAGAGGAGATGGCACCGTGCAGTCTGCACCGCAAAAACTTGCACTCATAATAAAATCACCCGGTCTAGATTATAATCTTCAGTTGACATTTCGAATCGTCTCAGGCAAGAACGTCTTGTTGAAAGTTTGGGATTTTCTTGTCGAAACCCCACAAGCATTACTTTTAAACTCGGGTATGGCTGCAGTTTTGTCTTTTTTTTTTTTTTTTTTTTTTTTTTTTTTTGCAAATGTTTTCAACTTTTCGGATAATTGCAGAATTGATGAGAAACGCGCGTATGCAGTTAAGTTTGATTTCTGATTTGTGCTCATCACGCAGGGAGCGCGAAAGGGAGCTGTTCGGGCCCAAAAAGAGGGGACCCAAACCCGAGACTTTTCTCCTGAAGGTGGGGGAAATCTTTTCATAAACGTTTGTCAAACTTTTTTTTTTTATGAATCATCTCAAGCATTCTCTGAGTTATATTAAAGTATCATGTCAATAGTGAAACCGATGCTGTCAGGGAGAGAAAATGACAAGCTGTGGAAGAGAGGAGAGGACTGACCTTTTTTCTTTTTTCTTTTTTTTTTTATTTATTTAAGAATTTAGAAGTAGACATGCGCATCAGTTTTAGTCAAAAATGTATGCAATCCCAAGTTTTATAGGACATGAACCACACAATTATCTCCTTGGTAAAATGTCCCCTACAGTTTTATTATTATTGTTGATATTAATATTATTTGTATTATTATTTGAATAATTGACAAAGGTGGAAGATTAAAGTTGCAGAAAGGTTAAGAGTTGCTATTCTCTACTTTTAGGGAGGGCTGAAATCCCAATTCAATATTTAATAAATGTATTTATACTAGTAACATTTAGTAACAAGGCCTTAATTAGGGGGTTGAGAACCACCCTTGCCCCTAATTCTCACCTTGTCTGCACTTCGCTTTCTCTGTTGAAACCTAAACATCTTCCAGTTGACCTCTAATTGAATTTTATGAAATCCGCACATTCTTTCTTCTTTCTTCATTTTAGATGTTTATTTTGAATATGTTGCGATAATAACATATTTGTCATTTTTTCCTATAATTTATAATAAACAGGCGAAGAGCAGCAAAGCAAATGTGTAACTATGCACTGCAAACCCTGGCTGTCAATATGGAAATATGTTTCTGCCCAAATTTAGCCTGTAGCAAAGATGTTAAAAATCTGGCTGGGTTAGACATTTTGAACAACTATAACCACCAAAAGTGGAAATGTTGTATCATGTAGATTCATTACACACAGAGTGACATATTCCAGGCTTTCATTTCTGCTTCTTTTAATAATAATGACTTGCAGTTCATGAAAACATGTAATACAGTTTCTAAGAAAATGAACAAAAATATTACATAAAACCAATATAATTTCTTTTTAGACAAGTCTTAACTTACTGAAAAGGACGTGAGCTGCATTGCTCTGTCTAGGTGTAATGGAAGCCCAGATTACCTTAATCGTAGCCCTCAGGTCATCTGCATTGTTTGGCCTCGACAATACTTCATAGTTTCTGAGATCAGGATGAACCAGTTTGCTAGCCAATAAATCACATGAATATCACGGTCAGACAGCATGTGGGCGAGTCCCAAATCCTGCTGGAGAAAGAAATCGGCTTCTCTGGTTTGTCAGCAGAATGAATTGTTCTGAGAGGATCCTCTGAGTCCCTGTCCAGTTTCCCTCCCTCTTGTGATGCTTCTGACATTCTCTCTGGTTCAGGAGAGCTTTAACACGAGGAATATAACAGTTGTAGCATGGATAAATCTGCTGAAGTGCCTCTCGAAGCTCTGCCCACCACAGTCCACCTCTTGTGTTTTTCTCTTTCAAACTGGAGAGGGTTATTTGCTTCACAATCCTCTCTCAAGGGTGTGCTCAGCATTTTTCCTTCCGCTCAACTTTCCTTTAAGATGCTTGCTGAAAACAACTTTTTTAGCTATTTAATTTTTTTCTTTACGTTGACTGGACAACTGTCAGCTCAGCAGTTTGTTGTCCATAGCAACATATTCTATTACATACCATAGTAGGGCTTCTGTAATATTCTGATTGTTTATAAGAATTTATAAGAAAAAACCGATATAACTCTGTGTTTAAAGTATGGGCTTCACTTATTAAATTGGATCGCTGAAACAAACTAGACGGTAATCTAATTTGTTTCTGCGAAACTTTCCTTTCTGACTCTTTCTTTGTGACCCTCACTGTCTTCAGGCCAAAGCCAAAGCTAAGGAGAAGACGTATGAGTTCAGAAGAGAGGCTCCCAGTGGAATCCAGGTGTCCTATCCCATCCCGGAGCCCGTCGTCACTCCGAGGGCCCGTGAGGGTTTACGGGCAGTGGTCCCCACCATCTTCCCGCCGAGCGCGGTCAACAGAGGGGAAAGCGTCCCGATTCGACCCCCGGAGCCGGAGAGGAGGCCCAGGCCCGCTCCGCTGGAAGCTCTCCTGGACCAGGAGTCCACGCGGTCCCCCAAAAAGCGAGGTCGCAAGCCGAAGCTACACCCGCATTATGATCCGCACGACGCCAGCGGCTCCTCGGAGCCAGCCCCGAAGCGGAGCAGGTCACTGGAGGAGCAGTCCGTCATGTCCCGACGCCTGCATCATCACGGAGAGACTTCGGATCACGGCCTCCTGCAGCTGACCAAGAGGTTTCAGGAGGAGACCACGATCACGCCGAAATCCAGCGGCGAGCAGAAACACGCAGGGCTGTCGTACGCGTGCGCCTTCAGCCCAGGCGTGCGTAAAAGGGATCCGGAGGGACACAGGACTTACAGTTTGAGCAGGCTGCATTTTCCTCAGCACGGGAAGCTGCAGCGTAACGCAGAGGAGCAGAGGCACCAAGCCGCTGTGCTGTCCTCACAGGCCGACCCGACCGCGCCGTCAGCCCCGACCTGGACCCCCTGTTTTACCAACTGGGACACTGTGACGGTGACGGACGTCACCATGAACCTGTTGACTGTGACCATCAGAGAGAGCAGCACCGCTAAAGGCTTTTTCAGAGATAAAAGATGAGTATTTTTCATGTCGTAGTTCACCGTGGAATATTAACGCGCAACTAACCAACAAACAGGCCTACTGTAGGACTATATCTTTTCTATGTAACTTTCAAACGTGTACATACAGATATTTAATACGCTGCTGAGGAAAATAAAAAGAAACATGTATTGTACGACGAAGACGTGTTGTTCGTTTTGACCATTTTTTTTGACAGTATATAGTAGTTTTAACAAGTAAATTTGAACTAGAACTAACGCACATAGACCGGTCATGCTTGAAGCAGTGATTCAATAAACAGAAATATATATATATATAAAAAGTTAAGGCTCGACGTTGTTTTTAAATCTGTTCTTTAAAGAAAAATAAAAACCATATCACGAATTATAGAGACTGTTTTGGACTAAAATAGCAAAGTGATCTTTCAGAGAGATTTTCTGGAGTCAAGGTCTCGACAGATCTACGCATCACTTTCAAGAACCATGGTAAGCTGATATGTCTTTTTTTTTTATTCAAATCATTTTTAGGTCTAAAATAATCCACTAATTTTACCCTCGGTAATTTAACATTTTAGGCAGGTCCATGTAGAGGTCCGACTTAAGTCTTACAGAGAATCTGTGGAGGAAAGATTGGGGTGATGGCAAAGAAGCCTTCCAAACTCAAAGTCCTGGAGCTCTACACCAAAGATAAATCCTCCAACTATCAATGGAGACAAGCAAACAGCTGGCCGACAGTTATAAGGTTTTTGTTTCAATTCCTGAGCAGGGTATAAACAGTTTCAAACATGACATTTTTTCAATATATTTGATCATTTCTAAAGTTGTCTCATTGTCTCATCATGAATATTTAAATCTACAGACGATAGATTAGATAGATAGATAGATAGATAGATAGATAGATAGATAGATAGATAGATAGATAGATAGGAATGTGACAGCAACATAAGAAATTACAGATGAAATAAACTTTTTAGCAACCTTATGAGATTTTTTCCTAGTGTTCTTTTATCAACACTTAAGATTTTACTACCAACCCTGAGCCCTAAGGCATAAATAACGCTTTCGTCTTTCATTTAGAAAATCCTTTCCGACAGTCAGACTTTCTTGTGGAACTTTATGTTCTTTTATTAAGAGTTGCAGCGTTTCAAAAAAAAAAAATGGGGTAAATTTACTGGCGCAGAGGTGCGGAATCTGCGCATGCACATCGCGACGCATATAGGGTCGGCAGAATAAAATAATTTAATTTAGTTTAATTGAATTACAGAGTCGCTGCTGAATACATTTTAAGCTTTAAAACAGATTATTGCACCGAAAGCAATTCTCAGGACTCCAAAGGTCAGACGTGGCTGTAAAGACAACAGCAGTTTTACGACATCTTCAAATGAAACAGACTGAATTATGATAATATGTGATAGTTTGAAAACCCAGTGAACCATCGCGTATTGTTCGCCTGAGGAAGCCCTGACCTCGCGACTTGGATAAACGAGATTTATTATTTTTTTTCAGCGTTCTTCTTCTTCTTCTTTTAATGCATCAAATTATCTTTGAAGGGAAGCTTCGGGTTGACGTTCTGCAGAGATCGGAGGGATTTTCCATTAATGTCATGCATCACCTTGATCCATTAGGCCTGTTGTTGCAGCCAGGCGTCTCTGTGACTCTGGGCACAAAGCCGCCATTCATTTGACTTTGCTTTCTCTCTGCACAATCCTGGGTAATCACTCTAACCAGTTTATTTTTCTGTAGCGTTCTACCTGTTCTTTATAACTTCACTTAAATGTGACAACACTAAATAATAAAAAATTAAAAAAAATTAATAAAACTTTAACTCTCAATAAACCTAACAGTTGATCCGATGAACCGGCGAATATGATCAGATTCCTGCGTGTTGTCATTACTATGACACGCAGAGTTCAGCGCAGAAACATGACATGAACCCTGAAACCTTCATCAGGTTTTTTTTTTCTCCTCCCTAAAGCCTCTAAGCCTCATAACAGTCTTCACGACCTGTTACGCGCCACTGGGTTTAACCTCCACAAGATGTCGCCATGCACCACTAAGAACTTGAAAGATGGCCAAGCTTTTTGTGTGTACGTGTGTGCAGAAAAAATAAAGGCAGCGGGTTAAAACGAAGTGGAGCTGCTGGTCCTAGCTGGATTAATCATTGATGAAAGCTGGTAACTAATTCCACACGGCTCTGCAGGTACAAAATTGCAGCCCGATGAGTTACAGCCCTCCTCCTCTTCCTCCTCCTCCTCTTCCTCCAATTCGTCCTTCTCTTTAGGCCACCTTTCCAGATGTGAGTAAATGCCAGGTGAGTCTCTTTGTCACTAGGTGGAAAATAAACGCAACCACGCACCACTCCATGCTGCCTATGTGTGCTCTCATAATTGACGTTGTTTAATTAATGGGTTTTATTTTTGTTATCATGCGGCTGCAATGAAACTGCCCATAAATAAATAAATTTTATGGTGAGAACAATTTGAGTTTTTGGCTTCTCTCCTGTTGGAGCCTGTCTGCCCTTATAGTCGCACTTAACTCTGAAAACTCCTTTTTATAAGCAACCTTAAACAGTTTCGGGAGTTTAAAGAACCTGAATGGACACTTCGGGACTAGTCTAAAAGTAAGATAATGGACCTCTTCGGCTGAGTGAATGCTGCTGCAGAAAAGCGCACTGCTCTCAACAGATGGCTGAAGCCTTTTCAAACTGACCGGGTCTTAAGAGAGGCAAAGACAAAAGGCTGCAGAGGCCAGCAGCCCCCACAACAACTGGATTGGGACTAATTGGATCCTAAGAGAGAGAGAGAGAGAGAGAGAGAGAGAGAGAGAGAGAGAGAGAGAGAGAACAGCACTCTGCTTGTCCTCTCAGTTCGCTCTTCAGGTTTCTCTCGCCGACTTTCAAGCCATGCACCACTGTCGGCCTCTCGGGGTGGATTTCTCTGGAGATGTTGCCAGCTGTGATCGTTCTCGCCTGTCTGCCTGTCCTGGCTCTTCATTGTGCAGCTGATCTGTGCAACTGGACTGGAAGGTGAGCAGCTTCTCAGATTAAAAAATAACAGAGTAGAAGTAAATTCATTGAACAGAAAAAATCTCTCTCTCTATCTATCTATCTATCTATCTATCTATCTATCTATCTATCTATCTATCTATCTATATATATATATATATATATATATATATATATATATATATATATATATATATATATATATATATATATATATCGTTGTTGGGAATAAGTTATTTATGTTTTACTGCAACTATTAGCTGTTATATTTTGTCAGTGGGTAGTTTTTGAAACCTTTTCACGCAATAACCTTTGTAAAAAATAAAATAAAAAAGCTGCTCAAACCCATTCATTTGTATGCAGCGGTTTTCCAGCTGGCGTTGACCGCAGGATCGTTCTCCAGGTGCGGCTTCGCTGCACGGAAGGTCTCGTGAGCTGGGTCTACCCGGGTCAGGCTCTCAGAGTGGCGCTCGAGCCCAATTTGTCTTCCATCCGGTACAACACGGTCTGCATCCAACCGTCTCCATCCCTCAGCGGAGCCAGCGTTTTCATTGAGCGGGCCGGAGAGCTGGAGCTGCTGGAGACGGAGGACGGCGGGCGCACCGGGCGGCAGGTGTTTTGTTTTCGGGCGGATGGGCCGCACAGTCCGGTCATCTACCTACAGGCAGGTACCGGCCCGCAGAGTCCAGGAACGTGGGTCAGACGCACAGTGGGCTTCAGATATGAGTTGCTGCGCAACAGGAGCGTCTACGGTGGCTTGGAGCGTGAGTGTCGACACTTTTCTTTGAGTTAAACGGATTTAATTCGGTGTTGCTATTTGAACACGACTTTACGAGTAGCTTATTGGTCAATAAAAAAAATTGTAAAGAAAGAAACAAAAAAGAAAAAGAAAGAAGGAAGGTGTTTTGTCAGTAACACAATTATCACACCTTTCATTTTTGTAAGGACGGTTTCTAACGTAAATTAAACGTAACCGATGGATGAGCTTAGTGTAATAATGTTACTTCTCGTTGTAAGAAGTTGAACAGGCGATCAGGTTAGGACAGATAAATCTAAATAAAATACATTTTTAACCCATGTTGAGAAAGGAAGTTTTATGTTCGCTTAGTATTAGTATTAACCCTTTTTGCAAAACAAATAAATAAATACATACAATTAAAACAAATAAATGGACAAGTGGGTTATGTGGAGATTTTAAAATATCCCAGTCTTGTTATAAACATAAATAAATGGTAATTTTCCCCCTAATAATAATAGTCTTCAAAGTACACTTTTAATTCAAAAAAATAGATTTACAACTAGTTTTTTAAGTTCATTAAAAAAACTCAATCAAATTGAAATGTGGAGCCACACAAGCAAAATAAAACAAAGAGAAAAAAGCATTTAAACTCTGATTCTAAGTCATTTTAAGTCCCTAAAGTAAAGTAAATGACAAGTTAGTTTGCATGTCAAATACTAAAAGTGAGACTTTAAATAAGTTTTGAAGGTGGGAAATGGGACCCAAAAGGACCAAACATCTGCTGACCTGAGCCCAGTGACTTCTCAAATCTAATATCTATATTTGATATAAAGTTTAAAAGAAACACATGAAAGGGACATTTTAACCAAAAAATACATAGTTGCTGAAAACAGTTTCAACCAGGAAGTTATTGCAAATAGACCACAATATACTTTGCTTATTTGTTCTCCATCAGAAGCTGCATCACTTTAGATACTTTTTTTATTTGACAGCATAAAGCCAAGAATTCTGGCATAAATATTTGGGCGTCTCCCTGCACTAAGGTGTAAAAGAACTAAACGTGCATAATCAAAAGTTATAAAGTTTTAAAAGTCCAGGAGGAAAATCTGGATATCTTTTCTTCCTATATAGGTTCCTTCCAGCTCGTTCTTGGGAGATGTTCCAAGGCAAGAATGAACATTTAATTTATTTAATATCTGGTCAACCTTGGTGTCTCTTCTACCAGAGGTATGTGTTTGGGAAACCTCCAACTGAAGATGCCCAAGCAGTCAATCAGATGTTTATCAGAGTCTTTTCTATGCAGAGGATAATCTTTCACTTCAAGCTCCATGCAGTGAAGTAATTTCAGCTGTTGGATCCATGTCTCAGGACGATGGTCAGGCAGAAAGTAGACCAACAAGACCTTTGGTGTTTCATCTTCACCAAAAAGACAAGCTGCAGAATCCAAAACAAAGAGAGAAGCGGGCTCAAAAGCGATCAAAAACACATGATTATATATTAAAACCAGGCACAAAAATAGTGCTAATTTAACAGAGCCGAGTCGTGCTGAGAGGAACGTGCAGCTGCTGGTCATTCTGGTGTTTTGTCTGGTTGTCTGGTTTCCATCAGGACACAAAGCAGAGAGGATGCAGCAGACCACAGGGTGGCCGGAGGGCACCAGGCCAGCAGGCCTTCATTCAGCACAAAAATACTTTGCAGATTCCACAAATGCCTCATCATTGTGCCTGTCTGTTTATTAGCATTTATCCAAGTGTGCGGGCCATTCCAGGCATGCTGATGTCACCCCGGGCCCTTTATAGACAGCTGCCTGTTTATCTTTTCTGTATTAGCAGGTCAGCAGAGAGTTTGACTCCTGCAGTCCTCTGCTTCGGCTCGAGGTCATTCAATTAGGTCTGTACAAAAGAAGTCAAACATGGGGTCAGTGCTAGCGTAGGGTTTATATGTGGAGGTGATGCTGTAGGCGGAGCTCAAACGCAGGAGCAAATGGCATTCCACTAACTAAACCATGGAGCTTGGAGATGAATGGAGATGGTGTGCAGGTCAGGGAATAGCTGACAGGCTACTCTCAATCAATATCAGGCATAATGGGTAAAGGCATTTCAGAGGGAAGGAGCGATGCATTGATTGAAAGTGGAAAAATGAGTCAGAAAACAGCTTCTACTGACACGTTGTGCCCATTCTGTCCACCCACAGCTTCATGCCGACCCTGCAACGATACAGAATTGCTCCTGGCTGTTTGCAGCAGTGACTTTGGTGAGTACATGCAGGATTTGACACAAAGTGACCCACGTCTGTTTGGGGAGCCACTCACAAATCAAAGCGTTTCACTTTGTTCACAATGAAGCTGAAGAAATGAGTATATTTCATTACTATAGCCAGGCAGACAATAAATGAATGATTTTGGGGAGTTTAATTCAGAGTTGCAATATTTAACTTAAAACAGAATGCCGCAGATTTCCCCAGAATGCTGAGCCAGGCATAGTTAAAAATACAGATAAAGTTGCAACACTTTTTCTTTTGTTGCAACCCACCACAGAAATAAACTGTAGCGGCTCAGCAAAGTTTTGGGAACTGAAAACACCAACTGCTGAAGTTTTACAAGCGGTTCCCCTTTATTGACATACTGTATTTTAACGGTAGAAGATGACAAACTATTTTTTTTTACTTCTATTTGCCACAGCAACCCCCCACACTGACAGTCACACTCCATGAGTTTGTAAAAATAATACTGAAAACAAAAATCTTGTATTGCAACAGCATAATCTCATAATCTTATATCAGATTTGAGTATATTCATTAAGTAGGGAAAATAAATCCTAAACTACAGAATTACTGTCACAATCATGCATATAGATCCCAGAATCCTTTGCTGGTGAGTTTGACAAACTCCTCCTCTTATTCATGAGCAACGTTATGTTTCTACCAGTCACATTGGGCCACACCTCCTAGTGGCCAAAGGAAGGATGGAAAACAGAAGGAGGGCAAGAAGCTGAATATTTGTTCAGGATGGTAAAGCACAGAGCTGTTAGCGTTGTGTTTGGAGGAAACGTATCTATTATCCAATTTGAGCATCATTCTTAAAACACATTCAGTTTTTCAGCATGCATATTAGTAAAAACAGGCACTTTTTTGGACAAAACTCCAACCACTCAATGTCAGCAAAGTGATTCCTTGGTATGTGTAGAATGTGCCACAACAGGCATTAGTGGTATATCTAATGCCTGTTAGATATACCACTAACAGACAGTAGTTATATGCCTGTTAGTGGTATAACAGGCATATAACTGTTATACCACTATAACAGTGGTATAACAGTTATACCACTCATCCACCACTCTTGGATGAGTGGTGTTTTGAGGTGCATTTGCTATGAATGTCTACAACTGTCCTGCTAGAAAAGGGGATCTTATACAAACAACAGTGGTGCCTGTGATGTTTTTTTTTTTTTAATATTTTTTGAAGGATGTATTTTTAATTTTTTTTGCAGTGGTTCGGGGCTACATCAAGAATGTCTTCCATGACTCTAAAAGGCAGTCATCACTAGTGGAGGTGTTGACAACAAAGGTTTACTGGCAGCGTAGTGGAATGTTTGAGCAACAAATGCGTCCACACATGTCCCCTCAAGCCTGGCATGGACACATCCGGACACTCCTGCAGTGCCATGTAAAGCCTGGTGACGGACAGTTCCTCTTCACAGGCTCAGAGCATTTTGGGGAAGCTTGGTTAGGGTGCGCCCCGCGCTACAAAGACTTCCTCTCTGTCTACCACAAGGCCAGGATGGGACGAAGGACTTCCTGCGACTTCCCTCTGGACTGAAGAGGTGTGTGGCTTTTGAAGCCAAATGGACTCTGTAATGGCGCTGCGGGAACCTTGTAAAGCTGTCATGTGCCAACAAGGTGGCATCAAGGTTCAGCAGCGGGGGCAAAACTGCTGAAGTACTGCTGAGAAACACATGTGGAGGAGAAGAACAGCAGGGCCTCCTGAAATGGGGCTCAGAAAGTGGCCGCCTTTGTCTGTCTCCAATCACCGCCTTTAGTCCTGGGAGACTTACGAGGGGTTGGGTTGCTGCTCTCTTTTTAAGCTCTCCTCGCATTAGCTGTTGTTCATTTTGTGGTCTCTGTGCGAACGGTGCTCTATGATCTGAGGTGGGAGGGCAGACGAAGGTGGGCTATTTGTCCTCACAGCTTGGCTTTGTGACTTTAGGCCCGTACACACATATGCCTGTAGAAGTTTATGTTGTATTGCCTCACATCTGTCTGTAGTTTTATTTGTTTCCAAACTGGCAATAGAATTAAAAGTTACTGATATTCGGACTTTTTGTTTTTATTTTTAATTTTCTTTTTCGTTTATACTGTTTTCCACATTTTGTCAAATAACAACTTTAGTGTGTTTTAGTTCATTTATTGTGACACAGACCAACATAAAGCAATGCACGATGATAAAACAGGAGGTTTAGACATGCATGTATATCCAGTCCGTTCGTCAACTTTGTGGAAATACTTTTTGCTGCAGTTCTTTTGCTCTTATGCTTCAATCAACCTTCCACCTCTGGTGACTGATATTTATTTTCCTATTATTCTTTCTAAAATCACTCAAGCTCTGTCAGACAGGATGGAGAGCATCTCTAAACAGTGTTTTTCAGGTTTATGTTGGATTTAAGTCGAAACTTTGACTAGACCATCATAACACATTAACATTTTTGATCTAAATAGCATCATCTTATTTCTCAGCATGTCAGCACCTCTTCCAGAGTCACCACAGGTCCAGGGTTTCTACTTGGGTTAATGCTCTACTTAACTGGTCTGTTGGTCTTGATAGGATTTCTTTTCATTTCAAAGTAATTTGTGAGATGTTGAAAGCTTGGGACATTGTTTTATAGCCTGACTCTGTTTTAAACATCTCCCCAAGCTTTATACCCAACATGACTGCTGTGTTATTTGGTCTTTATGATGCTTTTAGCTCACCATTGTACCCCAACAAACCTCTGTGTCCTTCACACAACAGAGTAGCATTCACAATGAAATTAAATTGCATACAGGTGAAGTTCATTTAGTAATTTGGTGATTTCTGCCTTGGATTTTAGTTTGGGGTACCAGAATGAAGGTGGCTGGGGTTTATTGCTGTAATGTGAGAAAATGTGTAAAATATATCAAAATATTAATACTTTTTAAAGTCTTGTATGTTTATACAGTGTGTTCTTTTTTTACATGTTAGATGAATATAGTTTAATTCTTTCCTGAGGAAAGAAATAATAATTAAAAAGGTACTTTAATGTGTTCAATTTGTAACTTTTTACTGCTATCTTTAATTAAACCACCTACAAACATTGAAATGTATATTTGTGATTATTCAATTATAAAGTAATAAAGCTGAAATTTCCATTGCAATCATTCATTCAGAATCCCCCAGATCAACAAATTAAACCCTATAGCTCCTCTTTCTTTGTGTAAATGTTGTTTTCTCCTCAGAATCTCCACCTTCTCTCCTCATCCGGTTTTTGAGGAGAAAGGGATTTCCTGCAGAACTGCTCAACACGTCCCCTTTCCTACATGATAACACTATTACGATAACAGTTTTGAAGAGTATTCCCAGATCACCACAAGTAAGAGTCCGAATCAGAATCAGAACTTTCCTTTTAGTTTTTCTTCTTGGCTCAAGAAGACAAAAAGACAGATGTGAGGCCCCTCAAATCCCAGGGATCCCCCCACCTGTCCCCACCCAGCCAAGAGAGAACAATTAATTGACTTTTAAAGCAACTGCTTTCTGAGCTCTTCCACACTTCTCTCCCAGGCTGGGCTGAGCTCACAAATTGGTGTGCTAAACGTTTTATGAGGACTAAATAGAAGCCAATGAAAAGTGTAAATGACTGAGCGGTGAATGACGAGCGCACAATGGGCCTGTGGTGACAAGGCCTCTAGCAGACATAACAACCGTTGTTGCAGCTGCGGTCAAAGAAAAAGGCCATCGGGGCTCCAAAGTCAAAGAAAGAAAGAGGATGGAATGGGGTTAAAGCCAGCAACAATATTTCTCCCTGTTGTTTTTGTTTGCATTTTTACTTTGTTGAATTGTGTTTTTAAAGGTGTCACTGGCTGTAGTGGCCTTTCTTTGAGAGTGGTCAGATAGGAAAGTGGGTGATGAGAAAGGGGAAAGATAAGCAGCAAAGGTCATCAAACCTGACTGCCATGTCAAGGAGTAAGGCCTCCATGCATGGGTGGAGCTTTAGCCCTGTGCCACCGCAGGACCTCAAATTATTTCTCTTTTCAGGTTCAATAAACATGCATCATGTGCTGCAAGAGAAACCATTAGTTTATGTTTTGTGTATTACCTGACGTATGTCTAACGTTCTTCTAAGTCCACTTTGGTTGGTGGATCAGCAACCAAGGCTAATATAGCTTATCATAGCTACATCATGTTTCCCCCTAAATAAACTCTGCAGAAACCCAGTATGATGTCGCCTCCCCCAGTTCTTTCCCAGGAGGCCACCATGTCAATTTTTCAAGCGAAATATAGTCTCTCTGCAGGCTTTTGAGACCACACAATTCCCATCTCTGGGAATTCCAGCTGGCTCTCATGGGGACCGAGCCTAGGAGGGCTCGGGCCCCGGAGCCGCGGCATGGTGCAGCGGCAGGAGTCCGCTATGACTTGGGGAGTAATTGGTTTATCCCACCGCCTGGCCTGCTTTCCCATGTGGGCCACTGCTGCGGGGAGGCCCAGGGGTACAATATGGAAACAGCATGACACCCTCCAGAGCCACGCCGGCATTCACCTCTGCAGCTATAGAGAGCCGGGAGAGAGTAGCAGGAGCACAAAGCTGCAGAAGACATGCCGCTTGGCTTTGAAAAGGTTGCTATTTGGTCTCTCTTTTTTTTTTAAGAAAAAAAAGTGGGAAACATTTGTGGTTGAAAGCGAGAAGTAATCAAATTTTGACTGAAATACTTTAAATAAATCTACAGCTGAAAGGAGTTTGTGTCGGAGAGATTTTTTTGGAGGTCAGTTTGTAATTTATCATTCTTTGAAATATATTTACATATATTGTCATCTTGGATTAATAGACAGAGCAAAGGCTGAGCAGATTTTCAGCAGCTCTGAAGAGAAACATTGTGTTCTTGAAAAATTGTGATAAATCTTAAAGTGTATGTTTCTGACTTAAAGTATTTACTTAAACTGAATTGGAGATGAAGGTAAGGTTGATAGAAATCAATACACCTTCAAGCAGGACAATGACCCTGAACATAGAATCTGAGCTTAAAGAAAACGCTTCAAATAAAATCATTTTGATTTAAAACTGGGTTGAGAATCTGTGGCGGGATTCTCTCAACTTGCCACAAGATGAAAAAATTTACGCTTTTCAAGAAAAACGTACATTTATTTTAAATTTACGTTCACAGAAACTCTCAATCCAGCTTTTCATAATGACTGATTAGGAATTTAACTACAACTTGACTTCCTTAGAATGGAGAGTAGTTGGCTAGAAGCTGTCATTACACGCAGTATCCACAAGGTGGCAGCAGTTCACTCTAAAAAAAAAACAAACAAAAAAAAAACAGCTGTTGATTTGAACACGTTGTGCAAATATCCAGAAAAATATGCATCCTCTTATTCAGAAAATAATAGCAAGAGAGACTTTTGGGCATCATAAGCATGAAAGAAGTAGCTACAGGTAAGATATGGAGCAAAAACCCAGATACTAACCCATTCATAGAAGTTGCTTAAGGTCACTATGATTTCTGCTCAGTTGTTCAAAACGATCACAAATAGAAGCTGCAAAATAAATCCGATGAGACACAAAATCATTAAAAGAGACTTTAGACGCGCAACGAAGAGACTCCAAACAGCCCCAGCTGTAAAATTCCCAGCTGAGCCACCATTTTAGTCCTGTTTATGTGTTTTTCTATTATTATTAAACGGTGCGCAGATTGTAAGCAGATTTATTCAGCAAGAAGTCTGATTAGCAGTGACAACAAAGCAACAAAGTGAAACCAATGGCTCGTTCTTGCAGAGGTGTCACATGTCACCAGGGGGCCATGCGGCTTGCTTACAGTCGGGAAGTAGAGGCACTTCCTCCTTCCTACCTCTCCTTGTTCCGAAACCCCGTCTGTTGAAACAGATCTTTTCAATGGGGAGCCAGGGGCCTGTCAAAGCTCCGAAACACTGACTTCGTTTGAGGGAGGGGAGGTTAGACCCAAAGCGGCGGCGAATGTCAGCCGGATCGGTTCTGAAAACCTCTCAGATTTAGTGCGTAAAACAAAAAGTGACCGGAGTGAAAATAACAATGGCTGCGACGTAGCGCAACTTTTGGATCCAGGGGTGGATGATCAAGAGTCGGACTCAGTCGGTGCTGCTGGTTGGTGACTTTTTTTTTTGTTTTGTTTTCGGAACTAGAAGGAGACTTTAAGGAGGACTTTCAGCATGAAGAAGCAGTTCAATCGCATGAAGCAGCTGGCCAACCAGACTGTTGGAAGGTGAGTGTCGGATCTGGTGGCATATGCTGCGCTTTAAACTGGCAGACTGTTAATAATGTTAGATGTGGTTAGTTTGGGTCTTCTGTTGTCAGCCCGTCTGCTAGTTGTTGTGGGCGGCGTCGGAAGGACTCGGACGTGATTTTAGGGAAGGAGAAAAGTTTACATACTAGTTGAAAAACATGTTTTATGTAGTTTTGTTTGTCGTCGACAAGCCGTGTGAAACGGTTTAATAACTGGAGGCGTTTAACTCTTAAAAAAAAAATCCCCGAAAAAGTTAAAGTTGAACGCTTCCTCAAGGTTCGCATCTTATATTTTTATTCAGAATTTTACCCTTTTTGAATTTAGCTTATGTTTACTGCAAAACTGGAGGCAATCTTGCTGAATATTTTATCTTGAACAGAATGACTAGGGGGCAGACCTAACCTAATCTAATGTACGCGGTATGTAACAGTGTTTCTGAATGGGACATGGGCGTCTCCAAAACCTTTTCAAATGGGCGACGCAATGGGGGCCAGTAATAATCCTGTGGTGGCACACCCAGTTTTTTTTTAAATGTATGCAGATGTGGCAATAGGTCCAATTAAAAACAATTAGGCTGATATAAATAGTCTGTAGTAGTTTATAAGTTCATGTTTTTATGTACTCGTTTTCTCTTGTACGTGACTTTAAAACTCAGCAACTCCGATTTGTTCTTTTTTATACCAAAAATATGTCAACCTGATAATCATTAGAAGGTGAGGCCAGGAGTTGTTGATAGACATTCAAGAAGAAAGTGTATGGGGGGGGGAGGAAGAATAAATAAATTAGTATTATCAAATCATTTATTTTTGTTTCTTTCTTAAATCCACTCATAAATAAATAGAACACATGTACAAATGTCTGACATGAAGGGTGGGCATGCTTTAACTCTGAATTATGACTCAAAGACATGAAAGACTTAATGTGGGCAGACACGTTCATATTATTTCCACTTTTTTAAATGGATAATTTTATTTATATTAGAACAGTTTTAATATTATATTCAATATACTATAAGAAAGTGATGTAGTTTTTTTTTTTTTTTTTTGGCCTTTAATAAAATAACACTAAAAGCTTCACAATCGACTGCCTACAGTGTTAATATTACTAGGTTAAGGCTTAACTTTTTGATTTACCAGGATTAGTTCTGAGAACTTATATATATATATATATATATATATATATATATATATATATATATATATATATATATATATATATATATATATATATATATATATATATATATATATATATATATATATATATATATATATATAAATGTCCCAGATGTAGATTTTGTACTCTCCTAGAGTGGAATTTCTTCAGATGTGGTTTAGGACTCATTTCCTGATGGCACAGCTGATTAGACTACCCAACCCAGGCCTCTGCCCTCTTCACTGTCCCTATGGGGCGACCTCGCCTTGTCCTCTGTCAGCCACAGCAGAGCCAGTGTTTCCACCTATTACTGTACACCACTGGTTCCTCTCCATGCACAAGCTTCCTCAGAATGACTTGTCCATCACTCCGAGGGGCTTTGTCGTGGATCCTTCCAGTTGTTGCTCCACACACGTTGTGCAACGGCAGTAAAAGTCAACTAAGCCACTGTCAGAGGTTGCTTTATTGAGAAGCAAAACTGTTGCGAGCACACGCCCTCCCTGGATTATTCCCTGGGAAGGATTAACTCTGCTGGAAATGCTTAAAAAATACAAGTGCAAGCTAAAAAAAAAAAATAAAAAAAAATCATAAATAGTTTAGGTTCTTATGCTTAATTAAAACCACAACCAGCTGGTTCTGACATAATCCTTTTGAAATTGAATGGAAAGTTGGTTCTAATGCACAACAAACCACGGCTGTACGAGTCTGCATGAGGTACGACAAACGCATAAACAACAACACAGCTGGCCTTTGCAGATAGTGTGTGGTCGTCGGAGCCGGTTGGGACAGTTTGCTGCGGGCAGCACGCTGAGGGGATTTTGTGGAGTAAGCAATTCCCATCGTCGAGGACCGGGGGACGCTGGCTCAAACAAAGAAAGTCTCTTTTCTTTCCATAAAGGAGGAAACCAGCTGGATTTGCATTCGATTAACAGAAGGAGGCGGTTGAATCACCAGAGCTCAAACACACCAGTGTTTACAAACAGCTTTGACCGAGTTATTTTAATAAAATCAGAGGCTGCAAAGTGACTCAGGAATGTGGTTGGATTTATATTTCCTTCACTGCATTTGCTCAGCGCGGCTTCGTGATATCGGTACGTTGCGCGTGACGTCCTCATGCGCAGCGCACGCCCCCCACGCCGAGCCTCTATCTGAAGGAGTCTATTCTTAGAACGGTAGCTGCTGCCCAGCTCTTAAGCCGGATCAATGCTAATTCAGTATTGATAAGAATCATGAGGTTGTTTTTGTAGCTTATTCCTTTAGAGTCTGCAGTCTGATGTGATAATGTGATAAGAACGGAAACTAAAGTTCTTCTGTTGGGATGTCGTGGTCCTGTCCAGCAAACCAGTCAGTAATTAGGAAGTGAAACAAAAATAAAATATAATTCCCAGCTATTCTTTGACAAAAATGAATTTTAAAAAAAATCTCTGACTGCAGTAAAAGGTAGTCTTGCTTTTCCTTTTTTAATTTTATGAACAGTGAGGGCATCTGAGGCCCCGAGTGAGGTAAGCCTTTACTGTATGCAGAGGGTGGAACATAAGGATCATATTCTAAGAAGCTCATAACAGCATTGTGTAATACCTCACGTCTGAGCAGGAGATGGTTAATTGATCCCTGCGAGGTTTAGATTCATGGCGTGCGCTCAGACTGCTGCGGAGACAGACGAGATCTACAGGGAGTTTTGTGTGGAAACAAGCAGCACATTTGTTAGATATCGACTGGAAGCGATGCTGGTTAAAAAAAACAAAAAAAAAAACACGTTGGGGCTTTTTTCGACCTGCAAACTCCAGGTGCTCTAGCAGGCATTCTGGCATCCCGTCAACATTTCCTTGAAGCTTTTAGAGCGATGACATGACGTTGTTTATACCCGGATTGTGTCGCAAAAAAAGCGTGCTGTGTGTCTGACATCAACAAGCCTCATGGCAATTCTCACCCTCATGCATGCACACATCGGGGCCCCTGTTGCCACAACAAACAGGGTGCCGATGAGTCAAGAACTGTGTTTTTCAGACTGGGTGGAGGAATCTGACAGGTTCAGTTTGGCCTCTGGTGCATACTCGTCGAAGCCGGCTGTACAAATGATGCGCGTTAATTTAAAGCTCACATGCTCTCTGACAGGCCTTCGTAGCTTAATACCAGGTTTCTATTCGCTGCAGGCGTTTGTAACAACCTGTGCACAGGAGGAGAGCGGCTGGGTTTGCTGACCTGCTTTAGTAAACCCCAACCAGTGTGGTTGAAACAACGTTGGATTGTTCTCAAAAAATGGGAATAAATGCAACGTTTACGTACACAAACACATGCTGGTCAGCATCACGGGCTCTCGGATAAATCTTCTGATCTGTGTTTTTCCTCCACAGAGCTGAAAAAACAGAAGTCCTGAGCGATGACCTGCTTCAGGTAAATATCACGTCTTCAAGTGTATTTGCTGTAACGTCTCTGTCTATGATTTTATTTGTTGTTTTTTTATTTTCTGTTGGCCTATTTTGCATTACTTCACTTGATTTATTACTATTTTACATTTTATTATTTAACTTTGCTTTAATTTTACTTATATTTTTATTTTATTTTTCTTTCTTGTTTTATTCTTTGTTAGCTAGGTCATAAAATGTTTTTTATTTTATAAAGATTTTCATTACTAAAATATATTATTCTGAATAATATTTTAGTGACAGGCTACTTTATATAAGTGAAATGTAAGCTGCATTAATTATTGCAGCCTTAGCAGGAACAGCTGAAGCATCTTGCTTTTTTTTTTTTCTTTTATGTGGCTGTAATTCAACATTCATCTGTATTAAAAAGCGATCTGGTCTGAGTTATGTGTTACATCAGCTTTTGTTGAACTAATCTGCATGTATAATGACTTTTTTTTTTTTTTTGGTGGGGCACATTTTCTGGAGAGGGAAAAAAACTGCAGAAGTTTCGAGTGTAGCGTTCCCATCTAAGACTCTGTTAAAGCCATCATGCCTTTGTTTGAAGCCAAACTTCCTTCTGGGCTTTGAACCGCTTGTGTTTAAATGTTTCAGCAAAGTTTAAATCACAAGCGGTTGTATGCGGTCGTACATTCGATAACGCTACACCGGCACAAGGTAAGCACTTCAAGAGAAATGCCTGACTGCTTCAATGGCGAAGTCAGTTTCGTGTTTAGGAAATCAAAGTGGATGCACGCCGCTGGGTGTGTGTGTGTGTTGTTGTTGGGGGATGGGAACCCTTTGGCTTGTGAAACGGTGAGATCATCTTTGGAAAAAAAAAAAGTGGGAATAAATACAGCGGAAATGAATAAAAGCAGCGCAGAGAGGTTAATCAGTGCAGAGTAAATCTTCAATAACCCTCATTCGGCCTCAGAAGTGGAGGCTTTATGACCAGCAGCGGTGAACTCTGGACCGTATGCGGTTCACACCCAGTAACTCCCAACACAAACTGGTGCTAAACATAAATATTTCCACATAAATAGTACTGCGATCTCGAGCTAAATGTATTTGTTATTTTCGTAAGCCAACAGAAGAGAACAGACCCAGCCGTCCCACTGAATGCTCTTTCCCGTCTTTGGCGAGTTTTGTGCTGCGTTAGACATTCCTTAATCTCCGGCTCTTGGCGAGGAATGTTATTGTCAGGAGGTCAGCATTGTTAAAGTAGCTCCAACGTCTTTTTTCAGCTCCGGCTTCTGACAGGATTTCTTTTGAAATGGCAAAAACACGTCATGCACAGATCCTCTGTTAAAGTTTCAGGTCTTTGTGACCTAAACACACCAGACCTCGGTGGATTACTTACAGAGTTGTTCCACCTTTAATGTGACACAATTGCTGGATAATTTCTTCAAAATTCAGAAACATAACAATTGTAATGAAACATGAACAAATATGTTGGGATATATTTTCCCTCTGGTCCTGCACAAGTTCTCCAAATCTTTTTAATTGTGAATGCATTTTTTTTTTTTTTGTTTCGTTTCTGGTCTATAAAGATTTAGTTTCATTCTTCCGTGGATTTGGATATATGCTTGGATTTGCTGTGATACTAACAAATACAATCCCAATTCATCTTCAGGCCAAGGATGCTCCAACCCAATAGAATTTAACTCCACAGCATGATACAGCCACCACCATGTTTCAGTGTGGAGTACTTGTCTTGCAGTTGGAAAGTTGTGGGTTCCCTTGGAGAAGGTAGTCGGCGCAAAGTTTCCATCTTATCTGCACATCGATGTGTAAATGTGAGGGTGTTGTATGTGGGGTTTGTTGAAAGACACTCTAGTGCTTTGAGCAGTCAGTATGACTGCTAAATTTGGGCATTGCCATCTAGGAATATGCCTGAGCCATAAGGAAAGAAGAAATTCACTGATGAAATAATTTAACTTCATATCTTTGGGCAGTTATTGCTGTTTGGCCGAGGTCACATGACCCCAGCTCATAGCTCTGCCCCCCCACCCCCAGGCTGGTGCAGTAGGCAATAAGCATGATGGGAGCATCACTTCATGTACCTTTCTTCTTACCCTGATTTGCCAATTACTCTGTATTGGCATTTCTAAACTCATCAGACCAGAAAACCTTCTACCATTACTCTAGAGTTCAGTCTTTATGCTCCGTATCAAATTGCAGCCTTTTTTTTCCCCCAGTTACCTTCGCCCATCAGTAGTTTGCTTGAGGCTAAGCAGCTGTTTAAATCCCAGTCCCTTCCCTTCATATTGTGTGTGTGTGGAACTATTGAACATACTCTTGTAATCACCGATCACAATCATCCAAGATTTTGTTCCAACCACAAATTTTCCATAAGTATGATGGTTTCCCACAATTCTTCCAGTTTTTATTAATTCATTAAACAGCCTGTAATACAATATTTGTTGGTTTTTTTCCCCCTTGATGCATGACAATGATTGGACCCTTCTGAAACAAGGACAGGATTTGTCTTCCCATATGGTTAGTTTCAGAAATAAGGTGCTACTTGGTGTATTACTAAGAATTTATTTTATTTAATTTTTTTTACCTGCTGAAAAAGCCAAGAATCTTCAGTAGGATAGTTACTACACAGACAGTTATTTGCTCCGTTGAAACCAAATTGACTTTTACTTTGGAAAGGTAGAGAAACCGCTTTGCCATCGGACATATGCCAGGATCTTTCTGCTAGAATGACGAAACAAAATCAAAATGTTTCTTAGCAAGGTATTAGCTTAACTTTATGCAACCAGGTAATTGCATTTTTTATGTTTCACATTTCCTTCTCTAATTGCGCAGCTTTCAGTCAAGTTGTGAGTCACTGTCAGAAAAACGGGCGACATTAGATCTTTGCACTTCTGCTGGCTAATGATTTGCATGTCGCTAATAGTCAGTTGTTACATCTGCAGTGATCTGAGTAAAGTGTGCGGCTTACACACATGCAAGAGCAAATCAACACTGTTGTTTAATCTCTCTGCCTGGAAAGGTTTTTCTTCCATCTTCCAAGCGTGAGACCAGAAGGGATCATTTTTCCTAACCCACTTCCCACAATCTCCTGCATCTCCCTCCCCCTTTTCTACGAACAGTCCAATATGAAACTCGACTCTGTTATTTCCATGCTGTCATAGTAATCTCTTCTCTTGCATTTTCCACAATGCTTTGCATTGGGTAAGACATTTCTCTTGTTTGGACTCGTCCTGCCTCAGTGGGAGAGTCTGGGAGGCTGTCGGACTGGATTGTATCCTTGCTTGCCTGATCTCAAAGTGAAGGGCATCGAGTTGGAACTGGTTCCAGAAGTCAGTATTTGAATATAACTGAAGATGAGATATCCAAATGGGGTGTTGGATACTCTGCTGTGCTCATATCTAGTGGTTACATGGTAAGCGAGTACTGCATTGGGTCAGTCGGTGAGAGAAACTTTTGGTGATTGCACTTTTGGTGTGATCAAAAGTGCATGATCGTACACCAAAAGTGAATTCAAACCACAATATAGTATAGTTTTTTTTCACTGATCATCACAAATAAACAAACGTTACAAAATAGAGGATGGACATTCTGTGTTGTTACATATTACGTCACACCGAATAAACGTGGGCAAGAAATTGACTTTTTACTTTCCAAAATGCAGATATAGTCATATGATAAGCTACACTCTATGACTTAGTTGATTGTTTAAGAAATTGTGGCAGAAATAACTGAAAGTAGTTTACTTTTGTTAGACCTTATCCACTGCTTTATTTGTCGTGTGAAATTGGCTTGACTCTTTACTGTGGTGCTTCATTTAATTTAGATTTGAGTAGGTTTGTTACGCACACAGCTCTCTGGGGCATTTCATTCAAACTGAGGTCTGGACTTTGACTGGACCATTAAAACACCTTGGTTGTGTTTTTATTGTCCTTCTGTTGTGTATTCGTTGCCGTGCTTTGTATCATTTTCCTGTTGAAGGCCCAAATCTTCAGGACATAGGTCATCATGTTTGACTATAGAATACTTTGCTCAACTCGGAGACTGCAACCTACGCAGTTCCTGGGGATGCAAAACAGCCCACGTCACTACACCACCACCACCACACTTTCATCTTGGCATGGTAGGTGATAGGTTTTTATTTAGACATCACACTGTGTGTGTGTGTGTGCGCGTGTGTGGGGGTGTGTGTGTGTGTGTGTGTGTGTGTGTGTGTGTGTGTGTGTGTGTGTGTGTGTGTGTGTGTGTGTGTGTGTGTGTGTGTGTGTGTGTGTGTGTGATTTGGCATCTCTATTGATTCAATCAATCTAAACAATATTTTCTCCAGACATCTTCTTTTTTTTTTTTTCCAGCTCAAACTTTTCAAACTGAAGTTTTGCTGCCATATTTGTTTTAGCGAGTTGAAGCTTTCTCACACACTCTCTAATTGTAGGTGAGGTCTCCAAAATATCAGACATAGATCTAGGTGTTGCTTGTTGTCATGCCTGTGAGCATCGGATGGCCTGACTTTGAGGACGATCACTCCAGGAAGATTAGCAGCTAACAGTCTTTCTCTCTGTCGAATGGATGGACTGCAGAGAGAGGTCTATCCATCCCTCTCTATTCAAACCTTCCTGGATTTTTGGGGAGAAAAAATTGCTTCTCTAAACTGATTGCTGATGTCTTTCCAGCACACCTGAACAAAGTCCAAATCAATAAAAGTCTTGCCATTACAGAGGTGGTCTCGTTTGCTGATGAAGCAGTTAAAGAGAAACAACCTGCCGTGTTTCACGTCAGCTCTTTGTTGTATCTAAACCAAGTCGATTCTCAGTGTTAAGATTTCCCCTCTCAAATTAGAGTGGCTTTCACCTTAATTATATAACCACTTGATAGTTTGAATTTAAAACTGCAGAAGATCTGACCACGTTTTAGTAAAGCCAGTTTGCATTTGCATAAAACTGATGTCTTTACGCCTAATGGCTTCATTAGAGAGTTCTGGCAAACAGAGTTGGAATCCCAAAATTACTTAAAGATGCTGTTTGAGGCAACTTCCACTTCGTTCGCACGTCATCCATTGCCAGCCGATAATCCACAGATTAACTTTAAACCTGTGTCTTTCAACAACAACAACAAAAAAAAAATAATAAGGTGCACATTTTTATTTAATGAACATTTTTCCTTGTTTTCACATGTACAGTTCTTGCTTAAATCTCTGCTTTCACACTAAAAAAAACGTCCCTGTTTGCAAATATGCTGTAATTCCCCTAAAAAAATGTTTCTGCGTTCAGCAAGTATCTTCTGCTCCTATTCAAGTCGTGCACTTCATGCTTTAACTTTGTATATAGGAATGAAACCAGCACTCATTTACGTTCTGCACCTGCAGATTATCTACGCTCTCTTATGGAGGAAAATTGTGTCATGGTAACAGTTCCAGCTATAAGACAGTTTTACTGACATCACTACCTAATTTTCACCACAGAGTCAGAGCTGAGAGTCCGCGCAATCAGAGGAAGCTTGATAAGAGAAGCAGAAAACATTTTTACAAGAAGCATTACATCCGAGTGCAAAAATATTTTTAGGGATAAGCAGATCAACATTTCAAGCAAGCAAGAAATTTTTTTTTAAAGTGTGTGCATGCATCGTTTTTTGGAACTCAAACTCTTTCATTAAGTTAGCGAAACAGTCACCACCTCTTATGCTGGGGTCATGGTTGTCAGCTGGGGTTATAAAAGAATCGAATTCAAATTCATCTCTGTTCCGGGACAGAAGAAAATACTGTGCAGTTCTGCACAAAGCACATAAAATAGTCTCTTTATTCTCTGCACCAAGCAAAGGGTGCCAGTCCCCTTTTGACTGCTCATGACTGAAAGCACCAGAAACAAGGTGACACTGACAGATGAGTCATATTTTGACTGGATTTGGCCTATGACAGGATGAGGAACACCATTATGTAGGGAAACATCTATGGTTTTCTGGGTTTGTACATCTTGAAGGAGACCACAAGGCAGACCAAGAGCTCACTGGAAGGGCTTTACGTCCATTTTGACCTTGAAACATGTTGGCTGCAGCCTGATCTCAGATGAGCAGAAAGCAATGGATGGATGGTTGTAATGACAGTCAGAATCCTACTTAAAAATGTATCTGGTTTGATTTGATTCATCACTCCAAATTGAAAAATTTGCTTGGTTTTTAATATCCCAGAAAAGGGGGAAAGCTGCAAAACTGCTTCCTTTCTTTCTTTCTTTTTTCTTTTTTTTTTTTTTTTTTGCATTCTGGTTTTCAGAATCACATGAAAACACTTAGACACTTAGCTTAATTGAATTTGGACTTTAAAGTAAAGCTGCTCAGTCTGTTTTTTACTTCCAACTAAAGCAACTTTTCTTCTCAGCTAGACAAGCTCTCTGGAAGAAATTTTAGATTCAATTCTTACTTCAGGTTCATCGTTATCTTCATAATCGTTAGTTCCCGCCTGCCAGGTCAGCCAGCTAGTCATCTTCCAGTTACCTCGATGATGCAGCTTTTCAGTCTACCGAAGTGAAAACGCGCCCGTCCACACGGCTTCTGAGTCACTCACTGAACATTCCACATTTCTGCTGCTGTGGGTCAAAGGTCAGCAACTGGAGCTCGCTGTGCTCAGTTTTCACTGCTGCTTGGAAAAGAAAAAGCGCAGAAAACTGAAAGGTTGGCAGCGAGTGTGAATCTTTGGAAAGTGTGGTAACAGCAGAGTGGAAGCAGTCATCTCTGTGTGTGAGCTTGTCTGGGACTATTATCAAGAGATTTGCCCTGTTCTTCCCCCCTCCCCTCCCCCTCTTGTCCAACTTTTAATCCACCGTTTTATCGGAGTGTGTGGTTGAGCTTGTGCTTGAGAATATTTAACTGAGCAAGAACAGAGGTCTGAGTTTGGGAGGACGGCGAAACCAAAACACGAAGACACTCTTAACCAGAAATCTTTGAGAAACCCACCAAGATTTTCCTTTTCTGAGAGACTTACTTCTGTACTTAATCTTTATATTGTCTTGTTTGCTCTGTGTTTCCTTTCCTGTACACTTCCATCTCTTATATGCTTGGAAAGAGTTTGCACTAAAGACACAGAATGTGATCAATATGTCTGTAGCCCAGCCGTCTCACCCACACTGCAGACTCTCAGAGCTCTTTCTTTTCTTTCTTGGCGGACGTTATTGGAAAACCTGCAACTAATCAAGTCGTCACCAGATATTCCTAGAGTTAGGGGTTGTATTTATTGCATCTATTGTATCTTCCAGGGTAGAAAGTGGAATCCAGCTGAGATATTGCTCTAAAAGGGAGCAATGAATTAGAGAGGATAAAACTGAAGGAAGAGGATGAGATCTGACAGCAAATAGACTCAGATCTTTGGGCGCAGCTGGTTGTTTACATCAAGAAAGGAAGAGGAAGATAATACTCAACAGGCAGGCAGCTATTTGTGGTCCAATGTAAAAAAAAAAAAAGAAGAAAAAAAAAGAGCCTGCCCAGACCTCAAGAGAAATACATGCACTAAGTATTTTACAAATATGACATATTTTACCTCCTGTATAACCACACACCTGCATTCTTCACCTGACAGACTTAGCGTCACTGATGCAACTGCTGACTATTTTCCACTAATTTGATGTCTATCATGAAGTAAATAAAAAAACTAATATCGCAAAATTACAATTGTTCAGTTCCAATTTTTCCCTGGTTCTCCTTATAATGCACTTCCTTGTGTTTTATCGTTGTGAAATTATCCCGAAATCAGTGCCATCTTCTCGGATATGACTAAAACGCTTCCTGCAGCTGCGCAGGTCACATGCAAACAACTTTTGCAAGAGGAATTTGGTGAAAAACTGGTGCTTAAAGTGGGAAAACAAGCTAAAAAACAAGTTCAACTGCTCAAAGAGCTGAAACTAGTTGTGTTGTGCTTCATGTGTTGTCACTAGAGGCGTTTGCACACGGAGGTTTGCTATCAAATCCTGAGTCTAGATTTTATCCAGACTAAATAATGAGTTTCAACAAAATATCAAAGCAAAAAGAGATCCTCAATGTGACATCATGTGACGTCAAGTATGTTTAGATGGCATACTTTATCTGAGGTTTGTGTTTCTTTCACTGTTTGAACGAGGGTTGTTTATAGTTACAGCGTCAAGGTATGTAAAACAGCAAGTAATATCTGTATGACAACTGCTCGGATAACCTGTTAAGTCAGCTTTGCAGTCAGTATGATTGTTTTCTATAGTTTCACATGTCTCCGTCAGAAAAGCTTTCCCTGCCCTCATCGTTAAAGAGCCCCATCACTGCATTCCCTCTTGACTCATCCTCGTGTCTTTGCTGCTTGTTGTTCTGCTGCAGAACACAGTCAGATCCTCCATGACGTCCCGACACCAAGGACAGGACGGAAACTTTTGCAGATGAATGTGTGCTCATCCAGCCTCTGTGTTTTGATTTGTAGCCCTCACCTGGGTCGTATATGTTGAACAGGAAGATGGAAGGTTTATGTTTCCTTCATCCTGGTTCGAACCAGCGCACTGATCATGTCCTACTGTTTTCTTTGTTCGCGTTTTGAATTGTGTTTTCTAATTTTTTTTTTTTTTTCTTTTTGTCTCATGCGGTTCATGCAGATCGAGAGGCGGATGGAGCTGGTGCGCTTGGTGTCGCACAACATGCACAAGAGGCTGGTGTCCTGTCTGCAGGGTCAACTTGGCACCGACACAGAGAAAAGACATGTAAGAAGAATGTGCTATCGCTGTTAGCCATTGCTCTGTTATCTGAGCTGACCTTTAAACGAAACACAACTTTACTGTCAAGTCACGTTATAAACATTCGATGCGTTGCTGTAAAAACTTTGCAGATGCTTCTGTGCCACATGGATGGCATGTACAGAGATTACAACTCCGGCACACCTCTCAGAGTTACAGTAACAGGGATTGGTGTCTTGTGCAGTGAACACATGGCATCTCTTCTTATGTAACACATAGATATGAAAAATGGCTTCCTGCCAAAGTCATAATCCCTGTAGAGCAGCTGCAGTCGGTGTTACCAACGAAACTGACTGCTCTTGTGTTCTTTTGCCAAGCTTGTTTGTGGTGTTGTCATTCAAATGATCCAAACAGTGACTTTCCTAAAGTTATAACTCAGCTTCAAGTCGTTTTGTTTCATAAGAGCCTAACTTCGTTTTTACGTCCTGCTGCAGAAAAAGCTGCCGCTGATGGGCTTGTCCCAGACCATGCAGGAAGGCGGAGCTCAGCTGGGAGACGAGGGCCTGATTGGGTGAGGAAAAACTGCAGCACTCCTCGAACATTTCCATGTTTTGTCACGCTACAACCATAAAAATGAACATATTTTATTGGGTTTTTATTTATTTAACCCTTTTTGTGCCGTTTTGTGAATGCCTCTGGGGTTTGTTGAAGGACATTAGGGAACAAAGGATGTTATGAAGATCTAGTCAGAGGTAAAACTGTGGAGGAGTTTAAAGCAGGGTAAGGTTATAAAACAACATTCGAAACTTTTAACACAGAGCTCTGTTTAATCCATCACCCCCCCTCCAAAAAAAAAGAACATGCACAGATGAAGAGAGCATTAATCAAAGACACAGAAGACGACCGTGGTAACTCTGTAGGAGAGAGCTCTTCTCGCCATTTTATAAAAAATGGAGGAGTCAGCATCATGCTGTGGGAATGCTTCAGCTGCAAATAGTAAATTTGCAGCAGCACTTCACTCGAGCTCCTTTTCAGATAAAAAATGGGCAAAAGTTGGTAAGACGTACAAAAAAGATATCTCTATAAAGTACTGCCTCAGAGGTGCTGAATGAAAATGTGAACCACACTCTTTTGGTAGTTTCTCCATTTGTAATAACACTTTAAAACCTTTTGCTTCTACATCACATTTATACACAATTTTATGCTGGTCTATGACATAAAACACCAATGAAATACTTTCTTTTTTTTTCTGGTTGCGGCTTCACAAGAAGGGGAAAAAGTTTACAGGAGTTCAGGAACTGTGAAGCAGCAGCATTGACCAGCACTGTGACTATTTGAATGGCTGAAAAATTACCTGTCTCTGGTAGAAACTGCATGTAGAATTGTGAAAACAGTGACATTATCATATATTTGTGTGCGTTGCAGCAAGATGTTGGAGGTGTGCGGGGAGACCGAGAGCCGGTTAGCCACCGAACTTATGCAGCATGAATTGCAGATCGAAAAAGATATTCTGGATCCTCTCAACCAGCTGGCAGAGGTAAAAAAAAAAAAAAAAAAAAATCACCGACATAACTCATTTTATGCTCCACAAACTATTCGGTATCTGTCGCGCAGCTGCTCTGTAACAGTTGTTCTGTACACTGAGGCATTAAATTCACTGTGTAATTCACAGACTTGTAGGAAAGACGTTCTCAATGCTGCGTTACGCGTTTAGTCAAGCATTTCTCATGATTCCTGAATGTTTTTCCCACAGGTGGAGATTCCTAACATACTGAAACAGAGGAAGCAACTTGCCAGGCTAGTTCTGGATTATGATTCGGCCAAGACGAGGTGTGTGAAGGCTGATGCCTATTTTTTAATTAATCCACAATTTATGAAGGTTATAGTTTTAAATTTTCAACTTGACATGAAGGCTTGGTTGTTGTTGGTATAGTTTGGGCTAAAAAGGCTAATTTTAGAGATGATCCTGTAAATATAGTTGAAATAAAATAAAATATTTTTTCCACTTTGGTAACGAGCAAAAAACAAAAAAACAATGTTTAGCCTGATTTAATGTCAAACACTTTTCAGCTTGGCCCATGAGTTTCTATGTGTCTGGAGTGTGAGATGGCCACTTCAAAACACTGACCTTATTATGCGTATTACGCTTTATATCTACTTTAGTGATACAGTGAAGTCTACTGTCTATGTTGAAGACCCACTGGCACCCAAGTGTTTACTTCCGAAATAATGTCTTCACGTGTTGCTCAAGTATTTCCCATGATGCATCCATTTTTGAAAAGTGGATTAATACTGCCACCAACTTTCCTTACAATTGGGATGATGTACCGAGGCTGGCAGTCTTCTCCTTCATATAACGTTGTCATTATGGCTAAATAGGGTTTTTACGTTCATCCTAGTATAGGACACGTCTTAAAAAGCTGAAATCTGGTGTTTTTATGTCTTTCTCTCCGAAAGACATAGAGATCTTTGTGTGATTGATTCACGCATTTCGTTCCAAATATGTTTACCATGTGCCACAGAACCCATCTCATAGACATAGACATGAACCCAAATTGATCATTGGAGATTCTCAAGCTGTTTATTCTTGCATATAATCATTTGAACACATGTACGGGGCATTTATATTCATCCGGAAATTGTATCCAAGGATGAACCGTCTTCCGAAATTCTTGGCTGATTGCTTTTCATTTCTACATGATATCACACAAAGAGGCAGTATGTGACTGAGATGTTGCCTTAAAATACATCCGCAGAAGTGCCTCCATTTAATCTTATGAAACTTGCAAAGCCATATCATCATCAACTGGACTTTTCCAAGTTGCTTTAATGTGGCTGTAGTTTTCCTTAACTTAAGCCATATTTAAAGAGAGCTAAAGCAAAATGTCTTCAAAAAATGGTCTTATTTTGTCATTTAGCAATAAAAAGAATTCTGACTTATCTAAAGCAAGAAAGATTTAATATCAGTCAATGAGAAAAATAGGTTGTGTTTTTCCATATACTGTATATAAATGTGTCTTCAACAGTAAGCTGCAGTGTGATTTGTTTTATGTTCTTCAGGTGGTATCAGGCAACAAAGTCCAACAACCAGGCCATGGCAGCTAAAGTAGACTCACTCAAGGATGAGATGGACGAAGCTCTCAATAAAGTAGAAATATGCAAGGTAACAATCAGTAACCACGGAGTAATCTGCTCTGCATGGACTTTAATGGAGGCTCGTCTGAGCTAATAGGTGTACATTCCTCGGTTTAATGAAGTGTCTGAACAAAGAAGGCCTTGCAAGAATGGCTCCAGGCAATAATGCCAGGAAGATTATTTGCGGTGTAGTGTAATTAAAGGTCAAAGCTTTGTCATGTGGGGTTCATCAGTGTCGTAATGAGGAATTTATGGTTGACGCTCAGAACAAAGGTTAAGGATGCTGTCACCTTCATTCATCCCACAGGACCAGCTGTCTGCAGACATGTACAACTTTGCCTCAAAAGAGGGAGACTATGCACGCTATTATATCATGGTGAGTGCGTCAAAAGTTCAATAGCTCGCCTCACAATCCAAACAGCTGATTCGTGGATGGCAATGTTTTGTATTTGTGTGTGTTGCAGTTATTAGAGGCCCAGGCCGAGTATCACAGGAAGTCTCTGTCAGCTCTGGAAGCAGCTATCCCCACCATCCAAATACAGCAAGGTGAGGACATGCTGTTTATAAGAAGATCCACGAGTGTTTGCTTTATTCCGCGGTAGCGTGAAAAAAGTCCAAGCAGGCTTGTGATCTAAGCCAGCTCGATTGCTCTTGGTGTGAATCACAGTGAGAGTTTCATTTCCTTTCAGTGCAAACAGAAGAGGATTGAGTTTTGCCTGACAAAGGAAAATGAAACCACCAAGTCAGAATCAGTCAGCTTATCAACTGATGCAATAGTTAGACCCTGTTTCTGTAGAAAGGTTGGGAATAGATTATCCTCCGACTATATGAAATTGTATCACAAAGGTTAAATTAGCTCAGTGAATCATAGGTAATTGATTGTGAATCCCGCCTCTCAATGATTGCTTGAGAAAGGCCCCGGCCCTCCTGGATGGATGGATGATTTCAGTTTTTATTGTAGCCTTTCTATGGTTGGGATTGAACCGACGCATTCTGGCAATCGGGTCTGATGCCGATGTTATTCTTGGATCCGATTTAAGGCTGAAGCCACCGGAGTCCTGTGTTGCTTTTCCCTCTGATTTAACTAGAGCTTTCAGCTGACCGGCTAGAACACATTGCAAACACCGAGTTCCCAGTCCGATACTTCATTCAAAGAAGACACATAAAACCACGGCGGCTTTGAAGTAAAATATCACACTACGTTTCATCAGTAATGAATGTACTCACTCACTGTTAAATTTGGGTTTTGTCAAGCTCTCTAGTTTTTCTCTTATCTAGTTCTTTTGATAGCAACAGACATTTTGTCCCAACTGGAGATTCTGCAGATCAGACTTAACATGCAGCTCCCACATGGGTTGACTAAGCTAAGAAGGCTGCCATAATGTCCTGTCAACTTGTGATGTGGATGTTTCATTGTTTAATCATACATTTTACCTTTAGCTGTGTGTATTTGGGTCGACACACACAGCCACAGTCCTCAGTAAGCTGACTTTCTACCTGCTGGCTATGTTGTCTTGTGAAACGGTACCCTGAAGTGCTAAGCTAACGCTAGCAGGGTTCCCTCTGTTTTAATAAAACTCTTTGATAATTTGGCTCATCAAAGAGTTTTATTAATTTATTTATTTATTCTGTGTTCGAACAAACCATACAGAAAAGACAATTTTAGTATAGATACATCTCAGAAACCTAACACTACGTTAACGTGAGACTATAAATGGAGCCTAAGATGAAACCTAATTTGAATAACGAATTCTGCATAAAAAAATCAGGCAGAAGGACTTTCATTTAGCCTTCGAGTCAGACTAAAAGCCACATAAAACAGCCATTTATCATTCGCCTCCGACATGTTGATGTATTTCATTCATGTAGATTCATGGACGGAGAAGCCTGCGTTTGGCACGGCGTTGGAGGAACACCTGAAGAAGAGCAATCGAGAGATCGCTCTGCCCTTAGAGGCCTGCGTCATGATGCTGCTGGAGACCGGCATGAGGGAAGAGGTAAAGATGAAGGGAAGGCATGAGTCAGAAAACAACCCACCAAAGTAGGGGCAAAGTTGATGCTTATTAACCAGAATTTCAACATAAATCTTTGGTCATAAAAAAAAAAAAAAAAGAAAGTAAATGCTCGTCTCCGTTTGAGCTGGAAGGAGAGGAGGCTCCATAAAGGATGGCATCTACAGTCTGGAAACATCTGTTGCCAAGTTTTGGTCAGCTAGTCTTAGTTCTGCAGGGATAAAACATGTGTATGTGTGTGTGGACATCTGTTCGCCATTAGCTTCTCTGCTGTTGCACACTTTTAAATGTAACAGTACTGCTGAACTCCCTGTTGACTGTGATTTAAAGCATTTTTATGAAGTGAAACCAAACCATTGTGCTGCGTCTGTCTGGTGCTCAGTCAAACAGAGACAAACGATTCTGACGATAACAGAACGGTTCCTCTCTTGTTTCTGACAGACATCTACTTCTCCTTTCCTATTCCCGGCGCTGCTCTAGCTTCTTGAATTTTTAAGGTGTTAACCAGAGCTGGGTGCAACAGTGCTGATTTTTTGTTTTTTATTTACCTCCTCCCACCCCCCACCCCACCCTCTCTTTCCCATGTTCCTCTAAGGGACTCTTCCGGATTGCTGCTGGAGCTTCAAAACTTAAAAAGCTGAAAGCAGCACTGGACTGCTCCACTTCGCAACTTGAGGAGTTCTACTCAGATCCACATGCAGTCGCTGGTACAACTTCCGCTGTGGTTTAGTGAAAAGCAAAACCATTTTCTCAAGATGCTTTTTTTTTTATTTTATTTCTCATAGTATTTTTGTGCTTTTCACAGGAGCTCTGAAGTCTTACCTCAGGGAACTACCTGAGCCTCTAATGACGTTCAGCATGTACGATGAGTGGATACAGGCCTCCAAGTAATAAAGCGTACACACACATACACAGATGGGATTTTTAATATCCTGCAAGACATGTTTCCTGCAACTAATGCAACTGTTTTCTGTGTGTTTTCAGCATTTCTGACCCTGACAAACGGCTTCAGGCTCTCTGGGTGATATGTGACAATTTGCCAAAGGCTCACAAAGCTAACTTTAAGTATGAGAATGCTCAGCAATGTTTCACTTAGATGTTTGGAAATTACGTCACCAGAACTTAAATTGCACTTTAAATACCACACCTTTTGTAGAGAATTTATTGTAGAAATTCGATAGTAATAAAAAAGTCAAAGTAATTTAATTATGGATCTTGAAATCTTGGAACAGTTTTAACGCTGTAAAGTTAATCACCAATAAGTAGTGGCTGACGTTGTAGCAAAAGAACAGATAATTGTACATTTCACAAAACTCCCTTTTATAACTGATGCTAAAGAGCATGAACACATTACTTCAGTCTTGGCATTTCTTCACTGGTTTCCTGTCAGTTTCCCAATTGATTTTAAGATTTTATTGCTTACTCTTAAAGTTCAGACTGCTACAATCAGCCAATTTCTCACAGATGTCCCAAGACTCAAATTGAAACATAAAGTGACTGAACCGGTTTATTTATAAAGTGCTAATTGGAAAAACAAATGTTAACTAAAGGGAAACTTACAAAAAATTTAGTTTTAGATTACATTAATTTAGAAAGGTCACACCAGTTGAAATGATCAGAGGTCACAGGAAATCTTTTTGTTTTAGTCTGGAAAACAGTGACATCAAGTGGTGAGACTGTAGTTTGCAACAAACTCAATAATATTGCGTTAAGGCCAGTGTGCCAGAATATATTGATAAAATACATTGACAATCTGTTAAAAGGTTAGTAAATAGCAGTCTCTGCCTTCAATGAGTAATTCTTAAAATTAAATAAAATGGAACATCTTTTCACATTGATGTAACTTGGCTGTGTGCAGGTAAAGCTGCTTTGTTTTGACTGATAAAATAATATTTAATTTTTAATAATGTATCTTGAAGGGTGTCTTTATGTGCCCCTTTAGAGCAGGGGTCTCCAAATCCAGCCCTCAAGAACCAGTGTTTCAAAACTATATTTCAAGCATGTCATATGATATGAATATAGATATTAAACATATTTACAGAGAAATTCAGTTCTGAATATGCCAGAAAAACAACAAAAGGGCTCAGTCATTGAAGACATAAGGTGATTATGCAGCTTCATGGTAACTTTATTAAATCACAGCCAACACAAGTCTCTTATCCACCAACTTATAAACTGGATTGTAAAAGAAAAACAGTTTCTTATGCTTACCAGGGTGCTGGTGGTTTCTTTTCCAGGTATTTGGTGAAGTTCCTGGCTAAACTGGCTCAGGAAAGCGAGGTCAATAAAATGACTCCCAGCAACATCGCCATTGTCTTGGGGCCTAACCTGCTGTGGGCAAAAACAGAGGGGTAAAAGACAGGCTCTTTGTTGCAGTTCTCTCAAATGCTTAGTATGTCCATTTATTCCCGGCTTTTGTTTGTTTTATTTTGCTGCTGTGTCACTGCTAACGCAGGACGCTGGCAGAGATGGCAGCAGCTACTTCTGTCCATGTTGGGGCCATCATAGAACCCATCATCCAACATGCTGATTGGTTCTTCCCTGGAGGTAAATTGAAATTAGCTCTGATTAGCACCTAATTAATCAGATATAGTTTTTAATCATTCCCCACCAACAACAAACAGAGTTTTGACAGTAAACGGTTGATTCCATTTCTTTCTGTGTTGTGTCCCAATTAAATGGGAGATTTTGCCTCCGTTAATCGCATCATCTCTTCTTTCTTTCTTTCAGAGGTGGAGTTCAATGTTTCAGGCATGTTTTCCTTGCCCAGCCACCCGCCGACCCCAGACCTGGAGCCCGGGCTGGACAGGAAGCGGCCCGGCAGCATCGGGCACGAAGGGGACGCTCACACGCCCCGTAAAGACAGGTACCCGTCTCGTCCCAACCTCAGCCTCAGCCTGCCCCTCGCCCTCCCCTCCCGCCCCAAGACACTGAGCAGGCAGGAGTCGCGGGGCCCGGCAGTCTCGGCCCTTTACGTAGTGGCCGACGAGTCCATCACGGTCACTGAGACGCCCACTGAAGATCTGCCTAGCCCAGACTTCAAAGCTGTGCCGTAGCAGCATGTAGCATTAATGAATTCAGTTACTGACCAGAGAAAGAAGGGATGATGTTTTCTTTTATCGCTGCACTTTTTTTTTCCCTCATCTGTTGGCAAGATTTCACTACAATTTAATCACGTACCGTTTCATGGTAATGAAACTTTTTTTTTGCTTCTTTATTTGTTTTGAAGAAACTTTCATTGTCGGGATATGATTTTGTCTGTTTCTCTTTGTATTACTGCTCTGTACTCTTGTCATCTTTTTAATTTCCAATTAAAGCTTAGGTCTCTCTGTAGGTTTATATTTTGTGTGGGCTTCATGTGTTGCTTTTTGTATCTCTGGTTTCGCCTGTAACTTTTATAGAGTGCAACCCAGTGTTGCTCGGTTTCAGAGGTGACTGCTCTCGTGGTTTTATGTGCTCTTTTGGTTCTTCCTATTGGCCTGGTTTCACTGCTCTCAGGAAGTACTGTCTCTCTCTCTTTTCCGTATGTCTTACACCGTCTCTCACTGCTCCTCGCTGTCTCTCTCTCTCTCTCGGTCTCCTGCTCCCCGTCACTGTTTGGTTGGCGTGTGGTTTTGCCCTCCTGAACTCTCTTCCCTTTCCCCCTCCTTCGTAGCCCTGTTAACAAACATCCGGAGCCCGCTCCACGCAGAATCGGCACTGTAAATAGAAAGCAGACACAACTAACCTCACCCACCTTCCAACCCTCACTGCCTCCTCTGGAAGCTGAGGGTTCCTGCCAGTCTGAGCTGCAGTGCCCCCAGGTTCAGTCGCCAGGTCCAGAGGCTCAGCAGCCGGGTCTGATCACCGCTGCTGCTGCTGCTGCTGCTGCTGGTGGTGGTGATGGAGGCGGTGAGGCTCATGGGGGTGGGGTCCAGGCAGCCGCAGTGCAGCCTCAGGGTGTAAAGCAGCCCAGCGCAGAGGACAGCAGGTAAGGAGCGAGCTGAGGTCGCAATAGTACTCCACCGTTTGCTCGCAACCAATCAACCAGTCCGGAACCCGCCCAACCTTTGTGTTTGCCATATGTTTGATTGGTAACTGTAAGAACCACTCTGGATGTCTTAGATCAATGACCTCCACCTCATGCACAGCATTTTAATTTGGCTTCCGTGATTAAGAATGCGATGTAAATCACGTTTGGCTTTGATCGTGCAGTTTATTTTTTCTCTGTTCTGCTTGCGATCCTATTTTTAACAATACAACGCGCTTCTTTCCGCCTGCTAACCAGCACGTTCCAGTGCTCATCTGCTTCTTGGGCTTTTTTGTTTTGCATTCAACGCGTCACTGAAACGGTTTTGTGTCTGCATCGACTGACCTTTTATTGTTTTTGCATCTTGTTCGCCTAAATCTGAGTGATTCCTCTTGTTTTGACCTTTGTCCAATCTCGTGATGGAAAATGTATGTTGATGTATGTGTGCATGATCTATTTTTTTTATTTTTGATTTTGCACCATTAAAAAGTGTTGTGTCATAGGAAGGAGAGTATTGATGTGGTTTAACGCTTTGCTCTGTTGTATTTTAACAGCCAATCCCGGGAACCCTTGTCCACCCCTCCTCAGCAGAGGAACGGTTCACCTCATCTTACAGTCGGGACCCCGCACTCTCAGAGTGGGTCAAGAGGGCCAAGTCCTCATATGGTCCGCAGAGGTGAGAATGGAGCGCACACTCATTTTCAGTTTACAGCGTTCTGCAAATGTTTTCACACTTTTTATTTTTTATTTTTTTACTTTGTTATATGTTGATGTTGTCATGTTGATTTATCGCTAAACATCTCAATAAATTACATTGAAGTTTGTGGTTGTAGCGTCAAAAGACATAAAAAAAAAATGTCAAGGGAATAAATAATGTCTTGTTGATCTTCTGCACTGAAGGTACCAAAAAGCAGGCACCGGCTCCGCCCAAGCAGCCAAGTCCGTTCGCCTCTCAGTCCAACAGCCCCCAGCCACCAGCCTCTCCCGGTCACCCACCCCTCACAGCCCGTCGTTACTCCAGCAAAGAGTTCATCCAAGCCCCAAACCACCCACCGCCACAGCCCCCTCAAGCCCACCAGCAGGCCCAGGGAGACCCCTCGCCCCCGACAACTCCCACTCCGCCTGATACTCCGCCACCGTACGCCACTGGATCTCTGCCCCGCCCCTCCAGGCCCGCCCCGAAGCCAAGAGTGCGACCCAGCATGCCGCCGCCACCGCAGCCCCTGGCTAATGACAACGGTAATGGCATCTGCAGCTCTGCATCCAAGATCATAACAGGTGATTACATTGTTCTACAGGTTCGGAAGCAGAGTATTAAAAGCTATTATTTGATTTAACAAAATTCAATGAAAGTTAACTTTATCAGGCAGTCTTTCGTTTTTTTTTGTTTTTTTTTTGTTATTTTTTACATCAAGTTGTAATTAGTCCTGGGTCTTTGTCACATCTGTTAAGCGTGTTGGATTTTTCACAATATTCCAGATGCATGTTTATGATATTAAAGTAGCCGATTGTGACGGATTCTGCAAGCTGTTCACTTTTTTTTGGACATTTGAATAAAATTCTTCTTCTTTTTGGTTCAAGTTGAAGCGAAGAAAACAACATCTCCAGCCATCTTCCAGCAACTTTTCAGCAATCTTTTTTTATTTATTTATTTTCCCCCTTTCTGCTCGTCTGCCGATAACCGTCTGAAGCTTCCTCTTAGGGTGCTGCTGTTTTTAGATCTCTAGCTTCTTCTTATGGTTTCACTGTCTCGATTTGTGTCACTCTGAACGGAACTGTGTGGTGATCTGAAGCATGACAGGAAATGTGTGTAAACATTGCAGATGTCTGAGCTGCCGACCTGCCTGTAAGATGAGCTTTGCCAGGCAGGTGATGGTAAGGTTCCTATTGGCTGGGTGTGTTGGCACTTTTTACTGCTTCATGTTTGTCTGTTTTGGGGGGAAAAAGCAACTAGAGCTTTGTTGCATGTCTAATACTTGTAACACAGACAGGTGCATGTGCATCTTAATAAGTTGTGATATCATTAGAAGGTTAATTTGTTTCTGGTTATTCAATATATATCTAACAATCAAGAAAAGACAAAATACAGTCACATGACACCAATATTAAAATGACCCTGGGTTTTTGCTTCTCAATTATCTCAGGGGTTTTCATTTATTCTTGTTGCATGTACAATTTTCTACCACATTTTTTCCCCCTTCCACTCAACTTTCCAATGATATACTTGGAGATGGCACTCTTTAACAACGACATTTTCAGGCTTACACTCCATAAAATGTAAAATGCCAAGTGAGCAGTCTTCCTCGTAACTGCATAGATCAGAGGTTCCCAAACTGTAGGGCGCGTCCCCTAGGGGGGGACGCCGTGCCATTGCAGGGGGGGCGCGGGAAGCCGTCTGGATGAGGGAAAAAAAAACAAAAAAACATGAATGCTGTATGCGCTGGGTTTTTACCTTAGAATGGCCAACTCTCTGTTATTCCTATGTCAATTTGATACAGTAGGAGCTTCCACACTTCCCTTATCCGTGTCCTCTGTCACTTTTATCAGCAGTTAAAGCTGTTTAATCCGTTGTTAACATGTGGTAACCTGTTTTTCCGAACCACCTTTAAATGCAACATGAGCGCTACGACGCTCACACCTGTGCAGCAGTGAAGGAGACCTGCTGCTGCTGTGCAGAGCTACGCAGGTGTGTTAGAATCACGGCAGCAAACCAGCAAAACGCAAAGAACTTTTCACAGTTTTTCCCTCAAACTAACCGACTGAGTTGAGTAAAGCTGTTGGATGCAGGTAATGTTAGCTAAAACATGACTAGCTAATATCAATTCAGAACCTTAAGCTTGTTAACAATTAGCTTGTAGGCTACTGATGTTGTCTATGTTCAGCTTCGATTAATTTTGACCTGAAAAAATTTGATTCCCCCACCCCCCCACGGGAGCCAGGGCTGAGTATAACAGGGAGTCTCTAATAATCCACCCCCCACCCCCTTCGCTCACACATATCATTCAACCAGGCAGCTATTTGTAAGCCATAGGGGGGCCCAGAAATAGTTTGGAAACCACTGGGGGGGCCCAGGAGAAAAAGTTTGGGAACCACTGGCGTAGACCATAACATGATACTTCTGCAGTAAATCGTGCATGATTTTGAACAGGAAAAACATAATGGAATTAATCTTTGACAAATAAAAAGGGGTGAAAATGTGGAAAAACAGAACCTGTCTATGAATCACTACTTGTGGCAGAAAACTAACACTGTACACCACTTTGATTGCACCACAACAACAGTGGATTCATGGTGGTGGTGGTGTCATTATGCGGGGGTTTCATTTTTAGCAGGGACAGGAAGCTCTATGGGTGATGGGAAGATTGATGGTGCCGAAAGCTGAAAGAAAAACTTTGAGTGAAATATTTAAGATTTTGCAGAGGAGGTTGGGCAAATTAACTTTTGGATGTTATTCTAATTTACCGAGATGCACCTGTATGTTCATGTGTGAAGGCATGTTTTTGTACATTTGTCTGTTCATAACCTGCTTGCATTTAGGTTTAACCCCCCCCCCCCCGTCTCTTAACTGTTTGCTGTGACACTAACTAACGTGCTTCTAAACAGGATCAGACTTTTTTTTTGTACTTTCTGTAGTCAGTGCTCTTAGCCAGATCTGTGCCATACATTTTTTGTTGCATTTACAGATTAACACACCAAGGAAACCAAAAAAAATAAATAAATAAAAATCCCTCATACATTTTTAGCAGAATTGATTATATTTAAATCGCAGAAGAGTCCTTGGTGTCTTAAAGAATGTGGAGTTTGTAGCAGTGTGTGTCTCTGTGTGTGTGTGCAGCTGTTGGTTTTATTTCATGAAGTGTTTGGTGACTGCTCCATCTGGGTTTCTTTGTTCTTTTGCAGATGGAGGCCTGGTTATGAAGGGGATCACAAGAGCTTTTGTCCCTCAGGTGATTGAGGAGCAAGAAGTGAAGGGCTCTGCTGGTCAAGAGCCCACCTCCACCCTGCACCCAACCCCCCAAATCGAGGCAGAGAACACTGCTCTGTAGAATGCGCTCCAGCTTTTATTGTTCATTTAAGACAAGGCGCCAGGTCTGCTTACAGGATGCCAACAGCTTTTTTTTTAATACTTTGTCTGCTCCACTGAGTCAAACCAGAAGCCTCGTTGTAAGGTGGTGGCTTAAACCACAAAACCCATGTGCAGCCATCGCTTCCAACATTGAACTCTTATCGATGCACGCTCTGCTAGGTGTCTAAAAATTGAATTGCAGAGCCAAAGCTTAAAGGACCCGAGTTATACAGCAGCTTAACTGAGGGGAAAAAAAAAAAGAAAAGAATGCTGGAGAAGTTTCACCTTTTTGTACCTCTCTTTGTTTTTATGCCAAAGTGTCAAAGCTTAAGAATCCTTTTGGAGACGAGCATCTGAGTGCAGTTTTAGCTTTTGTTTTGAGATTTTAACCTCTGACATTTGAATTCAAACTGTCATTTATCGTGAAGCTAAACAGAATTTTCATCCTCCAAATTTGGCTGTTTCATCTGACAGAAATTAAATGTTCACAGTCTGCAGGGCGGTATTAAGAAAGCTAACAGGCCAAAGATGATTGTGAGTTGTTTAGCACAGATTAAGAGTTGCGATGACCAAATACATTGGGAAGGGTGCAATAAGAGATGCAGTCGTCTTCCGCTAATGGCCTGTTCAGAGCTCATTGCTGCATTTTCAGGTGGTTTTACAGAGACGTCTTGAAGACTACAACAGGGTGAGGTTTGATTGTCTCATTTTTAATCAGGATTCCTTTTTGACGTCCACTAAGCTGATTTTGAAATGGGAAAAGTCCTATTTGATGAGTCAAGATTTGCTTTTATTGTTAAAAGGGACAATCTTCTTTTTGTAATCACTCCTACTCCAAAATCAAAGCTTCGACCAAATACAGAAAAAACATTAAAAATCTTTATTTTATTTTTCTTTTCTTTGAAAACAATTCACTACGACTTTGTGGTCTTTTTTACTCTTTGGCACACAATGCATCATAGTTCTACATAATTAGTTTTATTCAAATCTTTAGAAAATAGGTTGCAAGTACAGATATTTACCCAGTAAGACACAAAAAAAACACAACACTGAATGTGAACTCATGAGATTGTTCTTCAGGCTTTACTTTGAATATAATTCACTTTGCAAATAATACATAGAAACAGTATTTTAGAGGACAAAATATCACTATTCTGGTTAATTTTGGCTAAGTCCAGTTTAACATAATATGTACATATTTTATATTTGCAGCATTTGTACCACCTCAAACATTTTCACAGCCACGTGACCAAATGGTTCAATGTATTTTATGAGCGACTGCGGCTAAATGGATAAAGTAGGTGTGTTTCAGGCTTAAAGTTGTGGGTTTGATTCCAGTTTTCTCCTCTGTCATTTAACCCCAGATTGTGTGCTGAGCCACTTACCTGTTTGTGAATATCTGTGTTTGAATGCAAACAGGGCTTTATAGATTAAGTTTATTTACCATTGACCAGCACAAATTAAAATGATTATGAAGTGGGAGGAAAATGATGAGTAAACTATCAATCACAACTAGAGACTGACATTTTCATATTACGTAAAATATCGCAAAGATTTTCTCCAACCGTATTTCCAAAGCTCATCTTTCATTGCTGGAGAGAAAAAAAGGATTCCCACAGTATTATGTTGCCACTGCTGTGTATGCCCATGGAGCTAGAGGGTGTTGGTTGTGCCATATAATAGATTAATACCGAGATTAAATCACACACCAGTCTGTTTACTAATTGGCTAATTTCTAGAGGCAATTTTAGGGGTGTCAGAGTAAGGAAGGAGCTGAATAGAAATGCAGGCCGTGCTGTAGAGTATTTTCATTCATATTTGTCTATAAGGGTCCAAAATAACACATTGAAGTTTGTGGTTGCGTCGTGAAACAGTCCGAGGGGATAGGAATTACTTTCGTACAGTTTGGAGTTCTTCCCCCTCAAGCCCAGTAGCCGATGATGAAGACCGTTACCGAGAGGCAAATGATGAGGTTGGCGTTGACGAGGTGCCGTAGTCTTGGCTTTTCATCCAGAGTGCAGATGATCTGCTCAGGCGCAGGCGGGGCCACGGCGTCGCTGTCCGCCTCACTTCGTCTCTCCATCCCACACAACCAGTAGATGGCAGACATGAACCTGGACTGACTGGGAGGACTGGACACAGACGAAGCCGAGTCTGCAGAGGTCAGTGAAAAACGGTGTTAACTAGGCAGTTTGGAAGTAGAAGTTGGGAGATGCGCAGCAGAGACAGACCTCTCCTTTGATCGACGGCTTGTCCATTTCTGCTTTCTGTACGTCTGCGTTCCGCTGGGATCTCTTGCTCTTTTGGCTTCACCGGATCAAACCTTGTGAACCAAGTGAGACGACTTATCTGTTCAGAAAGCAAAGCAGTAAGAAGATGCCACGGCTGGAGTCTGCCTGTATCTTAGCACATTATTGACACCTAGTGGTGCTATAGGTAAATGATATAGTTTCTGTGAGGTTTGCAAACAAAGAACCAGCTGAGAAAAGGTCAGAATGCTGCTTCACCTGTTCTGGACTGGGCTCCTCGGTAGCCAGGCTGACTACAACCACCACAGCCAGGGTGATGAAGGACAGCAGCATGGAGAAGTAGAGGTAATGGACGTATTTCAGCACGCCGGGTCTGTCGTCCTCTTCAAAGCACAGTGGCGCAGGGTAGACGAAGTCCAACAACATGCGTATGCAGCCCACCGTGAGGCCAATCGCGAGACCCCAGAAGGCGCCCTGTGTGACAAAACAAACCCATAAGCAAATCGGAACAAGACGGCTCATTTTTAAATGCGGTCTGATGATTAAGCTCCTCACTTGCTCATTAGTCCTCTTCCAGAAGCAGCCCATGAGGAAGATGATGCTTACAGGGGGCTGCAGGTAGGTGCTGATGGACTGGATGTAGATGAAGAGCTGGCCACCCTGACTGGCCTGGACGACGGGGATCCAGAGCACTGACACCGCCACCAGGACGAGCACAAACACCCTGCAGGGTCAACATGTAGTTCAATGCTTTAAATAAGCAATTTAGCTGTATGCTGAATCTATATGCATGGTTTTAAGCTGCAACTTTTTTTTTTTTTTTTTTTTTTTAAAGGATTAAGGTGAAAACATTTGGAAAAGAATTGACTTTGGAAGTGCAGTGCCTATACATCACAACATCAAATATGTATGTATTTTATAGGAATTTTAGACAAAGTCTAATGTATAATTGTGAAGTGAAAGGAAGACAAATGAATTTTACATTTTTCAGAAAGAAAAAACTGAAGAATACGATACATATTTGTATGACAGAGTCGACACTTTGTCGAGTCGCCTGTTGCTGCCATTACAGCCGCACGTATTTTGTGGGTATAAAACAAGTCAAACTTGGTTATGTTGGATGGAAAGCGTGTTGTAATATTAATTTTTAAGTCTCATTCTTAATTCTACTCGAGATTTTTAGAATGCGCAACTAATATCTGTAATTCCCCCACCAAAACTGGCTAGTTATGACTTCTGAAGGCAAATGGTGGCACCAGATAGTTTTAGGGGTAATAGAGTAAAATCAACCGCACTTTTCAGATTTTCATCAGTAAAATAAAAATGTGTCTTATCTTCCTCTAACGTTACAAATATGCCCTACTTTGAGTGATCCAGGGGAATGAATACTTTGGTGTATAGAGTTTGATGGACAAAATGACCATATATCAAGCTGCATTTCTTCTTCTCTGTAAAATAAAATATTTCCATAAGTTGAGTTTCTGTTCTTCGCTTGGATGCCGCAGTGAGTCATACCTCCCCACAATCATGAGCTCCCACTCAGAAGCACGAGATCTGAAGCTCTTCCATAAATCCATGGTGAAAATGGTGCTGGAGCTGTTGAAGATGGAGGTCAGAGACGACATGAGAGCAGCAATCATCACCGCCATCATGAGCCCTCGCAGTCCTGAGAAGGAAGAGCGGCAAGTAGGGAGCCGTCTGTGCGAAAGGAAGACGGGAAAGGGGGAGAGCAACGGCAGAAACAGCGTCTCACCTGCAGGGAGAAGCTCCATAACCAGTTTGGCATATGCAATGTCCGAACAGCCCACTGAGTTCCCACAAATCTGCTTGCACAGGTCAGGGTCGGCACACGCCACTTCATCTAGACACAATATCATACAGTGAGCACAGTAAAAAAGGGAACTGCCCTGACTGATCCCCTCGCATCCCAATCTGTACCTGGGTAGAGGATCCTGCTGATCATCCCGGGGAGCATGATGGCAAAGAAAGGCAGAACTTTCAGGTATGCAGCCAGGAGAGACCCCCCCTTAGCGTGGGTCAAAGTCTTTGCAGCCAGAGAGCGCTGCACAATCACCTGCAGGGAACCCAGAGAGACTCTCAGCTTCCCGGCTTTGGTGAATGAATGACTGAGATCTTCATTGGAAGAATCTATTTTGCATAAATCAGAATGGGAACAGCAATCCTGTAACTCAATGTTGTCACTTAACTGATAAGTCAGTAAATGATCAGTTGAACTGCCTGTGCATTTTTTTTCTTAGGTCACTAATACTGAGAAGAGGAAAGTTTTTAACAGAAAAATATGTCAACGAGCTAAATCCAGGAGAAAAGCTTGGCACATAAATAAATAGAAGTTTTTGTTTAGTCTTTTAAAGATGGAAAAAACATCCCTGTTTTTTACAGTCATAAAATGTTTATTCTAGAAATCATGACTCTTAAATATGATTTTATACTTTACCATGCATTAAGTCTACTTTTTTTATATAATACAACTCTGCTTTACTCAAAATAAACAAAAAACTACAACGGAAAAATGTATTTCACTGATAAACCAAATGTCTTCAGTTTTCAGCTTTGTGTACTTTGGATCATTTGCTTAAATACACATAAATACGCTTTCAGTTGACAGCATATCCATGTGTCAAAGCTCAGAGCTAAAGCTAATACATAGCAAGACTTAATGAGACTCTCCATGAATTTGTGATATTTTTTTAAAGAACTGAATGTTTTCACTCTCTGGTTGTACAAAGCTGGTAGAAACACACCCCAAAGACCTGCGGTTGTAATTGAAGCAATACAGTTTTTGCTTAGGAGGACTAAATACAACAGCAAGTTTTGAAAACGGCATCATTTTCAATTATGATACTTGGTGTTGGGATGTCAGATAAAATATTAAAATACATTGCAAGTACACAAGAGTTTGCATCATGATTATATGAAAAGCCTCAAGACATGGAAATGTTTTTGTATGTGGCTGGCTGAGTTCAAAAATAAAACTTATTGCAGTACCTGATCAGAACACCAATACCACATGGAGGGGACGGACATGCCGATGATGACGCCAGGCCAGGGCAGGTCAGAGAGCACCGGGTCTCTGAATACGTGAAAAGCGTCATCTCGAGGGACGCCGCAGGTCGAGTTGGGGACACGGACCGAGGGAATGGCGGCGAAATATCCCTCCATCAGCGCATTCCAACCTCCGACCTCAACAAAACCTCAGAAACAAAAATAGGCGTGTAAAATTAAGCAGTGGGAAGTGACAAAATGAGTAGCATCTGACTTACTAAAACCCATGAGGGTGAGAGCTCCGGCCAGCATGATTGCAGTTTGAGCTGCGTCAGTGTAGATCACTGCAGCGAGGCCGCCTAGAACACGACACATGGCTCATTAGGCACTTTCAACAGCTAGCGCAAAACAAAAGATGCAACGCACGGGACTCCTACATGCAAATGCACAATATGTTTTACACAATTTAGGTGACGGAGGGAGAAAAGTCACCTGCTACGGTGTAGAGGGCAGTCACCGCGAGCAGCAGCACCACGGCCAGGTAGATGTTCCATTTCAAGGCAAGCTGGATGAACACAGCACCTGCATACATATCCACCTGACCACAACAACAAAACAAAAGACAACACAGTAAACAATTTGAGTTCATACATGCAGGTTTATGCAATTTCCCCAACCAGACACAGAAATCCCTGTTGTATTTGTGCCATACCGATATTTTTGTAAAGATGTAAATAAACAGGGACAGGACGGCAATAAATAACTGCGTTCTTCTTCCACCGAAGCGCTTCTGCAAATATTCTGGCATGGTTGTTACCTGGAGAGGAGAGAGTGTATTGGGAGTCGCTCTCACACCACGAGTGCACTCCTGTGCAAGTTGGTGTGTGTGGGAAAACTCACCCCGGAGGAAATGTAAATGGGCAGGAAGAGCCATCCGAGCATCAACACCATAAACATTCCCTGTTTTGTTTTTGTTTTTTTTTGTTTTTTTAACAAATGCAAAGACATTAACATTGATTCTTCTTCAGACTTTCTTTTTTTTTTTTACATTAAATATGATGTCTTACATTCCATTCGTAAGCTATCGCCCCAATTCCTGCTGCAGCTCCTGACCCGGCCAGACCGATGAAATGTCCACTGCCAATGTTACTGGCAAACAGTGAGGCCCCAACCTAAATATAGTTGAGGAAATTAGGATTTAGATCAACTTGGCCTCATTAAAAAAAAAAGTGGATAACAGCTCTTCTTCAGCTGTTTTAATCAGAAAATCAGTCCATCTTTTTTTCTTTTTTCCTCCAAAGATTTGATGGTGTTTTACTTACTGGCCACCATGTCATACTCTTGCCAGCTAAGAAGTATCCATCCACTGTGCTGCGCTTCGTTCTCCACATGGACTAATAAAATAAAACAAAGTTGATTATTTAGAGTATACAGAGGAAGTCGTTTAGTGTTCATGGTTTCGATGTTACACAGTTTGCTCTTGAACATCATACCAGTTTTGTTTCCCTTTATGATGTTTAGCTAAAGTTGGGTTGTGGTTCACTACTCTGTCACTTCCATTTCTTGATGAGAGCAAATAAAGAAATCCATAAATTTTATTCTCATTTTGTCATAATGTGATTTGTTAACCATTAATGCTTCTATCTTGTAGTCTGACAAGAAAAAAATACTTCCAATACTGTATTATAAAACATGTCTTTAAAAAAAATAAAGCCTGGAAGCATCTTTTCATGTGGTGCATCTGGCTTGTACCACATGCCAGATCCGACATATTTTATTTTATTTATGGAAACCTTTTTGAAGATTGTTTTGCTGCTGTTTTATTCTATATATTTCTAAAGACAGCTTGAAATGCAAAATCTGCATTACATTCACAAGGACAAAATGTAATGAATACATTTATTGTCAATCGCTAATTAACTATACGTATCTTATGATAAAATAAAGCTGGATAAAAAAAGAAGACATTCAGAATTATGTCCATAAGTTTTGAATGGCAGAATTTAATAAATGTGAAATTTAGTCAGTTAAAAACATGTTATGTTTTAAAACCATGAAAGTCTTAGATTAAAATATTACATTCATATACCACAAGTCTTATTAATAATATTTAATAAGAATAATGACAACATGTGACCATTAAATGCAATATAATCAAATATAGTTTAATAACCCTAACCCTGATATTAAGGGCTTCAACAACTGAAGGGCTTTAACTCATATAACAACGTGCACATTTCTTATCAATTTTTAATATACGTTAACAGATTGTAGTTATGGTTTTATGTTTTTTTTTTACTGAACTGTTGCACTTTTTTCATACATGACCAAATTTTCTCTATTACAAGATTCATTAATGCATCCTCAGTCAGTTCCCGCTTCGCGCCTGTTTGACTTGCTTTTTCACTTCCATCTGTGACATTCGTACATGTGACTCAAACAGTTTGAAGACTGATAAACTTGGGATGAGAAAGGCTGCACAAGGAAAAAGGGTAAACGCAACGGACAAAACCAGCATGGTTCAGTATGTTCCTGTTTCAAAACAAAAGCTAGTATCTTAACCGTTTTTATATCACCAATAGCAAAGAGGGGACAGATAAAGACAGACTTCTTACCCAGAAACCCACAGCTAGAATCAGCAGGAAGTAGACAACCAGGACCACAATATCCACAGTGACCAGGGTGCTGCTCCCAAAGGAGGGCTTCTGGGTTGGGGGCATGGTGGTCGTCGGTGCTCTTCCACCAGTTGCTTGTTTGAAGGTCATCTGGAAAATGCAACAAAGTTTGTTTCATGCTAAGAACAGAGAAGAACGTTTACTCAGCTGAAGCAGAAAAGGGGCTTTTCATTAGTATTACAGTATTCTGCAGTCTTTTGTATTGTTTGTTTCTTTTTTACTCCCTGCCAGCATGATCTGACATTTTATATTTATAACCCTTCCACGGGTAAAGGCAGTCATCTCAGCCTTCTCATTTCTTGACACTTCTTGCAGATTTGTACCATCAAATGAAGAGTCAGCTTTAACCTTTGATGTAAGTATGTTATTAGTTACTGCAGTAAAAGGTACAAAAAGATCTTTAAACTACAGCGTGTCACAGTTTGCAATGTTTGATAAACTCACCTTTCAGTAATTTGTCCTCTTGAGTCTCATACCACGGGTCTGCCTTGCATCCAAACAACACAGCATGTCAGCAGTAGCCCACAGACAGTCCTTGTATTCTGGCCTTTGTCTTGAATCGTCTTCTACACATCATAAGGTTCAAACTCCACTTTCCCAACATGCACAACAAGGTTTAGTTAAAATGTAAGGGATTTATTACACCTCTCACAGGCAGGTGTGTGAAAGAGAGTTTCCTCATGTCTGTAAATAGCCGAATGATTGCTGAAAGGGGTCTAAATTCATCCAAATTACTCACGAGACGAAATAAGAGCAGAACAAGTGGAGCAACCTATTTGAGTTCATGTGTCTGTAAACACTTACAGGCACAAAAAATACTACTTATGTCCGCTTCTGCAGACCAACTGCTTGCGGCGATAGCAGGAGCTTAATATGGTCATAAAGGAGTCGTAAAGAAAAATATTCATACAATAAAAAGGTCGGAGGAAATTGACAAAGAAAATTTATGTTACAAACCAGTCTATTCTCTTTGGTGCAGCAAAAGTTAATGATCGAAAAATACAACAAAAGCAGTCTCCATGCAACTCTTTATATTTGTCTGAATTTATTTGTCACAATAAAAAATACAGATGTAATATTTTATATATGGTAAATGGAGAGCAGTGCTTTAAATATAGCTTTTTAGTACTCAAGCAAAAAACAGCATGTACTAGTATATCATTTGAAAACAGTGCTTACAATGGTTTAAGCATTTTTTTTTTAACAATTGCACTTCAAATAGTAAAAACTAAGGCATGCATTTATTTACAGGGCCTTGCAAAGATACTAATCGCCCTCTTGAACTTTTTCTCTTTTGTATCATGTCACAACAGTAAACTTTGATCAATTATTTTGTAATTTCACGTGACAGATGTTACTGTGCATAACTGTTAACTGCCTTAACAGTTATGCACAGTAAAGGCAGTGCATAATTGTTCAAGGGAAGGAAAAAGATGCATGCTTTTTTTCATGTAAGTAATGAAAAGTGTGACAAGAGGAAAGCAGGTCAGAGTTGCCTGGAAATTGAAGAAAACAACTTTGAAGCACAGGTTCATCTCCTAGATTGGTCTTGGTGACGACATCCAGAGTTAGAATGACCTAGTCAAAGTCCATACCCAAATCATTGAGAATCCATCGTACGCTACAAGCACACTCCATCCGATTTGACTGTTTTTTTATTCTCTAATATTGACTCAAGGTGGTTAAAGCCCACCGCATGCTACACTTTTCAGATCTTTTATCTTTTCCAAAAATTAGTTGATTCTTTTGTTTCTCTGCTTCCGCGATGCACTGTCTTGTGTTAGTCTGTCACATAAGATCCAATAAGGCGCATTAAGGTTTGTGATTGCAGTGTGACAAATTTGAAAAAGCTCAATGGGTTTAAATGCTGTAGTTATTTTTAATATCAAGGTAAATCAGTTTCACTATAAACTAAAGAACATCACTGTTCCCTTTTAGTAGAGTATTACTATGCTTGGCCCAGAAATACATTAAAATCCAGTTAAATACAACAAAATTAAAGAAATGTAGGGATAATGAGAAAACAGTGCTCCGAGTTGCAGCATATACATATTTTACACTCTCATCCTGTACAGATACCAGATGATACATCTCTATTACACATTAATGAGTGCCGTATCTAACAGTGCAGCACAGCTAAAAACATTTGGAAATTGCACCACGCCCGATTTAAGACTCACATGGTTCCCACTTCTGCAATCTTCTCTCTGTATTCAGATTACAATTACATTATTTTCTATGAAACAAATAGCCAGCTGCAGCCCGTGCAGACATTACCTCCTATATAAAAGTTGTAATAATTAGAAGTTATCATCCAAAAGAAGAAAAGTCTGCAGACAGTGAGGTTAAGGTACACAAAAGCGAGCAAAACAGCCTTTAATCTGAGATTTACTTAAGAAAACACTTAGTAAAGAGCTTATGTTACATTCAAAGTGGTGGGTGTCTGACAAAAGTAAAGAACAAGCTTCCACAGCTTCTGTGATTTCTGCAGAACCACAGAGTGCAGTGAACAAGTTTTGATTAAAGTTCGTATCTATGTCAAGATTAAATATATAAATACATCTTATTTAAAGATTTGCTACAAATATTCTATTTTATTGTCATTGTACCTCACTAATGGGTGATTATGGAAGTTAAACTTAAACTAAGGTACATTACTGAGTATCTACCTTTTAGACAGTCGAGCTACAACGAAAACTGAACAAGGTTCTTGATCACAATCCCTTTTGTTCTCTCCGCAGGATGCAACGTGAACACTAACATTTACAGGTTTAGCGTAGAAAATGTCTGTCTTCAGTTTCTCTTTTTCATTTCGCTTGTGTCCAAATGTTTGTGCACGGTACACGTACCTCGGGTTTGTATGTGTCTGTAAAGTGTTTCAGCTGCTGCAATGTTCCGTCTCGTCTGCACATGTGAATGTGTGTTACCAGGCCTGGGGGGAGGCCATTCGAGGGCTCCTGGGGCTTTTTGGGATTTCTGCCGCTTGTTGATCGCTGAGAGCTCTCTGCAGTGAAAAAAAGCAAACATCATTGTATGTCTAATGGCATGAAAACAAATCCGTACTCCCTGAACTTTTTCAGATTTCATTATGTTGCAGCCACGAACTATAATGTATATTTTGGGGATTTTGAGTAAAGGAATACATACCTTTTGAATGCAATATACTCAAGTGATAAAAGGTGAAAAAGTTCAAGAAGTGCTTATGCCAGATACAAGTGCAAAACAAACTACAAAAAAAAAGGAAGAAGATATGGTGCATGCAAGTTTAAATTTGGTAAACATCTAAATAGTTAATGGCAAAACATGACTTCCTTACCTCAAACTTGTTCATAAACTCTGCAAATATGCCAAAGAAAGCCTCTGTAGTGGTGGCTTTGCCATCTTCACCAAAGTACGAGGCTGTCTTGCTGAATTCTTCCATGGCTCTCTGCTGGAGCGATTCCAGGGACTGGATAGATGGATGACTGTTTTCCAGGAAGTTCTGCACACATTAAAAGTTAAGGAACTAAAGCATCTCATTTCTCCAAAGTAGATAATAATTCCCTCTGCTGCTTTCCTTTCTCTCTAAAGGATACACTCATGACGACCGCAAAGCGATCCTCTGCGGTCGCAGGCATCTTCTGACAAGCTGAGCGGATATCCTGTATCGTTGCGTGGATGTCGCTCACATCCGATGTAATGGTCCTCTGGTTCACTGGAAAGGAGTGCGAGTTTGTGTGGAGAAGGGGTTTAAAATAAAAGTTGAACATCTAATGTGTTTTCCTACCTTTTGCTGCAAGGGGGACCATATTAAGGTCTTTGGAAAAGTCCAACACTTCCGGAAAGTGCTGACACAACGACTTGACCAGGATGTGCAGAAACGTCGACTTCCCATCAACGGTTTTAGTGGTGCTCAGCTGAACAGGACATAGGCAGGATGTTTGATGAATATGTCAAATGGACTCCGGGACTATAACAAACAATTTACGGCAAACAAACTGCAGTACCTCTGTCAGAAAGTTGATCTTGAAGCCTGTGGTCTTGTTGGTTTTAGGTTGGCTGTTATTTAAATAGTTCCCCATCGCCAGCACAAACTACATAAAAGATTAATGTTATGGAGGGAAAAGTGGTATAAGAAATGCTTTTGCAGCTACACAGAACAAACTGAATATATCAACTGTGCTGTGCAAAATTCATGCTTTCCGTGATCATTTTACACTTAGCACAAAACTCAAAGTGTTTTATTGGGATTTCAGGCAATAGAAAATATTCCAAGTAGGGCAAAATTGTACGGTGGAAGGTTAAGGATTTGTATTCCGAGTTACAGAGTCATGAGTGGGAATGTTCTCCTACCAAATGTGTGAAAGTTTCACAAATGTGTAACGCATTTGCCATTTTAATTCATTTTCTTGGAAGAAGGGTACCTCTAGTATCTTAGCTAGCTTCTTGCTCGTCTTCAGCTCCGTAGAGGCCTTAATGATACAGTCAAACGCTCCCCTCAGCTCCTCTGTCTTCTCCTGAAGGGAACACTTGAAGAGGAGGCTCTGCAGACGGGTGTTATACTCTGGCACAGACAACATCTGACAGACATCAACAACAACCCTCGAATCATCACCATGGTGAAACTCTGTTCCTTCGCAGCTGCACGGCAACAACAACACTAGCTCCACAACGTGCCAGGACTTCACCTGTAACATGAACTGGTCTGGCTCACTGAGTTTACTAGGGTCCTCTCTGTACGCTTCGTACTTTTTCACCTCCTCCGCATCAGGAGCGTACAGCAGCAGTTGTTTAATGTGAGCTGCTTCCAGTCTGTCTGCAGTCATATTCATCAGCACCTGACGCAGCTCTCCGGGAGAAAGCTTCAAGTGGGCTATCAGGATGGCTGTCGGATGACACAAAGCAGAGGTTGGACAGAAAACTAAAATGAGGAATATTGGTATGTAGGGCACAATGCTGTACTTACAGGCATTATAAGCCTTCTTGTGGGACAGGATTTCTATAACATCTTTCTTCTTGAAGGTTTCCAGGTGCGGCAGAGGCTCTGGAGCGGGCACTACAAATTTGACAACATTTATGTTTATTTCTATTGGGACTAAATTTACAAGTTCAATTTGAAATTATGGGATATTTTTTAAGCAAGTTTTTGATTTAAAAAATACATGACCTCAACATGTTTGAAAATGCCCATAGTGACTTTCCACTGCTGTTTGCATAAATAATATTTCTTTAAGATGAAAGCTGAATTATAGCTGAAGCCTGATTTGGATTTGGTCGCTCTCGGACTTTAAATTTAGCCTCCAAACCCAACAAATCAGGATTTACACTAAATAGTAGAGAGTTATCTAATGAAAGAAAACTAAAGCTCCTTATAATTTTTGGCTTATAAAAATTATATTTCATTCATTTAAATATCATAAATAATGGTAAATAATAGTCTGAGTACAGACTCTTCAAATTTAAGCACGATAAGGACATCCTTTTACATGCACTCACACGAGCCTTTCTGTGTCCCAAAGTGCAGCTCCAGGTCCAAATATTTCACCATGTTGTGAAGTTTTTCATAATCAGAAGTTTCCCCCAACTTCAAGAAGAAGAGAAAGAGAAAATCAGCATTTGTCTTGCAGTGAGATTATCTAGCTTATCTGTGTTGATAAAATATAAACAAGAGAATTTTAGAACCTGAAAGTAGAAGATAAAACATTTTGATGTGTGCTACTGTGTACTTTAAGATAAGCTTTCTCATTGAAAAACATCCTCCTTCAAGGGTTGTTTGGCATTGGCCATGTGCATAGGGGTCAAGTCTCACTCTGCAGTGGAAATGTTTGACAGTGCATTGTGAAACTGGTCATATCCCTTTAACTCTTTTACATTTTGTCACATTTCAACCACAAACTTCAGTGTATTTTGTTGGAACTTTCATATCACACTATACATTGTGCATAAAGTTAAAGGAAAATAAAATGTGTCAAGTGTAGTACTCCCTCTTTACTCCAACTGCTTTCAGAAGCCACATGATTAGTAAACAGCCTACCACTGTCACCACCACTGCCCCAATGTCAAGACCTAAAATCAACTAAGAACCAAGGTTTTAAAGCTGATGTTCCCCAATGTTCTCCATCCAGTCTAACAGGGTTTGGGTTATTTTGCAAAAAAGAAAACGTTCTAGCCTGTAGATGTGCAAAGCAGCTTGGGTCATACTGTGGCCCAACCTGAACCTCCTTTTACTGCCACTTCATAATTATGAGCTACACAGTGTTGGTTTATCACAAAATATCCCAATAAGTTTATAATTGTAATGTTCGAGGGGAAGGCCTGGAACACCTGATCCAAGCCATCTGGCATACTATTGTCCAAAAGGGAATATTCTGTTTCTGTCACTTTTAGAAATGTCTCATAACTTACTTGTCCCCATATGGTCCCCTCTGAGTTCTCCACCTGCTCCCAGCGCAGCCTCTTCACACTCATATGGTGCGAGTCCATTCGTGACAGAGTGGGTCTTGGCAATGGTGGAGGAGAGCACGGTGGTGGAAGAGGTGGAGGAGGAGGCAGTCCCAAATTCTCTGTGGGATCAGACAAGGAGTGAGGGAGGGACTGGGGCTGACTCTGGCTGTGAGATTGCTTGTGGTGAGGTTGGGCTTGATGCTGTTGTTGGGACTGCAAGAGGTGGTGCGAGGGCTGTGACTGTGGACGACCAGTTTGGGTGGCAGACTGGACCTGATGCTGTGACTGGTGGAGCTGGGGCACAGGCTGGAAGGTGGAGAGGGTGGGCTGGTGAGGCTGGAGGGGCTGAAAGGTGGAAAGAAGTGGCTGAGGCCTGTGGGGCTGCTGAGGAGGATGGATGACTTGAATCTGGTGTTGGTAATTCTGGGGAGGAGGAGGCTGCGGGGTCATGTGGTGGATGTGGTGGATCTGAGGTGTACTGGAATGGTGGTGAGTCTGCTGGATGGAATGGGGTCTTTGGGGAGAAGGTTTGGTTGGCTGGGGCTGGTGAATTTGCTGGATCTGCTGGTCTTTGAGTCTTCCCTGCAGTGACACATCTGCCTGATGATGACCTTTAACACTCCTGCGACTCTGATGGGACTGGCTCTCACGCGTAAACTGGACTGGGAGGGAGGCGGGCTCTTGCTGGATTTCATGCAGAAGTTCTGTGGAGGAGTGATGGGCTTTGGGTTGGTGTATTTGAGTGACTTGATGGAGAAGTTCTGTAGATGAGTGATGGGGCTTGGGTTGATAGATCTGATGGAGCAGCTCACTTGAAGAATGGTGGGCTTGGCCTCGGTGCATCTGGTGAGCCTGGTGGAGAAGTTCAGTTGAGGAATGGTGAGGCTGCATTTGTTGCAATTGCTGAGACTGATGTAAAAGCTCAGCTGAGGAGTGATGGGCCTTGGCTTTGTGCATTTGGTGAAGCATTTCTGATGACGAGTAGAGAGCGTGGGCCTGTTGCATTTGTTGGAGCATCTCTGAGGACGAATGGTGGGCCTGTGATTGGTGCAGCTGATGGAGCATCTCAGAGGAGGAATGATGCGCTGGGCCTTGATGGAGTATCTCTGTTGATGAGTGGTGGGGTTGGGGTCTCATGCCTTGATGACTTTGGTAGATTCCCTCTGCATACTGACCTTGCTGGCCAGGGTGGAGTGGCGGATGGGGTGATGGCTGGTGTGGTGGAGGTGCTGAACGAGACAAGCGTCTGTGGTGGAGGCCCTGGTGGGCCAGTTGCTGCTGCTGTGCTTGTCGCATCATATAAAGGTGGTGGTTAGCATGTTGATGGGAGGTCTCTTGGGAGGGGAGCGGAGGTAAAGACTGGTGTGGTTGTTGGAGAGGAAGAGGTGAATGGGCCTTCTGTTGTGTTGGCTGAGCAGGCATCGACTGGTGACTCTGGTAAATCTGCTGCATCTCTTGATATGCTTGACGCTCCTCGTAAATTCGACGCTCCTCGTAGGCTTTTTGCTCCTGGTAGGCTTGAAGCTCTTTAAGAGCCTTCTGTTCTTTGTAGGCTTGATGCTGCTCGTGTGCTTTTTGCTCCTGGTAAGCCTGGTGCTGCTCATAGGCTTGTCTGTCTTGGTAGGCTTGCTGCTCTTCGTACATTTGCTGCTCTTCAAAAGCTTTTTGCTCTTCATAAGCCTTCTGCTCCTCATAAGCTTGTCTGTCTTTGAAGATTTTCTCCTTAATGGCCTGTTGTTCCTGATAAAGCTGTTGCTCCTCATAAGCTTTTTGCTCCTCATATGCCTGCCTCTCCTCAAAAGCCTGTTGTCTCTCCTGGTATGCTTTTAGCTCTTGTAAGGTAGCTTGAACATGTAGATCTTCTCTTGTAGGTAGGACTTTGTGCAAGGAATGGCGTTTTGGTGGTGGATTGCTTCGTGGAGGAGGTGGTGGAGGGGGCCCAGATTTCCGACGGATTGGCACGTATGCCCTTGGCATGTGCTCAGGGGTGTAGGTAATGGACTCCTGCTGTGGCTGGTGTTGAGGCTGACTCTGTGGGGGTGCCGGAGGAGGTGGAGGAGGCGGGTCATTGAACTGAACAGGTGGAGGTGGAGGTGGTGTCATAGGGGGAGGAGGAATGTGATCGGAGGAAGAGGAGTATGTGAGGGAGGAGGCGTTCTCTTCACCGCTGCTGCTTTGAACGTCACTCGGGCTGCTTAGCTCTGGAGCTACGAATCCTCCGTTTTCTTCCTCATCCACACCAAGCTCATCTTCATTATCTTCCTCTTCCTCATCTGGGAAGTCCATCTGCACAACATCCTGACATTAACACCAAGTACACACCATTAGACCTTCGATGTCAAAGTGGAACCTGATCTGACAACTGTTCAATATATGACGGCACCAAAAACAATCTCTTTCTGATACTGGTGTATGAGTAGGCTGGATGTTCCCTTAAAATACACAATATATATAAATAAAGTAATGCCTTTTTATGTAGCTGATACATTAAACATGGACCACTTTGCTACAAGCCACAATGAAGAAAAATGTTGAATTTTAGATGATTTTGTAAGATTGCTGACTTAAAGACAAAAACTTTCCTTCAAAATATTTCATTCAAATATTCCTTCATTTATCAAGGTTTTAAAGCGACACAGTAATGATTTCACATGTTTGGCTCTTCATATAGTATGTTAACACAAGACCATTAAATTGATAATTAAATAGTGTCAAAATCAGATTCACTTTTTCCAAATAGTTATTTTTATTAAAAACAGATGTAAGCGATTAATTTCTAATGAAATTATTTAATATTTATTTAATATTTTTATTACGTTTTTATTATTAACAAGAAATTTGAGAATTAATTTAACAATTCATTTATTTGCTTAATAGTGCCAATTTTGGCCCCGCAGGCTGTGCTTATTCTGCACATTGGTGGGTTAAGGAGTTGGATCCAACATTTTTAAATAAAGACAAATAAAATGTTAGTTGAGAGATGACTGTGGTATTGATCTCTAATTTATCAGGGCATAAGATGCCATTCAATTTACAAAAGTCCTTGTGTTGACCGTACCTCTTCGTAGTCATTGTCAGGGGTCAGGAAGTCATCCACGATGGCCACCCTCTGTCCCAGCTGCTCACTCAGAGCATCCAGAAAGCGATCTGTGTCTTCTGAACGAGGAGGTTTGGAGAAGGTGTACCGCCGTTTGTTGTTGCGGTGAACAGGCGGGCTGCACGGAAAGTCGGGTTCCAAAGGTGACGGAGGGGGACTGTCCAGGCTGATGTAGGGGTTAGACTCCCCACTGGTCTGGCTCGTTAACCCTGGTGGGTAGAACTGGCCTGAGGGTGGACTGGGCAGAGGATCTGGCCACGAGGGATGGGGCGAGGAACCTTTGCGGGCCCCTGAGACAAAAGACAGCTATAATTTATCTTATCTTTTATTGGACAAAATTACATAATACTCAAATTGTGGGTACCTGTGTTGGCATTCCCTGTAGGAGACGCAGTGCGGGATAAAGGTTCCAGGTCCAGCAAACTCTCAGGAGCAGGAGGAGGGCGACTTTTCAAAGACTTGGACCTCTTGGCTGAGTACATATTCTCCAGTTCAGCATACACAGCTGACAGCTGTTATGGAGGCACATACAGATGGACTACAGTAAGACGTTTTTAATAAAATCTAAACAGTCTAGATTTCACAATAAAATCTGGCATTGGTACACACATTGGTGAGGTTGTTGGGCGTCTCAGGAAGAGACGTTCCATCTCCTGACTGTCTCTCTCCGGGGGCCAACCTCATACCACTGTCCTGACCTGGCTCTGCACGCACGCCTACGTCAATACATTTATTAGAATAACTTTAATACAACCCATATGCCCTGGTAGTGTTACTGAATTTACAAACTTTGGGGTAATTCTTGTACCATTTCAGCAAGACATTGCAGGTGAACAAATCCCAGTTTTAGATAAAGCAACTCTGACAACATAGAAGGTTAAAAAAAAATACATATATAAATAAAAACAGTGGTAAATATGAACTAAATTAAGCCACAATGACCACATAAAAAACAAATGTGACAACAAAAATAAGCATTCAGTCTTCTTTAGTTTATTTGATTAGTCAGGAGAACTGTCTAATAAAAAAATTGTTGGCAGTGGGGGAAGCAGTACAACAAACTCTTCTCAGAAAAGAAATAATCTTTTGCACTAAAGACGACTGAATCCTTAAAATAAATCAGAAGGTATTTCAACAACATCAGTCTAAGGGTGTGTACACCTAGCAACCAGGTTGTTGCACCTTTGAACTTTTTGCTTCTGTTGCTGTTAATACATTTGTTTCTAAGTAGAATTGTAGGTCATTTATGTTACATTGATGACGATATAAGTTTTGAAATAACCTCGTGATTTTTTTTTTTTTAATGTCACAAAAGCCTGGCATTCTACACATGGGTGTGTGCAAATTTTGTTAACAGAGATAATGACATTAAAGACAACCGACACTGCTTAAGTGGTCTCAGTGTTAGTTTTGTTTCTGATGCAGAGATATTGAATGTCAGTACCCATGCCCAAGTGTGTGCCAATGACCAGGTCATCAGAGCTACGTCCCCTAACACTACTCCTGTATGTGGTCCCTGTCACCCTCATGGAGCTGCTACGGCGATGGGGCTCAGGGGCAGCAGACTCGGGGTCCGGAGGAGGAGGGGGAGGAGGAGGAGGTGGCGGAACTGGAACACACATACAGGTCATGCAGAGGAAGAGGAAACAAAGTTTGAAGGGTCGCAGCAGTTCAGCAAACCACTGATTTAGCTCAAGATCCCCCATCACATTCTCAAGACAGTCCTCAATGAGTCACATAGACGTTTAATCGCTGCGATAAATGTGCACAAACCTGGTGCTTTGTATCCAAGAAATCGTGAAATTTTGTTCTGGCAGTGTTCTTGTTCCTCATAGGTCAGCAGCTGGTAAACAAACTGCCAGATCACCTGTTTGGCCGGCGTATCGAGCACCGGGAACACATCCACAATCAGCGTGTCGACGTTCCTGTGACCATGGAAACACAGGCAGGGTGAAAGCAATCACCTGGCTGTCCAATTAACGGTCAAATTGATTAAGAGGAAAATAAGGAAAGCTTAGCTTAAGTTTAGGGCCAGACCATGCAGACATGTGAACTAAGACAAACATAACAAGTGTCAGAAATATCTGAATTTTCTGAATTTCAAAAACAGAATTCCCTGCCTTATTTCAAATTGATTAATATGCTCAAAATGTTGATGTTAACGAGAGATGTTACCCAACAGGTGGAATGTAAACTTCTTTTTTTATTATTATTAAATCTGTAGAAATAAGGATTACAAAATGACATTTAAATAAAATAAATAAAAACACAAAACTTAAAACATTAATAGTATAAAATGGAATATTGTATTTTAAGATATGCGGACGAGATGATAATAAAAAGTATGGTGGCCGGAAAACATACATTTCAGCAACTGTAAGGAGGAACAAGATGTAACGAAAACCTTTAATTAGGAAATATTACATAAAACCAAAAAAGTTAAAATTTCATATAAAAAAACACCTGAAAGAAAAGACAAAAATATGTTTTTAAAAAAACAGAGCAACAAACAACAATATTCCCCTCAGATCTTCCCCCATTTTTGTGTTAATTATTTTTTTGTGTTGTCTTCTGCATTTTGTTTTCCTCTTTGTGCCCACAGTTTACACCTTAGGACCACTACTGAAAAGCCTGTAAACATCTCTCAAGCTTTTACTCTACCATAGTTGATGACATTTAATTTTAAATTTATTTATTGTTCTGGATCACATCAACTCATTTGTCCAATTTCTCACTCCTTTTCTCACTCATGTTCTCCTCGCCCTTTTAGCTCACCTGTGTTGGAAGAAGTTCTCCAGAGCCTTGCAGATGGTATACCTCTCCTGGATGGTCAGCAGGTGTTCCAGCTGTTGTCCAAAGGTGCGTCCCTGAACCCTGATGCTGGGAGGCAGGATGTCAGCCACCCACTGCAGAGAACTGAGCACAGGAGAGCGCGCACGCTCAGTGGGAACGCTGCCTCCTGCGAGGTCCTGCTCAGCCAGAGGAAAAGTAGGAGGACCCTCCTCCACAACCAGGGTGGGCATGGCTCCGCTTCCTTGAAGCATGGACACAACTTTTTCATGAGAAGAGGTCCTGCAGAAATTGGTATTGTGCACAAAAGAACAAATGGAGAAACATTAGGAAATTGCTTTTGAATAGCACAGATTTAGACAGGGGGAAAAAAATCTCTCAAATCACAACATACTGAAGAAGTAGCAGCAGATTATTTTGCTTTATTTATGCTTGAAATAGCAACCGAGTGCTGACGTTCTCTGTTCTCCCAGAAGACTCTTCTACAATCTTTTATCTGTGTTCTTTTTATCTCTTGTCTTTAAAGGTGAGCTATTGTTAGGCACAAATGGAAATATGTAGTGTGGTAGCTGTAAACACCTACAAACAGGAAATCTTCGACAGTCAGACAACATGTTTACATATTTTACACAGTCGATCTTTTGTGGCCTTTTTTTTTTTTTTTTGCTCATTCTGAGGTAAAGTTGTTGATGTACAACAGGCTGCTTGTGCACATGGATAACATCTATGAAATGAATACAAGCAGGAACTCAAACCTCATGTCCAGCCCATTCAGAAACAGGATCCGATCTCCTGGTTTCAAACCGGCCTTGTCTGCAGGACTTCCTGCAGAGTAAAACAACATGCAAGGGGGATACGATTCTCAAGCGACCGCTGCTCAATGAACGTGCAGCCTCATTGAATGTGATACCGAGTTCTGTGAACTGTTGCTTGCAACGCAAAAACAAACACTGAAACCTACCGGGGATCACAGAGTCAATCCACACCGGAGCGTGGCCTCTCAGGGTGAAGCCAAAACTCATGTTGCCCTTACAAACTCTGACTGTCCTGCAGAGACGGATTTCAGAATAGAAAAATCAACATTTTATACATTATCTGTTGTAACTATGTTGTCTGCAGTGTCTCTAGGGAATCAAAACTAAACTGAAATGCTATAAAATGAAATAATTGCACCTATTTGTATTCACCTGCGTTAACAGTTGTCACAGTGGTGAAGTTGGATCAAAGTGCAAATCACAGTTTTTACATCATTTCCTTATCAAAGCAGACATTATATTTTAACATCCACAACGCGTACTTCTACTGAAGCATAGGCAGTATCAGAGCTTAATGATGCCACAGCCTTAGAAGGTTTTACTGAAATGGTTTTTAGCCTGTAGTTTTCAAAAGACGGTGACAGGATGTTTACAGAGGGGGTCTCTGTATTTGAAAGTATTCTTTAAAATGCCTCCAAAATTAGTTTATATTCTGGAACAACGTGATTGATAAGAAATGCAGGATAACATTGACGCTGCTAAAAAGAAATCTAATTTTTACTTTTTTTAACTGTAGTTTGGTTTTTTTCTCACTCTTAAATGTTTCAGACTGTCAAACTAATTTTTTAACATCACACAAATATAGCCTGGATTGATACAAAAAGCTGATTTCAAATCATGATCTGCTTTAATAATGGAGGGGGGAAAAAAGCTGCCCAAACTAATGGCCTTGTATTACAGCTTAATAAGCTATAATTATGCCTTTTTATAAACTTTCCTCCTTTGCTAATTGCCCCCGAAGGCCCAAATTGTCACTTGATGCAAACCTGCAGTTGGTGGTGGTGCCACCCGAGTGGCCAGCTATGAGGGACGTGGTCTTGCGCATGCCTCTGGCAGGGGGGACCACACCTTCTTCTGCGTGGGTGCGCGGCACTGAGCTGGCGCGGGTGGAGACGAGCAGACGCTCAGGGTGGTCCTCGCTCCGGCTGCGGCGGAGGTGGCTGCGGCTGGGGTCACTGAAGCTGCGGCCCTTCAGCCTGCTCATCAGGCTCTGGGAGACCACCTCGTCGAAACGCTCCCGGTGCTTTTTGGGAATGAAGATCCTGGCAAACATTGCGGGAACCACACGCACAAAAAAAATAAATAAATAAATAAACAATCACAAACTGACTGGGGAAAAGCTCACTTTATCGTTTCGGCACAAATCCCCTCTTAAGTCCAAGTTACTGCAAACGGATCACTCCAGGGCTTCATGAGAAACAGATCAGTCCACATGCTTTACAGAAGGAAGGAAACTGGTCCAACATTTGAGTAAGAGTGCCTGTGCTTGCAGGAGGGGAGCTTTGTTGTGAGATCACAGCAGCTGTAGGTAAGAGCGCTCAGAATCGGTGACAGCTCACAGCTATTAAACAAAAAAGGAGGGAGCTCGGTGAATGAGCTACCTCTGGGAGACAGCACTGCACTCCTCCCTTATGGTGTTTTTCCTTCTCTTATTATTCAACATTTGGCTCCTCGTAAAGAAGAGAAAACTAATAACTGAAGCAATAAGAGTGTATTACAGTCTGTGATTTTTGGTGCTTCTGTGAGCCAACTCGTATCTTTCCTGTGCAGCAAAAGGGTATTTATACGTAGGGTTAAAATATGGGTTATGGAATGGAAAGAGATAAGAGACGTTTGCAACTAATTATTTCCAATACAGAACGAAGCTTAGTGAAGGAACCATATTGTTCAGATCAAATTTAAGACAGTTTCCTCCCTGCAGGACAGTTTATCATCTCCCGACAGCTGAAATAAAGCAAAGTTTCTTGCAAACGGATTCAAGGTCAAGTGAAGTCTGCTTCCATTAAACGTCTCCAACGCTCAGTTGTGTGCTGCATGGGTTTTCCTTGAGCAGTTACCTGCAAGGGAATTAACAACATGTAACAAAATGAGAGAAAAAGATGAAGAATTACCACAAACTGTGATGAGAAGTGGTTTAGGGCGTATATGTTTTCAGTAAATGAAGGGCAAACACTCCTTATTAGTTCTTTTTATCTCTGCGTGCTATCTTTCCTGTCCCACCTGAAAAATTGTGCTGCCTCGATCATAAAAGCAACTCGCTCTCCTCTTCTATCTGTGTCTCTTTGTCTCTTGGGTGCTTCAGACGTGCAGAGGAGGAAAGAGAGCTTTTGGTTTTGCATTAATTCCAGTGTGCCTCCATTATACACGGCACAACTCATTATTCAGGCTCAGCAATGAAGTGGAAATCTCTAAACGAGTATTTCTGAAAACTTTGTGATAAATTAAATATGTTCTCTCCAGAGATGCAGTTGATTTTGAGCTTAATTACCTCTTATCTGTAATAGCACAGAAACATAAAAGTAAGATATTTTCCTTATCAGTGTACCCACCATTCATAACTACATACAGATTACAGCAACACTCGTCAGTGTGGAATTTGTTACAATGTGGAGAAGACACAAAGTTAGCCATTTGTTGTGACATGTTTAAAATGAAGTCAGAGGACCTACAGAGATGTTTAAAGTTATTCCGGCTGCAACGCAGTGAGAGAAAGCAAGACTTAAAACAGGTCTGAAGGTTTACAGTAAATGTTATCTGTTTGAGCTTTCAACTTTTTCTGTTGTGGAAGATGCTGGTCATTTACATGATGAACTAAAAGGGTTTCTATTTGTGTCAAGATGACAAGAAAAAATATTTTGACTGCAGTTCTTATATCTTCTGTTGTTAAAGAGAAATAAAACTAACATGTTTCCCCTCTTTAGGTATTTTTAACAACACAAAATCTCACGTGACACGATGACGCTTTTACCAGACAGAATGGGCAAATATTACTAAGTTAAGATCAGGGATTCTGATAGAGTTCTACCATAAAATATGGACTGGAAAGTTCCAAAATTTTGATTGTTGTGCTTTTAATGCTCCTGTCAGATTAGGTCAACACATCCATCCTATGATCACCTATAAGCAAAAAGCTTTCCTGCAACTTTTGCAATTTTTTCCTTCCACACTTTCTGTCAGACTGCAGACTCACAACGTCAAATACAATCATCGAGGGAATCCTTAAATAACTGCTGATTCATGAGGGTATTTTTTTTCCAGCTGATTGACAGCTACAGTCTTCTCAGCCTCACTCAGCAGCCGACAGGCTCACTATAATTACACACGGCATTTTTAGGATGTAATCTGCAATAGGTACCGTTTGACAATTGCAGGATAATGCTCTCTGTTGTGTGAAAGCAAAACCTTGTAAATTACAAACTAAGAGAGATCGTGTAAGTAGGCGACAGTGATTAAGTGTTTTGTGCACTCTTGCAGAAAAACAGTCAACACTTCCCCGATGGGCTAGTCATCTGTCACACCCTGCTACGAGCCCATCTTCATGACCTGTTTTTATGTAATAACAGGAAGTTTTCTTGATCTCAGTGAAAGACGCATTTGAAGGGACACAAGCTGCTGAATCTGAAGGAACCACGGAGGCAGAAAGAGAGACAGCAGAGAACCGGAGCTCTTTCTAGGCCAGGGTCATGTAACTATTGGAAATAGATCTGTGGCGCCTGTAGTTTACAGTTTATGAAGGCCATGCAACTTTCCTGAAAAATATATCACTGCTGTCAAATCATTGGTTAAATGATGGACAGGTTGAAAGAAACTGAATAAGTCCATTTAATGGGTGAATTAATTTCTTCATCTTGCTCAAAGTACTGAACCTTGCTCCACCTTTTTTACTAAAAATGTAAAATTGCTGCAACAACAAATTATAATGTCTGGTTTCATGATTAACTAATGCTATGTTTCTATTACGGTAACTTTGTTAAAAAGCATTAAATTGGAAAAATAAACATTCAACCTTGATCATGTAAAATGGTTATCCAATAGACATTTCGAAAGCATAAAAAAAGTTATTTCTGTCCTACCGTTACAAACACAAATGTCGAGTTTGCTAAATGTTTTTTTGTGCCTTGGTTGGATTAGACAAAGACTATGTTTGTAGACAGCAAACAATCATAAGGTGGGTTCAGTGTGAAATGAAGGATAAATATGCAGAAGTGTGTTCTCTGTTAAATATGGCAGAGGATCTGTGATGCTGCAGGCCGGTTTCTCTTCCAGAGAATTTGAGAACATTTTGTTATTATTAAGTATTAAAATCAGGGCTGCTAATAAATTAGAAGTGTGAAACTAAGGAAGTTGACTTGTACGTTTTGATTTGACCTGAAAAAAATATCCCTTTTAAACGTTAGTGAATTCTCTCACTAAAGTTGGATGTAGGCTCCGGGATGCCCTAAATTATAAGGAGGCCGAGAAGAGTCTATAATTGGGTCTGAGGGAGGGGTGGATCAAGGACACAATGCACAGAGGGATGAATGACAACTGCAATCAGCTGGGAAGCACATTGCAAGACCAATTATTAGCAGACCCACTTCTGATCAGCCAGTTTGTCAGCTGGGCCAGGCATGAGTGTGCATATGAGTGGCACATTATAAGGCCCAAAGATGTCAATCCTAAGGAGTGGAAATAACAATAAAAAAAATTTCAAAGTAAAAAGATCAGAACTTTTTCTATTTTAGAGTTTTTCTAGAATGACTAAGTTTTCTTCCTGCAGATTTAAAAACACTAAATGCTTTCAGGTATACACAGAAGTGTGAAATGCATCATCAAAACATGCTTAATTAATGTCATTGGAGAACAGTAGTCAGCTAACCTTAAATACACCCCACAACAAAGCATTAAAAAAAAGCACAGTCGACATTTCTGAGATCAAAGTAAAAGCCGCCATACCTAAAGTGTCTAGAAAGGCTCCTGTCCCTTCCCATGGCTCCTCGGGGCTATGAGGAAGTGCTTGAATTTAGTCGAGCAACGCAAATGCCTCGTCCTTATCACAGTGGCTCTCCATGCAGTTGGAACAACTCTCCCGGACAAAGGAGGAGAATAAGGCAAAGGAGAAACGGGAAGATGTCCTGGATCTGAAAAGCACTCGCTGCAGGCTTGGGAAGCAGCCAAATGAAGAAAGAGAGAAGCTGGGACTCAGGGAGGGAGAAAACCAGAAGAGTGGCTGTAGTTCACATCCTTCCAAAACTTCCTCATCCAGCATCTTCAGCTGTTGTCCAACTTCATGTCGGGGGAAGCTCTCTTTACGTTGTCCCATTTTTAGGTGCTCTAACTGAAAGGCAAGGGTCAGGATCAACACAGGTTGACCCTCTCGCTAACAGCTGAAAGCTAATCCTCCCCATTAGGTTGTCCATCATTCCGCAGTCAGAGGTAGTAAGTGACAAATCATCCAGCCCCTCAGAGGAGGAAGGAAAGAATGAGATGAACAGAAGTGGGGAGGGAGAGATGAAAGAAGTGGAAAAGAGAAAGTCGTCCCTGTGGACTTTCGTAGGCAGGTCGGCACAATGACTGGATCAGTGCAGGAAACAGTAACATTCGCAATCAGACACACAGGAGTGTTGATAGATTTCTCTGCCTCTTCATTCTGTTAAATGCAATCACATTTTTTGAAAAGAAAGGAATGAAAAAACAAACATTTGGTGTGCTTTGGATGTATCCATAATCCCAACGCAGAGATTTGATGCATTTTGCAAAAACTGCTTTCCTCGAGGGGTACTTCAACATTTTTTTAGATGTAGTCATAACAACCTTCTATCCTGTGCTGATGGCTTCTCCTCGAGTCTCAGAACGTGGTTTAAAAACTGACTGTCTACATAGAGTAATCTGAGTGTCTCTTCTTTCTTAGATCATGAATCTGAGTTTCTCAGATTACTCCAAGTCCTCTTATGATCAGACAATAAACCGCTGTGACATTGTCTTCCTTGAAATCCCTTACGACCTCAAGCTGAGTTCTGACTCTGACAGAAAGCAAAACAGAGCCGGTGAACGCACGAAGAAGCTTTGTCCAACTTGACTGCCCTCAAGACATTCAGTTGTAATAAATGGCTAAAGTTTTTCTTCATGTTGACACTTTTTGCTTTGTCCCCTGGCCTCTATTCCCTGGATGTGTTCATCATCGCTCCAGCAACCCAGTGTTTCTTGTTTATTTACATTTTTTAAAGGAAGTTGTTTCATGGGAGGAAATAAAAAAATCAGTCTTAATGATTTTTATTACATTTTTAATCTGATTTATATATAAACATTACTATAGTTTATTGTAACTTGTCAACATGACACCACATATAGATGCACTGTCAGAATAAAGCATAAATTTCCTTATATATTCATGAAATTCATCGCAAGATAATGAAACTATATTAGAAAAGCTCCTAGGTTTTTCAAGCTTGCCTCCTTTGCCACTGCAGATACCCTAAGCTGTACGAGTCCAATGATCGGTGACCTTTGAGCTCAGCCACAATTTAAGAATTGACACCAGCGAGTGACTCAGAAACCTAAAAGAGAATTTATTCAAAGAAGTAGGCTGCTTAAAAATAGAAAACATCCTGTGGGAGGTAGCGGCAGACGGAGCACAGCACGGCCCAGCTGGTCAGGCCATATGAGACATGAAAACAAAAAGTAAAACTTCATATAAGCTGTTAAACACACCTCACATCTTTTGATACGAGACCTCCTGCAGAGGTCGACGGGAGAGCTTTGACAGCTGTGTGCAGATCGCGTCAATGAAGACTGTCACAGCGAGAGACAGCGATTGAGGGGAAGATGTTGACAGACCGTGATGCACGGCTACGGATAGGCGACAGCGTGGAAAATAAGAGAGCGATCCGCTGACGACAACAGACACATAAAACTTACATCCCAGGCACTCAGGTGGTGATGAAGCACCCCAATAATCTTTAATTCACTACCCTGGAGTTGGGTTATTTGATCTACTGGGGAGTAATTTGTAGATTTAATCAGACACAGCATATTGAGACTATCAAGTTGACAGATCGGCGATGCGGTGCTTTGATGCAGAAGAGCTGTAACCAAATTTTGGCATTACTTTATCTGACTGTTCAAACTGACAATAAATTATTTACCTCAGTTTAGTGTGTTAGCAGTGGTGATATTTTACCAGTTTAGCATGCTTAGGATTTTTCCTTTAAAGACAGATTTTCATCCAAGTTGGAGGTTCTCATCAGACTCATTAAGACTTAAAGAGACCTTTGCATCGTAGTCTTAGCAGAATAATCTATTAGCTTGGAAAGTCTTTCCCAACAGGAGCAAAATTTGGTGTGACTTTTCCAATGAAGACAAATCTGACAGTCATTATAAGTTTTACCATGTATCTTTTTAAATGGAGTTAATGATTAAGTTCTTTCACTAACTGAGTGCTTTTCTAATAGAAAATCGCAGTATCCTGGCTAAAAGCGTGCGTGTTTAAATCTGTCTCCTTCCTGGACAAATCCATTAACACAGCTGTTGCTCCCACTTTGTGTTTTTCTTTCATTGACGGTAACCCAGTGACAACCCTGCAAATTTGTGTTTAAATCTATCTCTTTGCTTACTGTATTCATTGTCAAAGTTATTACTGCAATTAACCATGACTAGTCTCTTTGTTTTTATTTCCCATAGTTAAGTACTGCTGGCTGATAACATCTTTGTTTAGCTGTGTCTTTTTCCTGGAAGAATTAATCAATACATCCATTAATGCCATTGACTATAGGCACTTTCAGATCACTGTATAGTAATAAACACACTATCACTAATACTCCTTTACCGACTGCTTTTTCATGGACATCAAGCATGTCAACCCAACGAGTATATGAGCTGTTTGTGCTTTTATATCATGCAGCTGAGATTGCTGAACCAAAGGCCTTGAATTCACAGCATTAATGAGAACTATACGTGCCAAAAATGTCTGAGTGGCCTGTTGCTGCCATTAACTCTGCGTCATCTATAATTACATAAAAAGTAACCCTGGACCAGTCATTTTGTGGAGTTTTTGTCAACCCACCCGTTTGCATAACATGGTTACAGCGTAGGTTTGTTCCTGTAAGAAGCTAGTCGTCCTTCTCTAATGGACGTGATCAGACCTGTCCATGCCTTGTATTGATATCAGCGTGAAATTTTTACTGTGTGAATAAACTGAATGGATTGGAAAAACAAGATGAAAAATTGGGGAGTGTGCATATTCATCTCTCTTAAAAAGCTGTGTGATCATCTTCTCTGTAAATTTCAAGAAAATCTCAGGTATAAAGTGATTAACAAATCAACAAACATCCTCCCCAGTCTCACGTTTTTAAGTAAACAAGCAGACCTGAAAGATGCCTTTGAAATGTGTAAGTAGCCCCCAAGAAACTGAGTTTTTTTTCATCCTAAGCATTTTTCTAAATACAATTTGGAGGAAACGATGTACATCAACACAACATCCTGAGGCAAGGCTGGTGGGCAGCCTGGAAGCCCAACCCCCCTGCAGACTACAGCTCTCCTGAGTTTCTACTGGGAAAGTTTGCTCATTTGGAGCATTTAGCAAAATCTGCACACCCTGTTTGAAATTGGGACAACTGGGACAAACACATGCACCGGGGAGAAGATGGCTCATTAGTTCCTGCCCATTTGAACAAAACAAACCAACTCACAATTCTTTTCAGAACTAAACTATCTGGATATACTTTTGATTTCTCTACAGATGGTCTGGGTCTCACATAGGGAGAGTTTCTGTATGTTCTACTCCATGTGCCAAAAAAACAGCCAAAGAGAAAAAAACAGGGAGGAAAAAAAAATCCCAGCACCACTTATGCATAATTAAATCATATGCAAAACAAAGAATGGAAAGAATATTCACAGGCAGCTTTATGAGGAAGAGGATAGCACATTGTGAGAAACTGACATACAACAACCACTATGTCCTCTAGCTCAAGACAGAAATGGATTACCCTCTGAAAAAAAAAACAGCCATAAAAATAGCAATAAAGGCTTTTTTTAATGACAAGCCACAAACTGCCTCATGAACAGAGAGCTTAGACAGCAAACTTCACCACGGGTTGCATTTAGCAGCTTGAAAAACTGAAACCAAGCCACGCCAAACTGTTTTCCAGCACTCACCTGAGGCAGCAGTCCATAATTTCCCTCAGCAAGGAACTTCAAAGCGAGTATGTCTGCATGTGTGTGTGTGAGGAGCATCTGCATGATTCCCTGCATTCAAGCACCAGCAGCAAACTGGCTGCAGCAGCTATGAGCTGTCTGCTGAGGAGGGAATATGAACATCCAGTGATGAGATCCACAAAAATAATAAAATAATTAAAAAAAAAGAAGAAAACAGATTGAGCGTTTCACAGAGCAAGAATCTCAGCTGACAGGGAGAAACAGGGAAGAGAGAAATCAACTGAGAGAAAGTCAAAGTGAGAGCGAAGAAGACGGAGTGAGGCGAAGTGACACACACAAACACACACGCGCACACACACACACACACACAAAAACTGCAAACGTGAGCAGCGGTGTTGTGTTTGGGGGGTTTGGTTTTCTAATCAGTGCTGAGGAAGAAGAAATGCAATACATGGCAGAGATTTTCTAATCGTACTGTACAGTTTCCGAAAGGTGAGAATGGATGGGTGACATTCAAGCATAGGAGGATCAGAGTGAGTGGTTGATATTTGGGCAAACTCATCTATTGGAGAGCTTGATTTCCCAGTCAAATCACGAAGGGGTGGAGTTGGTCTAAATTATTTATTTCTTTGTGGATTTAAGCGGGCTTTGCTGCCTCAGTGAGCTCCACTGTCATGTAAGTCTATACTGTTATGGGAAGCACTATGCTAGACAGTTCAGGAGTTTGAAGCTAGAGACAACAGAACATCCCTCAGTTCGGTTTGTTGGAAATGTTTCTGGCATTTTATTCACTTCACAGTCAATTGATTATTTGTTCACAAAAACAGTGGATTGGCTGGAAAGAAATCCACCATTAGAGGAATCTGTATGTTTTTGTCACATGTTTACAACCAAAACCGTTTTTGCTTTACTCGTGCAAACGAAGCTGGGTTGAAAATCTAATTTTTGTCCTGCTATGTTTTAGTTGTGCACATTTTATATTATATAACATGGCTTTCATGGAACAACTGGGCAGTTATTACGGCATAACTCTTTTTGAATGTGAAAGAAAAGCATTACTGGTGATCCTCGTATGATTGCTGCCCAGGGCGAGTCCTTTCTTCTGCCTCCCCACACACAACCCAACAAACACCCAATCCAATCCAATCAATTTTGCCCCATACAGATGGACAGAAAAACACAGAGACAATCAGAAGTTTACCTTCACTCATCTATGAATTAAAGAATATTTCATTGTCGTGGACTTTTAATGGTGCAATTGAATAGTTAGAACCTTAGTTCTGTTCTGGCTTCACGTACATATGCTGACACCTTTTGTTAAAACCTCAGTTCAAAATAGGATGGCAACTCAACCTTTTTTTTTTTTTTTTTCCCCCGAAAAGATCTCAAAGGTAAAATTAGGGTTTGTTTAGGTTAGGTTTATAGGACATGTAAGCTAAGAATTTACAAACCAGAAAAGGAATGAAAGAAGTGGAGGCCGACAATTACACCTCCAGCCAGACATCTGAGTTTTTGAGAGGCGTGCAGAGGGGGGAGGGGGGTTACTAGGTGTGCTTGAGCACCTGCCCCTTTTGCTCCTTGCCCCCAAGTGCCCTTTTGGTCCAATTTTTTATTTTTTTATTATTATTTTTTATTTCCGAAGCCCTCTTCTGACACATAATAGCATGTACTAAAATTATTTGGTTTTTTGTTGGGGGATTTTTGTACAACATAATAAGCCGGTCACCTTGTTACCTTTGACCTTTTGCCCGTGATGCATGACGCAGTTGCCTCTCGCGCAGTGAGATAAGGTGGCCCATAGACTTTAGAATAGACGCCTCATGGACCGCTCTCGCCTATTGTCGCTGACGAGATTTAGGGCAGCCATCTTGGAGCGGTCCACCACTCCACTCAGTGTTATGTGTTTAGCAGGCAAAATGACGTATATATATATATATATATATATATATATATATATATATATATATATATATCACGTTGCGATAGATGATGAGATACTTGAGATATATCATCATCATGAGCAGAGGACTAGTGAGTGTGAGAGCCACTGTCCTGGATGAGACATCCAAGATCCATAAATACATCAAGGACAAAGCCTCAACGGACGATGTGCTCAGCGAATGTCTCAGGCAATGGGGAACAGAGGACAAGGTGCTGGAGGAACCATCATGGGAAGACAAGCCCCTACATGGGATGTACCACCGACAAATAACTGAAGTGGCTGATATCAGTTATATCAGCCACTTTGGCTGATATAACTGATTTCATGTTTGGCTGGAGAAAGCTGGACTCAAGGACAGCACGGAGGCCCTCATCCTGGCCGCCCAGGAACAGGCCCTAAACACCAGAGCAATAGAGGCTCAGATCTACCACACCAGACAAGACCCAAGGTGTAGGTTGTGCAAGGAGGCCCCTGAGACAGTCCAGCACATAACAGCAGTGTGCAAGATGCTGGCAGGGAAAGCGTACATGGAACGACATAACCAAGTGGCGGGCATAGTGTACAGGAACATCTGTGCAGAATATGGACTGGAAGCCCCGAGGTCAAAGTGGGGAACACCCCCAAAGGTGGTGGAGAATGACCGAGCTAAGATCCTGTGGGACTTCCAGATCCAGACAGACAAGATGGTAATGGCGAACCAACCGGACATTGTGGTGGTGGATAAAGAACAGAGGAAAGCCGTTGTGGTGGATGTAGCAATACCAAGTGACCACAACATCAGGAAAAAGGAGCATGAGAAACTGGAGAAATACCAGGGCCTCAGAGAGGAACTGGAAAAAACCTGGAAGGTGAAGACCATATATATATATATATATATATATATATAGAGAGAGAGAGAGAGAGAGAGAGAGAGAGAGAGAGAGAGAGAGAGAGAGAGAGAGAGAGTAGGCATAGGTGGATGCCTCCACGGGTCCACCTCTGCCTACTGGATCATTTCAGTGGAGATTTCAAACTGTGGCAGGAAGCCGGAGTGCCCGGAGAGAAACCTGCAAACAGGAAACCTGTCAAATCTTTTTACCTTTTGCCCCTTAAATTTAAATCAGACATGTTTGGTCCCAGTCACATTTCTCCAGCCTCAAAATGGTTACTAATTAGGTCTTCTAGGATGTTTTTCTTCTTCCGATGTTAATATTTTTAGCCCCTGTTGAGAAAATAAATTTAAAATAAGCTAGTTTTAAAACCTAACATGTCTTGATTCAAATGGCCTAATTGTAGTTTTAAAATCAGTAACGTATTCTGGTTTTTTGACCTTTATTTTACCTGTAGTTACTGCAGATGGTTTGCTAGGATCGTTTGAACTGCCTTTTGTCTGTGTGGAAAACAATACAGGAGAAGTTGTAGCTTTTCATACTCATCTGTGAAAGGCCGTAAACACAGCAGGAGTTCCTGGCTTCAGACAAAGGGTCAGAGATAGCTCCTGGATTAGATGAGCAAAGATACGCCTTATTTGAATAAATTAAAGAAAAGATGATAAAACTTTCCAATACAGAGTAACAGATCAGATTTGCTCTTGCAATTCTCCAAAGATGTCTTTGGACCTCTTTGCTTTTCTTTCTTTCTTTCTTTCTTTCTTTCTTTCTTTCTTTCTTTCTTTCTTTCTTTCTTTCTTTCTTTCTTTCTTTCTTTCTTTCCTTCCTTCTTCTTCTTTCCATTTCTGTCAGGTAAACGAATGTATGTCTCTGTTGTTCTGCAGTTTCTGTTGTAATTTTATGCATTTTCTATTGGATTAAACTGCAATTCTGTGACGTCAACACGCATTGCTGTTTTCTTCTGAGTGACTACACGTGGCCGTCGCGAGAGGACCCGGGATCTAAGAGGAAGAGAGAGAGCCAAACTTTTTCCAAAATTAATTAATTCATAAAAATCTTCCTTAACACTCCACTCCAAAGGGCCCTTCGCCATCTTCCAGAGGAGGGGCTGGAGAAACTAACCTCTGGTGTTCTCAGTTCTTTTCATAAATGTAAATGAAGCCGTTGTTGTACATGTCTTCACTGCAGTCACTGTCTGCAGTGAAGACATGCTCGTTTTCTGCCTTGATGGTTTGTTCTCCCTTATTTAAATAGCAGTAGAACTCCGTCATCTTTGGATCCCCACAGATGACGGAGGACAGGTGGTACGTCTCCGTCCCACATTCTGCAGGGACCTCGATGGTCTGAGTGGCTCTTGTTTGGTACCTCCTGGTCACCCTGTGCAGAAAAAACACCAGGACCTTGTTATCGGCCAGACAGTGTTTTTTCTGCCAGGGTGACCCGCAGCCTGAACAACGGCGCTTACATGCTAAATCCAACCAGTACTCCAGCAGTATGGATATACTGGTTGAAAATAGTATCGGTGGAAGAGCAATCATGGCGCCGTTGTTCAGGAGCCTGAGGGAAGTGGCTCCACAGTTAGAGCAGAAGTCGTTGTCATACATCTGTCTATCTGTGTCACCGCCAAACGAGTCCAACCAGACCAGAACAGACTCCAGCAAACTTTTGATGTCATAGTCCTTCCCCAGACCTGACGGTAGCTTCCTCTCGCTCAGCTCCATCAGAACTGGGGAAAGGTCTTGTTGACAAAAATGTTTGCCGGGCTGACGGACAGCTGAGTGTATGAGACTCCCACAGCTGGGGATGGACGATGCCTCCAGAAAAATCCTTTCCTGAGCGAGACACCGCTTGGTGACGCTCAGGTTCAGGATGCTCTGGAAAGCAACGTTCACCCAGCTGTTCTGGAGCTCATCGGAGAACTTGAAAAAGTTCTCCTCAGCTTGTCCGGGTCCTGCAGATGCTGTCCTCCCTACATCTGGGAGATCCGAGCCAATGCCATCTACTGAATTAGGTGAACTTGAAACCTCGACTCCAACGGAAATCTTTAAATTCAGACGTGTTTTTCTTGGCAAAGGAGCAGCTCTGTTGTTATCAGAAATACAAAGTTCCCCATCCGGGGAACTTTGTATTTCAAGGGTCCCTGTGAACGTCCCCTTCAGAGGACTCTTCTTTAAGGATGGGACCAGGGAAACCAAAGCTTTGGCTGTCTCTTTACCCAGAGCTTTGGCTGCGAGATCAGCCGCAGACAAATCTTCCCCAGCCGGGTCAGATTTTTCTGCGACTGTTGTCTCACCTCCATGGTGTACCATCGTCTCTGGACAAACCTCCCCAGCCGGGTCGGTTTGTCCAGAGACAGTACCGTCGTCCTCTGTACTGTCTTGTACAGAGGACGAGATGGAGTCCGAGGTCCCATCGTCCAAAGCCTTTTCAGGACAAACCTCCCCAGCCGGGTCGGTTTGTTTTGTTGACCTGGATGGAAATCCTGTCCAAAATAGATCTTCCTCTTCAGTCTGATTCTTTTCTTCTTTGCCATCCTTCCCATGAAAGAAATGATCGCATACCTTCTTCATCCCGGTGGTCACGGCATATCCAATGCCCCAACCAACCGGGAATATCAGGGGAACAATCGCCGTCGCAAAACCGAACATTGTTGCTGTAAACAAATCTGAAAGTCCAAGAAATGTCTGGATCCTGACTGATGCTTAGAGATTCCAGAATTCAAGCATTAGAACTTCTTTGATCTACTGTGATGTACGTCTATGACCTCATCAGTGAGCTCACTGGACTTCTGGAGCAACGTCTTGCTTCTGATTGTTGCTATGGAAATGATCAGCTCAGCTCTGCATGACTCAAGCTGACATAAATATTTAAATAAAACGTTATACTTTTTATTTATTTAACATGAAGAGATTAATACATTTGTATATGATTTAATTTTTGCTTTTGTGGTTTTCCATACCTGCTGTGGTATAAATGTTCTGAAGCCTTTTATCCACTATTATTTTAATTACTATTAATTCATTAGGATTATTCATGTATTAATCATTGCACAGTGCTAGAAACAGTCTGTGACTTATATTTATTTTTTATTAATTTTCGCAGACAATTTAATGCTGTGACTATTTTACCAAACATAAGAAACCCAGAACCCAGAAGTTCTTGTCTTGCTTCATTCAGGAACCTTGGGGATAAAAGGGCTTCATGATTGTATTTCAAAGGCAGATTTCAAAAACAACTCGGACAAGAGTTTGGGTCAGGTGCTATTCCAGGATGTAGACGTGTGAAGGAATCTCCACGATGTCAGTAACACAGAGTAGCATGCCTTAGTAGGTGTGCGTGTGCGTGTGTGTGTGTGTGTGTGTGTGTGTGTGTGCGTAAGTAAAATGCTCGCTACCTTTCTGTGCATAATAATGTATGCATATATATATATGATTTTTTATTTATTTATTCTTTTTTTTGTCATAGTACCCCCAAGAATTTAAAACGACTTTCACTCCTGTGTAAAAGTGAATAAATGTCATTGATCATTTATTTGTGTGTTCTATAATTTTGTTGGCCCTCTCAAAAGTGATACTATCAACAATATAGTAATTCAGAATTAACAGTAATTTGGATGTTATGCTATATTGAACTTGAAATTAGTGTAAAATATTCTTAGTGGAGCATAAAACAGGTATTATTACTACAGTGACATGAATGCTGTTGAAACATGTCCTTGGGTAGAAGCTCCAAATTTTTCCTCCCTCTTTTCTCTTCTTCCCCCTCTCTCTTTCCCCTTCCCTTCTTCCCTGCGCTGTTTACATTCAGTTCAAGTGTCTCAAACACTGCTTTCCCAGCAGATGTTTCAGCCCAGAGAGGCTTGTAGAGCGTGTTTATTTAAAACTCCACTCCACCGGTTTATGTTTTTGTTTTATGGTAAAATTTTGTGCTGCTTGAAATGCAAGAAATGACACTTGATGTCCCTAATTGATGGTGCCAATGTAAAAAGCATAACATCTCCAAAGATACACTATTTTGGTGTCATTTTAATGAAAGAAGCAACAAATCTTTGGATTTCTGTAGCTGAGATACCATTCACAGTTGGAAAACTTCAGGAAAAGTTAATCATTTTGATATCGCCATAGCAACCAGTAATATTTTCTGGGGTTACGTTTCTCACCAGGTTGTTTTTGTTATATTAAACCTTTAATAGGGTGGATAGTAAGTTAGTGTGCTGGATTTAGGGACTAGTTTCAAGATATCATAAAAGCTGAATCACAAAGATAAACAAAAAGAGAATTATATCATTTCCCCGACGCTAATTTTATTCTCATGCTGATGCCTGGAGGGGAACCTGAAATGATGAGGTCTGTAATCATGTCACGTCTCATCAGTCAGTTTTAGAAAATGCCGCTGTGTTGGATTGCAAAAATAAAACAGGAGCTTCAGTCAGCCTGAGGCTTGTGCTAATAATGACCTCATACATATAACCCGCCTGACCCCGTGTGATCTTGTGAGGAAGTGTAATGGTAGATAATAATTGTCACCCTGATTCACCTGAGAAGAGCATGGCTGGATTACACACTGCGGTGTCTATGCAGAAGTGATGAGAGTTTCAGGTTTACGTTATGGAAACTCACAGAGCGATTAGTTATAAACAACACGATTGAGTAACGTCTTCTCCAGAAACCAAATATTCCCACAAACACATCTTTCCAAAGGTCTTCCAAACAGGTTTTCAGCACTCTAGTTGGTATTTCAATCCAACATAAACAACATAAAGAAATGTCATTCGCATTAATGTAACTTTAAAAGCACTTTACTGTTTCTAGTAAATTAATCAAGTGTCACAAATTAATCAAATTATCACTCTGCAGGAGGTTAATGCAGCTCTGATTGCAAGAGAAAAGTAGTGCAAAATCACACCTCCTCAGAATACCAGTTGAATATGAACAATTGATATAAAATAAAGAATTTGGAGCCAATCCTGGTTTGGAAGTTTCTCAAATGTGAAAGTGAAATTAGTGGGAAAAATCAGGGCCTGCTGCTTGGAGGCGCTCTCAGCGGACATGGAAACGACCACATAATCCCGGCCGATATGTTGGTCTGGAGCGCAGGGAGAAAGGATAATTCCATCCTTAAAGCCAAGCTGCCCTCAGGAACAAGAGGAAATCCTTCAGGGGTTTTCTGAGCGAAGAACATTTGGAGGGAAAAACCAAAGAGCTGGAGAATTAAGTGGGTTTGAAAAAGAGAAATTAGTCATCAAAGGAAACAGGAAGGCTGAATATTGACAAACTGTAACGGTAACAGGCACTCTCGGCAATGCTGTCGCTGTTTGTCCTGCTTGCGGTCGCACATTGTTTTGAGAAGTTAGAGAAGTAAGAGACTACTTTCTGGGACTAAAAAGTTACTTTATTAGAAATTAGAGGTTACTTTCTACTGTACAAGTAACACTTTACTTTCCTCGAACTAAAATGTTACTTTCTAAATGTAAATGCTTATTCGGTTACTACTAGAACTAGACAAGACTGTCATGATGCAGGTTTTGATGCAACGAGACAGAGGCAGCTTGTAGATGAATAATGCTTAGTGGAAAAAACTTACCAAAAAAATCAGTGGGAACGCAGGGAGCCAGAGCAGAACAAAAACCATTGGGATCCAGGAACTAAAGACAACATGGACATAACAGGAGGAACCAGCAAGGAATGAGAGAGATGTGACTGAATACTGGGAGTGCTGGGACAATAGACTGGGCTAACTGGCTAACAGGTATCAGGGTAGGGTTGTAGTTTTCAAAGTTATTTTGGCTCGACTGAACAAATTTATACAGGACTTAGGTCACTTTACATCAAAACGTTTGCTATATTTACCCAAGTTTAATAAACTGGATTAAAGTTGATTTGGATGCAATGAAAGTCTCAGGATATGACGTGCTTTTATTTACTATAAAAGCTTGGTTCTAAAAAAAATCTGATAGTTTTTGAGTTGATGTAAAAAAAATTATGTTGGTTATAGATAAAAAGTCTCCATCTGCGCCAGGACCCAGTGCTGAATGTATTACATTTATTCTTATAGCTATACTGAGATTACTTTCAATTCTTCCAGTCCCTTTGTTGCGAATGATTATTATGATTGGATGTAACACCTCTGGATTGGATTGGAGTGATTCCTGAACACACCTAGGCCTGTTTTCTTCCAGAAGTCACCCTATAATTTGCAGCTGCCTTCCTGAACGCTGGCAACAACTCGTCTAAAACGGTTTTGGAGTGTCGGGTTGCATTCCACGACATGGGCGTAGGTTTGGGTAGGGACGGTAGGGACATGTCCCGACCAATATTCACGGGATATGAAAAAGTCCCGACCAATTTTTCCCATATTGGCTCAAAGAACGTGGATCTACGATCTTTGATTAGCAGCAACAGGCGGTGCGCGGAACGGAAGCTTCTTAGTTTGACATTAATTATGAGCCTCCGAGACCGTGTCGGAACGGTGCTGTCGGGGGATGGGGGAGTCAGTTGAATCGTCGGACGTTCTTTGATTAGCTGCAAAAGGCGGCGGCTAGCTGGGCACACGCGTCTCCTTCTGAGTCTCCGAGACCATGTCGCCACCAAAAAAGAAAAGGACAGACATTAGAAGTTATTTCGCTACGTCGGCTGTAAGTACAGTGAGTGGACCCATAAGTTAGATATCTATCACGCAACGCATTTGTTGTAAAGTCCGGTGTTTAGTAAGGTCAGCACTGAATGTGAGGTAGAATAGGTCTGTTAATTATGTAATATTTTTTCACATAGGATGCTCAGACAGCAGAGCAAGGGGCAGAGCAGAACGATGGAGAGGTGGCTGGAGCTTCAGGGCTCCAGGTGAGGTGTTAGTTCTCAGATATGAAATATACTGTGAAATTATCTCAGTAAATATGGCATTTGAAGTGTTAGTCTTAAATTAAGTTAAGCTAGTGTGAATACAAACCAGGTTACGCTTTGTTTGCTCTATAGGAGGCTGTCAGTGTGAGTGCCAGTGACCAGGGAGTATCCAGAGGATATTTCTTTTGATCTTACTTGTAACGTTTGCTGAATTTTGTAAAGGAAAAAGTAAAGTGTTCTTGAACTGATCTGCTGAGTATGACTGTATCTGGTTGTATACACAAGATGTATGATATGGTTATGGTTGGGGGGAGGGGTTATTAAGCCAATGTGGTTTCCCCCCCTTCTCAAAAATGTTCGGTGCTCTTCGGTATTTCACTGTGCTGCGGGGGGGGGGGGGGGGTGTCAAGGTCCCCACCAAAACTTAGACCAAACCTACGCCCTTGCGTATCAGCACATTTAATCGATCATAACACGCTTTTTTGTTACTGGAAACCATATTCAAACATCTATCAAAGCTATATTTATAAACAATTGTATTTTTTATGTTTTTAATACATAGTTTAGCATATTTAAATATGCTAAGTGGCTATAACAATAGAATAGGAATGGAATATTCTGATATCGGTGTATGAGCACTTTACAAAGCACACAGCCGTTCATAATTTATTTAATAAATTATTTAGTAATATCAATACATATTTATATAACTATACAAACACAAATAAATAATTATTAATAATGACACAAATAAATAATGATTAATACTGAATAATATATATTGGATACATGTTTATATCTATGTATATACATATACATATGTTTTTCAGCCGACGAGTTGTAGCTTCAGAGTGATTCAGCAGCTGAGATTGAGCCCAAAATCCGATGTGAGATTCATCCGTGCTGCAGTGAATCCGTCTCTCTTTAAAGATATTTCCCTCTTCTTCCTCACATCGTGTCTTTATGAAACCTTCAAAACAAAAACGGAAGATTTGGGATGGATCTTACTTTTGACAGAGTGAAAGAATTACATATAAATAATAGTCTTTACCACCTGTGTAAACTTTGCTGGTGAATGTTATAATAAGTTTTATAATATATGTTACATTGTTTAATTTCTTATGTAGGCTCTTGTGTCAGATAATCTAAGTCAATGTTAGAGAATAATTAATTATTTTAGATTTACGGAATCTCAGTTAGCCTTCATAGCGGCGCTGAAGCCCGGTATTACACCAAGCACTATAGCTAATATTAGCTGGTATCTCGCCGGTGGACATAAATACAGTAAAGTAATATTCTAATGACAAAATATACACAATAATATGTCCATCTTACTTGTGAAATGTTTGTGAAGCCCCCACATCAATAGTCCATCGATCCGAACAACAAGCAAAGTAGGGACGACCGCTCCAATATGGCCGCCGTATTTCCTGCGCCGGAGAAGCCAATGCGGGGTCTTCTCTTTTATTATGACTATGAGGCGGCCAACTGCGGAGCTCAACGTTGCGAACGTTCCAGATTACAGTACAGTTTTTGTTGAATTAAAAAAAAAAAAAAACGTTTTTGGTGAATTAAGTGGAGTAGACTTGCTACTTGTCAGATGACGGAAAACGTTGAACGTTTCTGCTTCAGCACGGAGTATCGGTTTAAGCAGAGAGGTAATGAAACACAACAGACACTGACAGGCCTCTGCGTCTGGCTTACTCTGAAGAACTACTGAGCGGGAGGAGACAACCAAGTGAGGAAAAACTGTTCTCATCTATCGATTCAGTATTTTTATCATACAGACATTAGGCTGTTATTGTGCTATGTTAGCTAGCTGCTAGCTAACGACTCTGCAAGGATATTCATTTAGAATTAAAAATAACTCACCCTGAATTACCAAGATAGATAAAATGTATGTAATAAAAGTGTCATTAATGAAGGGGAAAAAACTCAATCCAGACTTTAAGTAAGTTTAGGGTCTGGTTCGCATAGTATGCAGTAAAATTTGTTTCACAATTATTAAATGAAAAAAAAAAAAAACTAACCTCAGTTAAGTTAATTGTTATCAAAACATTTGGAATTGTAATGATTTCTTTTTTAAAACTAAAAGTTTTGTTTAAAAAACTTTTTTTTTTAAATTAAATAACTCATTTTTGTCTCATAAACTTAAAAAGTTATTTGTAAAACATAAACATTTATTTGCACACATCAGGAATCTTTTGTTGCGATGTTTTTGACTATAGGCTACGGAAACATTTTCTTGACCTATGGTTTCCAAAGTAGAGGAAGCTTTTATTGATGACTCTGTACTGAAGTGACCTGTAGATCTCTCAAATAGCTCGCTCTGCTGTTCCTCATGGTCATTCAGTTGGGTTTCAAAGGGCAATGCAAAGGGATCAGTTTGGGTCGAATTAGTTTCTTGGTCCGGTTTTGTCTGAGTGCTGGCTTCACACACATCCATCTCAGTCTGGGTCGAAATCGTTTGTTGGTCCGGTTTTGTCTGAGTGCTGGTTTCACACACATCCATCTCAGTTTGGGTCGAAATCGTCCGTCTCACTGTTTTTTCCTGATAACTAGTTTCCTGTACAACCATGTCCATTTGAACAGAATCAGATCGATGACGAAATGTTCTGTGCTGTGAGTGTTCACGAATGTCTCTGAATTTGAGGAGAAAACATCGAATTTCTGCTTTGTCTTTTGTCTGATACTCCATTCCTCATCAGATCTTTCTGATGTCTTAGTTGAGCGTTCAGTTTACGATTTGTATCAAACAGCTCGTCCAGCTGTCTCATTAAATATTTCTGAACTCTTATATACTCTTTTTCAGATTCCTTAAATTTAGCAAGACATGCACAGTCTGCTTTACTCGCTGCTTTAGTTTCCTTTTTCAAGAAAGCCTCCTCATCATGTTCCTTTACAGGCATTGAAATGTTTTGTGGTTTGATATTCTCAGGCAAAAAACCTAAATTTAAGTGAGGCTCTGAGTTGTTCTTCTCGTTGGACTCATGCTGATGTGGCTGTCTGTCCCCTTTTTGATTCATTGTCTCCAGTGGTTTGGTGATCAATTCCTTTTCAGTCACTGGTGAATAGGAATATGTGGAAAAATTAAACAGCCAGTCGATCTTTTTAAACATTCCATTTTTTATCCCAAGGCTCTTCAACATTTATGTTGGCTTTCAGGGAATAATCTTTGCTTTGAGATCTGCTCATGCCGCATCGAGATCTATTTCGATCTTCCTTTGACGAGTTTCAACCTCTGAAGCAACACATAAGTCAGGACAAGTTCTGCGTAATTTACACGTTTTGATGGTTTTGCAGATGAACTTTTAAAAAAAAGGCAACATACCATATTAGACCAATAAAGTCTTTCTAATTAGTTATTCCCGAGATCTTAGTGGTTGTTTTACGGAATCGGATAGTATTTTTGCAAAGATTTGTAGTTCTTTAAACTTATTGCATTGTTTACTACCTGGTTCGGTAAAGGGGTCCTAAAAAGCCACGCCCACAGAAACATCAGTCTTTTCCAGCTGCCACCACCAGTTGATTTAGCCACCAGTTGATCTATAACACCGGTCGCAAGTTGTAATGCGAAAACAACCGTTCCGTTACGTTATGTGCAGTGCGAAAGCACCTTAAGTGGGTTTTTAAACAGTCACTGGTTGCCATAGTTACAAACCATTACCTTGGGTGCGTTCACACTGCAGCCTGAAGTGACCCAATTCCGATTTTTTTGACGTAATCCGACCTGTATCCGTTCTTTTCATGGCAGTGTGAACAGCACAGGTCAGATTCTTTTTCGAATGTGACCCATATCCGATACGTATCCAATTCAAATGCGACCTAACGTCCAGGTCGCATTCATCCGAACTGAACGTCACTGATACTCGACAAATCTCACTATTCTGCGTCCTGATAAGCGCAAGAGGGAAAGAAAAACAACAACCATAACGGACTATATGAGGATTAAGTTGTTAATATGTTGCTCCGGCCGGACAACAACTTCAAATATGTAAGCTAAGCTCCACCGTTAGCCTCCATGTTTACTTCCGCAAACACTGAGCACTTCTTCTTTTTATGGCGGTTGGCAGAACACTTAGAATGCTGATGCTATTGCGCCCTCTACTGCGCATGCGGGACACTTTCAGGTCGTTGCCCGTTCACACTGCAGAACGCATACAGGTCGCATTTACTGGCAGTGTGAACGGCCCCGGCAGAAAAATCGGAATTGCCAAAAATCGGAATTGGGTCACTTCAGGCTGCAGTGTGAACGCACTCTTTGTTGTTTTAACGTTGCTTAGCATGTTGTCAGCGTAGCTGTCCTAGGCTACTATAACTGTTTAAAATTGAGTGATAAAATAAGTTATGCTACCAAACTGACATTAGTGAAAGGGATACTGTAAATGTCTAAGAGTTGATTGGAGGTTAGAACTTTATGTTTTTATTTTGTTGAACGGTATATTTCTTATTTGTGTGTGTTGTGACATGCTGCACTTACTGTTTGGGTCTAGCTGTTTTGTTTTTTTTGGGGGTTTTTTCTAAGAGAAACTGTTTTATTTTGAAGAACTTTTACGTATAACGCCGAGTGAGCCGCATCTAAATAACTTTTTGATTTTTTTTTTTTTTTTTTGCAGAGCTGAGTTCACTGTTGTCAGAGAAAAAACTAACAGATAGTTTGACAGAAAATGCGTAATTTTATTTCGGTATGTTTTTTGTACCTTTTATGTCTTGCCCTTGGCTTTTTTTGTTCTGTCAAGAAAATTGTTTTGTTAAATTTTCAACATAAATCTTTGTCATGATTTGGGGTTTGGTGAGGTGAAGGAGAATGCAGACAGGACCCAGCATGAAGATGATGATGACGATTTAATAATAAATCCGAAAGCGCTCCAGCACAGAACAGTTACACGACGTAAGACGAGGATCAGACAAGATCTCTTGTTGTCGTACCAACCGTCTAGACCCCTCAGGTCTTCTGGTTCTGGTCTGCTCTGTATCCCCAGAACCAAATGAGGAGAAGCAGCATTCAGTTTCTATGCACCACAAATTTGGAACAAACTCCCAGAAAACTGTAAAACAGCTGAAACACTGGATGCCTTTAAATCTCAACTTAAACCCCCCCTGTTTAGAGTTGCCTATGGCTAAATTAGGTGAGATTTTAATGTTTTCATCTTTATTTTTTATCTATTTATCTATTTTTTTCTTATTTCTTCATCTTCTTTATTGATTATTACTCTGTGTTTAGTTTTTAATGATGTAAAGCCCCCCTGGAAAGGCGCGGGTGCCATCCCCCCTTCTTGTAAGTGTCCCAATTGATGGCATTTCAACTAAAGTCCTAAGGGTAGAAAAGGGGTGGGGGCTTTAATGTTTTTTATCTTTATTTTTTATTTATTTATTTATTATTCTATTATTTCTTTCTCTTTTTACTGTTCATTCAATGTTACATGACTGTGTTTTGTTTTTTAATGATGTAAAGCACTTTTAAATGCCTTGCTGCTGAAATGTGCTGTACAAATAAAATTTGATTGATGCATGTTAGATAACGGAAACGTTGAATGTTGTGTCGTTTCTGCTTCAGCGAGGAGTAGCGGTTTAAGCAGAGAGGAGTTTATTCTAGAAGCATTTGTTCTATTGTTAGGTAAATGTATCTTGAAGGAGAATAGTACTTAAATAAAAGTCCAACAAGGATATTTATTTAGAATTAAAAATAACTCGCCCTGAACTACCATGACAGATATAATATATGTAATATTCAATCAAGCTTCTCCTGTCCGATAAAAGTGTGTCATTAATGAAAGGGAAAAAACTCAATCCAGACTTTAAGTAAGTTTAGGGTCTGGTTCGCAGAGTATTCAGTTAAATTTGTTTCACAATTATTCAATGAAAAAAAAAAACTAACCTCATTTAAGTAAATTATCAAAACATTTTGAATTGTAATGATTTCTTTTTTTAAACTAAAAGTTTTGTTTAAAAAACTTTTTTTTTTAATTAAATAACTCATTTTTGTCTCATGAACTTAAAATGTTATTTGTAAAACAAACTTTTATTTGCACACATCAGGAATCTTGTTCCGATGTTTAGGCCCTGCCAACGCCATATGAGAATCGCAAGCAAAACTTTGAATCACAAACAAGAACTTTGGATAGCAAGAAAAGATTTCTGACATGTGTGAAAAAGTTTTTTTTACTAATCATTTTTTCACTTCATGAGACAAAAATTTGTGATTTTAATAAAAAAAAAATGTTTTAAGCAAAACTTTTTTTTGTTTAAAAAAATGTTACAATTAAAAATGTTTTGATGACAATTTTATTTAATTGAGGTTAGTTATTTTTATAGAATAATTGTGAAACAAATTGAACCCCAAAGCAGAGGTCTCATTTTCTCTGAAATGAATATTATGTTGTGCTATGAACTGAAAAACATATTGGTTTAAACACAAGGGTAAAGAATTGTTGGTAACACTTTATTTGACCGGGTGTGCATAAGACTTACATGACACTGTCATAAACATGACATAACACCTGTCATGAACATGAAGAAGTCTTTATGCAAAGTTGCATTAAAAGTCCATTAAAAGTGCCAACTTTGCATTAAATTATTATTTACAAAATCATGTGAAGTTGGCACTTTTAATGGACTTTTAATCCAACTTTTAGAGCAACTTTGCATTAAAAGTGTCATTATTTACCAAGTGACACTTCATGACAACTGTCATAAACATTCATAAAGACTTCTTCATGTTTATGACAGGTGTTATGTCATGTTTATGACATTGTCATGTCAGTCTTATGCACACCCCTTCAAATAAAGTGTTACCGAATTGGTAGTGTGGTTTAATATAGTGTTTTGATCATAATTCATTATATTTAGCTTTTTTCAGTTCAAAGATGCCACATAAAGAAAGACGTCAGAAACAAAAAAGAAAGGATCTGCTACAAGCAGGCAAAGGTGGTGGATTGTTGACCAACTGGGTCAGAACGAGGACTGTATGTAAGAACAAAGAAATAAAGATTTTTACCATGATCAACATGCAGTTTTCGGTAGTGAACAATATATTTAATATTACAAGGCAGCTGTTATGTTTTTATTATGTTAAGATGTAATAACTCTAGTTATATGTCTGACCATTTGTAATTTATCATTGTTTATTAAACTCTGAAAGCTCTGTGACTTTCTTAATATTCTGTCCTAAAATGTGCCCTTTTTGAGCACCTGCCCCTTTACTGGTCTGTGCACGGCCCTGGGGGTGACCCTCAAAAAACACCGCCACAGTTAGACGTAAGCAGCTACCTGACGCTGTCGATCAGCTGCTGATGGTCTTCTGTGATCAAAATGTCAGGCAAGGCTTCGGCCAGAACCTCCACATCCCTGTCGGAAGCGTACTGCTTGAGCACCTCGAACAGCTGCTCCTTCACGTCAGGCTCCTCTCCGAGAACCTCCTCCACCTGATTCGATAAAGACGGTGTTAAAACGACTCACGATGACAGAATGAAACCGGAGCCAAGCGAGCGAAAAGAAGCAGCTTCATGCTCACCTTTTTGTTGAACTCCATAGCCTTGTGAGCTCGGCTCTCCCTGATGCTGTCTCCGCTCTGCGACAGTACCCGCATGCTGCTGCTCAGCCGCTTGTTCCGACGGGCCATGCTGAGCACTCCCAGTCGGAGGGGTCGGCCCTGCGCCGCCTTGATCATGGCTGCTGCCGTTTCATGATGCTTCACCGGGATGCCGTTGACCTCCATGACGTAGTCGTTGACTTTGAGGCCGCTGCGTGCAGCCGGACCGCCAGGCATGCTCTCCTCGACCATCAGAGGGCTGTCCCCCACGATGGTGAAGCCAAAACGGCCATCTGGGCCTGGCGTGATGTCAATCTTAGGAACAGTATGTTAAAAAATTTGCCAAATTATTCCGGATTCTACAAAGCGGAGGCTAAATCTGAAATATTTAGGCGTCAGCTGACCTGTTCGATCCGTGAAACGACGCCAATACTGGGGGGTACGGTCTTGAGAGTCTGAGCCAGAGCGATGAGAGCTGGTGTGCTGAGGTTGGTCACATCCTGGCCCTCGATGTCCACCACCTGGTCACCTGGCTGCAAGCCGGCAAGGAAGGCACTGCTGCCTTCCACTACGGACAGGATGTAGCTGGGCCCAGTGCCTCCGAGCCTGAAGCCAAAGGCCTCTGGCCAGTTCTGGTTGGTGGCAGGGAGACCAAGGTCTAAAGAACACACAGGAGTTGGAGAGGCTCAAAGTAACATGTTGCTGGAATGATGGATACATAGTGTCTTACAAACATATTTCAACCCCTTATAACTTTTCAAATGCTGTTTTATTTCATATTTTTATCATCTGTTTTATCTTATTTTATTTTGTTTTATTGACCAACACAGATAAGTGCAGAATTGCGAAGCAGTAGAAAAGGAATGCATCATTTTTCATTTCCTTTTACAAAGGAAAATAAGTGTGGTGTGTGTTAGTAGTCAACCCTCTTTCCTTTAATGCCTGTTAATCTGACACAGAACCTTAAGAAGAACTGGTGATGCGTTCAGTGTGTAATTTGCTCTTAGTATGTAAGTCCAGCCATCCCGCGAAGGCTTCTGTGGTTCACAGAGAATATCAGCGAACAAAAAACATCGTGAAGACCAAGGGCCATGGCAGAGAGTTCAGGGGTGAAATGAGGTAGAAGCGTAAAGCCGAGTTAGGTGATAAAACAACATCCCAAGCTTTTAATGTCTCACTGAGCTCTTTTCAATCCATCATCTAAAACTGGGAAGAGAACTGGAAGGCCGGTCCATTCACCTACAGTATGTGAAATGTTCCCAGGAAGAGTATAATTTATCAAAGAACCAGAAGCTTATAGAGCTGCAAAGATCCACAGGATAATCTGCTAAAAGGACAACAGTAGTTGTGCACTGAACACTAAAACAAACCAGATTTCCAGGTCACTATTATTCATTAATATCATTGTTGTTATTTTTACGTTGAAACATGGCAGCCTCATGCCTTGGGGGATACATTTTGGGGGGCAGCAGAGATGGGGAATGTCGGTCAATTGATGGAGGTAAGGTGGCGCCAACTACACAACAATCCTGGGAAAAAAATCAAAAACTTGTTTAAGGCTGCAAAAGGGACAAAAATGGACATTATCAGCTTTTTTGGGTGGTGTTCCTTTAAGAAAATGTCTGCTCGCAATAAAACCATAAAGGAGGCCTGCTAATTAAGCTCTTATTAGCCTAGAGAGGTGTGAGTAGGTACACAGGTCTTTTTGTTGGAACGACCAAAAAACATTTTGTAAGTCGAACAAATCACAGCGAGAGGAGAAGTTTAGCAGAGAAGGAGGTTATTTGTGCCTGTTGGTATCTGGACCACATGTTGAACCGCTGGCCTTCCCCTGGTCACTGGCCTCATTCTGCTGCTGTACAAAGTGTCCCAAAAGAGTCTTCACTTCATCTGTACAGGACATTAATCTGGGTACATTTAAAAATATGCAGGATGTGGTGCAGCACGGTCAACGCGCAGTACATTTTATAGCAATTTTTGTATTAAAGGAGTACATCAAACCCTAGTCTATTGTGCCCTTGTTTTTTTTTTGTTTGTTTTTTTTTGTCTTGTAGATTTGCTTAAAATAAACCAGACTGCGGTTCAAATGATGTCCTTGGGATTTTTGTGAATTTCGTAACTTAATCGCAAGAGAGCATAGTTGCATAAGTGTAAAATTGCATGCAGTTGTTTTATTTCTTTTAAAAGTTTTAGCAGGTCAGACATGAAAACTGACAAAAAAAAAAGGTTGCAACAGTTTCTCCTAAAAGTCAAGTAGAAAGAGTCTGAATTGTAAATGATGTCATTTCTGCTGAAGGGCAAATCAGATCTCAGTGGCACGCCAGGCTTCAGACCGACTGTATGAAACATAAATCAAAGAATCAGTGATGGAGCAACTGCTGTCAGCTCACCAAAGAGAATCAGAAGAAAACTGATTTAAAATAGATAAGGACATCATGGATGGATCCTCTATTTGCCTTCTCGTAACACTGAGCTGTACTGTCAGGGCTTGTCTTCTGTTTTCTCCACCCTTCGTCCCAGATACACGCTCTACTGTAGCTCCTCTTCATCTTCCGTCTTGCAAACGAAGCCCTTCAGGAATACCGTCATACAAAATAGATCAAATCAGAGAAAGAAGACTTACAGAAATCTTTGGCGGCGCTCCGGGTCCCAGACTTGCTCTGGCGCAGGGAGAAGCGGCCCTTTCTGCTCAGGAAGCGCCTCATCCTTGCCCGGCTTGCGGCAGGGCACGTTCCAGCCAGCCTTTCCTCACACCCCCCGACTAGGGGGTCGACGCAGCCAGGGAGTGCCCCTCGGACACCCTGAAGCTGCTCCTCCACCTGACCTGACTCACCTCCTCCCCGAAGCCTCTACCCCACCTACACGGATGCTGGCCCCCCCAGAAGGTCACATTTGTGGCTTGTGAGGGCCAATTCTTCCCTCTGCTCTGAATCAGCAAAGCAGCTGGGAGAAGCTGAGGAGCTGAGAGCGACTGAGAGTCGGGCTCTCCATCCTGGGTGAGGCTGTCCAACCTCAGCCTCGGTCCAAACCCTCTGGCTGAGCGGCGAGCATGAAACTGGGACGCAGTAACTTGGTCCTGAAATGGTTCATTGCAAGGAAAGGTACTGCGAAGCCCCATTTTTCTATAAATACCTTCGCCTCTCTTTCTCTCTCCCACCCTCTCTCACTGTCTCCCTCTGTTGCTCATGTGGATGAAGCCCTCTCAGAGGGCTGAGGAGTGACCCAGAAACTGAGCCGTGAAGCAGCCCAGCCAGGGACGGTTCTGATTATAGCGTCTAGTACTGGAGCACCAGTTGGAGCCGTCGCCTGCAAGACGGGCTTCAAGGTTACAATCACCAACTGGAGCAATATTTTTCCCAGCAGAAGTTCTAGCAAACAAACAGACAAAAAAAACAACAACTTAGAAACAAGAGCTGTAAGAAAATAGCATTTATTTCAAATGAAATGTGCTTCGGCTAACACATTTTACATTTAAGCAGCTGTGTGATATGCTAGAGGACACAATACCTCTGCAAACGGGAACACTGTATCATGGTCGGCCTTGGACAAGCAGCCCAACCTGTCAGCGTTTAAAGGGCACCGCACTTCAAATCCGAGATAAAAAGTTCAAAATCGTGACTGCGGGTGAGGCAGGGAACTGGGAAAATATCCCATGCAATTATAATATGCAAGGTTTCCATTACAAAATCTCATCCTCAGCACTTGGAGGATTTCAAAACATGCTGCACGTTCGCTTAAAAAAAAAAAATCACCTTTGCTTTTGAGGTTATTTATCTGAAAGTTCAAACAACGATTCAGTGGATGAGAATTACAGCACCTTGCTAAAGATGCATCGAAACCAACTTCACTGGGATTTTATGTGATTGAGCAACACATAATTGTGAAGTGGAAATGAAATACAACCATTGATTTCTTGCATCTATTATTTTAGACAAACAAGCACCTGAAAAGTGTGGCGTACTTCATTCAGATGCCCCTAAAAAAATGGAGGGCAACCAATCGCCTTCAGAAGTCACCCATTTTTGAAAACATTTAATTTTCCTCCTGCTTCACATTTATGTTCTACTTTGTTTTGCTCCATCACATAAAATAAATGTGTGGTTGCTGTGTGACAAACATGTGAAAAGATTCAAAGGGGAAAAACTCTTTAGGCATATTTCAAAGCTTTCATGGCATCTAGACAAACTTGGCTGCTTTCCAACATGTCTCTCACTCAGATATAACTGAACTACGCTTTTAGATTATTGAAAATTTCAATGAGCGCATAAACGTTCTTCAGGCAGAGTATGGAAAATGTCCAGGACTCGACTCGGCTCCAAATTCAAAATGAGCTCAGGGATAGCCAGCTCCAGTTCTCGAGGTAGACTCTCGCAGGTTTTGGATGTTTTCTTTCTTTCTTCATGTCACCTTGCCAGACAGAAGCCTGTCGATCAACTATTCATCTTATTCAGGTGTGTCCAATCAGAAAATATCTAAAACACCAGGGACAGAGTATTCAGAACTCACTTCGGATTCTACCAAGTTTGATAAATACTAAAGTTTGGATTTAACAAACTAAACATAAAGGAGAGAATTTTCTTTTTTTTTTAATTCTGATTTGCAATATTTAGATTCTGAAATAAAAAAAAGACTAATGTAGCCTAAAGATTCAAATTTTTCTTTCTTTTTTTTTTCTCGTGTCTAACGAAGAGTGTAGGAACCCTGTGGAATATATGGGGGAAAAGATGAATTTGGATATGTTCTGGCCTAACATTCAAATGAATTTAGCATTAGATGTATTAAACTGTTTATTGGATCACAAATAAGTCACATCGAATGCATTTACGTTACTGATCCAGTTAATAACACTAATAGTAGGGTAAACCTACTACTCCCTGTTAACATTTGTTTCTTCATCCAAAATATTTATTTATTTTTTCTATTTCCGTCACTACGAGTTTTATAAAAACTTTGGCCTCAACTTCATATTTGACTCATCCACACACAAAAACTCAAACGGACTGTAAAGCCAGACGAGTCCATCGGTAGAATCCTCTTTGATCATACAACTACAGTCTGAATTTCCACCTCCTCTGGGGAGGTGATGACATACTCCTCTTGCTGCTGCACCATCTGTATTCCCTCCACTGCTTCCTCTGTGGTAACCATGGTAACAGTCCCCCCGACGTCCTCGGCGGTGCCCGTCGTGGCCAGCAGCGTGCCGTCGCTGATGGCGGAGGCAAGCGTCATGGCCACCTGCTCCGTCAGGCTCTCCGGCGTGGCGATGGTGATGGTGTCCCCACAGTCGGAGATGGAGGCGCTTTCCTCGTCCGCCCCGACGTTTCGCACGATGATCTGGTGGCTGGCGGCGCCGTGGGACTGGCTGACGATCTGCTGCACCACTTTCATGATCTGGTTGCCCATCTTGGAAGAACGGAAATTCGAAAAAAGGAAACGTCAGAGGACTTGTGAGACGGGCTTAACGAGAACTCAACTTTGTGCATTTATGAGCTTACGTTTTGAAGTGAGCAACAGTTATATAGATAATGCATAGGTTCTCTTTAGAGCTCCCCAAACGTGCACACTGACCTCGTTTTGGCTGTCCTGAATGAGCGTGACTTCTTGCTGCATTTCCTCTTCGGTTTGAGTCTAGACGGTGTGAAAGAATCGAAAAGTAGAAGAACTTTTGTTATACTTTTCATGTAGATCTCCCCGGACCGGGAGGCTTCCTGCGTAAAACCCCTGAAATACTATCAGGAAATTATGTTCCAGTCAAGATGCTTGGAGCAGATTAAAGAAGGTCATTCATTGAAAAATTATTAACCAGAACCAACGACTGGATTAATTTTTTCACTAAAGAATTAATTTCTTCCTGATTCTAAAGATCATTGCATGTTAGATATGAAATGAAAGCATGATTTAAAAGTAAAATGTAAAAAAAAATAGAGGCATACAACAGCCTTTTTTCATCATTTTAAAAATGAACTATTTCACAGAATAAACAAATGGTTGCAGAGGTTTCTCTGTGTAATTGTCCTCCAAACTTATGGGTTTTTGCTCCCACCTTTATGATATACTCCTGCGTGTCCGCCACCACCGAGGAGAACTCCACCAGCACGGCGTGAGGATCTTCTGCGATGACTTCTGCTGCGCTGAGGCTGTCCGCAGACGCCTGCTCCTCCGACACAACGCCCTGCTGCTCGTTGGAGTTCTCCTTATTGCAGCCACCTGGTGTGGAAGCAACCAATATAAGATCAGCTTTGTGTCAGAGCCATAAACACCCGAGTCGTTTTGAGTTTGCTTCTGCACGTCGCCCTGACCTTTGGCGCGCATGTGCCGGTTGAGCGTCCCGTGCTCGGCGAAGCCCCGCCCACACTTGGGGCACTTGAAAGGCCTCTCTCCTGTGTGGTGGCGGATGTGTCGCACCAGAGAGCCTTTCTCTCTGAAGCCTCTGAAGCAGAACTCGCACACGTAAGGTTTCTCGTCGCCGTGAGTCCGTTGGTGAACTTGTAAGGCGTTCTGAGAAAAATTGAATACAAGAATTTAAAAAAAACAAAACAAATAAAAAAGAGCCAAAACAATCAGAATGTTAGCTGTGTATGTACATCCACTGTAATCCACCTTGGTCTTGTAGCCCTTGTTGCATCTGTGACAGTGGTAGGGCCTCTCATCCGAGTGGGCTCTCATGTGTTCGCGTACGTGTCCGATGGTTTTATACAGCTTGCCGCACTCGCCGCATTTATACCGCCTCTCGCTGACGTGGACCTCCATGTGCTTCTTTAACAGGTAGCCAGTGAGAAACTCCTTTTGACATAGTGTGCACTTAAACGGTTTATAACCTATAAAACAAGGATAAACGCACAGATCATATAAAAAAAAAAGAAAAAAAGAATCAAAACATTTTTTTATCTGTATTCTTATTATAAATTGTCCCATGCATCAGAAAATGGTAGTTTATTTTTGTTTTCAAAATAACTAACTGACTGTGTCTGACCTGGAGGGGAATAATCTTACATCATGGGGTCCCATTACGCTACATTGTACTTTCTATTGGTCTATCACATCTAACATCAATAAAATACATAGAAGTTTGTGGTCCTAACATGACATGTGAAAAAGCTTAACAATAAGATAGTAACTCATTTCTTGCCCTCCAAGAAAAAATCTAGGAGGAAATCTTGACTATTGTGTAGGGTACTGGAAAGAGCTGCAACGTTCAATATGGGCTTACCTAAATGACCTTTGACATGAAAACGGAAATAATTTACGCCTTTGAACGACCGACTGCAGTGCGGACAAGTGTAGAGCTTGCAGGACGCTCGATCTTCCGCCGCTTCCTGTCCAAGAAACAAGAAAACGGTTATGATTCCTGGGAAATTTCTCCAAAGCGACCTTTTTGAACAAAAGAAACTTTGTGAGGCACATGCCTCCTCCGTCTCTTCAAACTCTTCTTTAACCTGGATCTCAATCACACTCTGATCAACGTCAGTAGCATCTGGAATGTCTTTGTCCAGCTCCTGCGCTGCCGGCGAGGATTCCTCCACCACCGTCTCCTCGGTGCCCAGGGCGATGCCGGAGTTGATGATGGCTTGGCAGATGAGGCTGTCGCTGGCGGCGGCGGCAGCGGCCAGAGCGTCTGCCTGAGACTGATCCACCACCACCTGGTTCAAGCAAAAGATAAACACCAGCTTGAGATACAATCGAAAGGGAAACGCAGGAAAGACTTAAAGCGTGCGCTCTCACCTGCTGCTCCTGTGTTGTCCCGTCCACTTCCATTGTGAAGTGGACCTGACGGAGGACCTCCTGGGAGCCGGCCTCCACCACACTGACCACAGCAGTCTGAGCCTCCACCATCTCCTGCTCCTCAGCTTGCTGCTCCACAACTACCACTTCCTGTTGGGCCACCACCTGGCCTTGGTCAGTTTCAACTCCTGAAACATCCACACCGTCTCAGGATCTGCTCCATTTACTGTGTCACTGCACTTCAAGCCAGATTAAACATGGACAAGTTTTGCTAGTTTTATAAATAAATTTAAATATTATAACTCCACTTCATAGTATTTATGAAAATAACAGCATTGGGAGACTTACTAGAACTAAGTTACAGTAAGATTTTTTTGTTAAATTACATCACAGTAGCTATTATAATCTGTATTATATATTGGAAGTTCTTAAACACTGAATACAATTTAAAGTTCAATATTTTTCTACACATAGATTGGTCATCATTTTTTAAGCTAAGGCTTCAAAATGGAAACCTGCAAAAATTGTAACACTAGATGACAAAGGCTCGATGAATGGATAAATGGCTGGACGGATATATGGACAGATTGATGGATGGATGTAGGAATTGTTGGATGTATAAATGGATGCAACTGTGCAGTGACTGCACTGCATTTCCTTTCCTTTAAAATTAGTCTGACCTTTCTGCACTCCGTCTTTGCTGACCAGGATCTCCTTGTACTGGACAAACCGGATCTTCTCTGTGCAGGGAGTCAGGGATTTCAGATGTCTGGTGAGAGCCCCCGACTCTCTGAAGGACTGCCCGCACAGGGTGCACCGATACGGCCGCTCATCTGCACGCAGTGGAGAAGAGAGCAAAATAGAAAAGTTTTGATTTCTGGCACAGATGTCAAAGTGAGAAATTTCAACAGTGCTGTGTGACTCCAGTTCATTCACCAGTGTGCCGACGGTTGTGACGTATCAGTGAGCCTTTGGTACGAAATGAAGTCCCACACAGGCTACAGGAGAAGTTCTTCTGGTCACTGTGAGTTTTCATGTGAGTCCTCAAGATGTTTGTCTATGCAGGGAAACAGAATCACAGAGTGAACGGAAGTTAGAAACAAGCATCAACTAAGGTAATTGCATCATGTGGCTTATCAACTGATTGACTCACGGTTTTAAATGTCTTTTCACAAAGGTGACAGATGTAACGTCCCTCCTGATTTACTTTGAAAGTCTGCTGTTCACCGTCAGCGTTTTCAGATTCAAACGTTGCGCTTTTATCTGACTGGTCGGTTACTTTAATAGAAGCGATTTTCTTCCTATGACCTCGACCCATTGGACCATTTCTTTCATCTGCGTGGAAAACAAAATAACAGAAATTTAGCGCAGTACTGCAGAAAAAATTAACTGAGCAAACATAATAACAAATTGATAAATAACTGTTAAAACTAATGTATTTGTAATTCAAACTAAGCACTCCAATTAAAAATATGCATCTTTTGTGGTTTTTAAGGTTCTCAAGGATTCTATAGAACAGCAGAAAAAGTAAAAAAAAAAAAAAAAGACATATTAAGGTTGATAACCTACCATCGGTGGTCGTTGCTGGTTTAACTGTAGATATACTTTCAGTTTTCGCCTTGGACGCTGAGCTTCCAGTACTTGAAGAGACCTACAGAAAAGAAAACATAACAAAATGACATACTGATGAAGTTTCATGGTTTAATTACATGTGCACAGATGGGAGAAAAACATAGTCGTATCATAACCATACGTATACATTTTTGTTCTAAGCTGTGTTTATCTTGATGGTGAGAAAAAAAAAAGACTTGCTCCAGGTTGGTGTTTGCTAAGAGGAATATTTTTGCTTTTTGAGTGTTGATCTCCTTGGACTGAATCTGACAACTAAATTTCCCTTTTATCTGCCAGATTAAAACTGATCATGCCAAGGAAATTCACTGACTATTTTGTATTACGTAAAACAATATCTGGATCTTGGCAACAACCCCAATTTATGAAGAAATTAAATATCAAATTTAGCTTTGTTTTTAAATAAAAATTATGTTTTCTGAAGTGAACATTTATTCCTTTAGAATGTATCATTAGTAAATCAATCTGAAAGATTTCCCAGTGGATGATCAAGATTGTATTGACCACAACAATACAGTTTATTAGATAAACAAAATAATAATAATAATTTGAGCTTAAAACTGTCTGAGGACATGCCTGCTGGTTGGTCTCCTGAGAAGCCTGTCTGGTCTCCAGACGTTTGCAGCTCTGCTGCAGCTTGTGCTGGATGAAAGCCTCCAGGCTGGAGAACTCACACCGACATCGCCCGCACTTGTGGACATCATCATCTACAAAAGGACGCAAAACAACCATGTAAATGTGAGATACTTCTGGGGTTTCTTATGACTTGTAACCCTTACTACTGCAAGGTGCTGCATGTTTGGTGCAACGTCTTCAAATGCCAACAACTGGGCAAATCTACAGCATGCAGCAAACTGGCTAATGTTGCTAATGTTAGTTAGCTGCTACTAGCACAATTTCATTACGAGGAAGTTAGCAAGGCCCAAACGTGATAACAGAGATGGAATTTAATCTTGTTTTATGCCGTCAGGGGCCTAACCTTCATCTCCCAGTGTAGTCTGAATGGTGATGGTGTCGGTGCCGTCCGTCGTTTGCTCCTTCTCTGTTTCTGCCGTATGATTATTTTCTGCATTCATGTCGTTTAACTTCTCCGTCTCTGTCGCAACGCAGCAGCGGGGCGGGAGCAAATATGGCGGATTTACGACCGCGTAGTCATAACAACTAAAGGGCTCGTGCACGTGTGGAATGAAATAAAACGAGATTTTCTGCTACGGACTTGGTCTTAAACTGTAATTCCTCGTCATGTGTCTCTAGAGGTGGTTCTTGTTCCGAAATAATTTACACATTTGGACAATGATGCATTTGAAACGGGAAAATCTGACTTTTGAGTTAAAATAACACTCCACACAACCTTTTGAATTCATTGAACACAACATTAAATAGAGGGTATTAAAACAATAGTTTATAAGGACTGGGCAAACCAGTTGTGCATGGCAGGAATATAAAAAACCTTACTGATTTCACTCAGAGAAAGCAATGGTATTTCCTGGATGTCTTGGTTCAGGAAACAACAGTATTAATAACATAAGTAAATTTAAAAAAATACAATAAAAAAAATACTGTTTATCCCAAAAGGAAATTAAATGTTGACATAACTTATAAGTATCTTTAAAAAGTGGTCGGTGATGCTGTGGGCAGGAATCGGCTGTAGCAGTCAATTTTGCAACAAATCTGAGGAGGCCTCTGACAGAAGACTTGCTGTGCGGCAGTCTCTTTTCCATAGTAACACATCCTGGATGATATAAGATTTGGTAAATTTGTTAATTCCCCTCATTTACTTTTATTACTCCTCTGTAAATATCTGTCTGGCTGCATAGTTAAAAGACAGACAGAGAAATGTTTACATTGACATATTTGTTGTTCAGTTGAGGTATTTCTGTCTCTGTTCTTTTCAAGATTAGTGTGTTTGCTTGAAAACAAGGACTGACAAAAAAAAAGGTGTTACCAAGATAAACAGACTAAAACATTTTGAATCTAGTGTTGACACGGCAGCATCTTACCTGATCATAGAAACAAGTTTCAACAATTGAAAATTAGGAGATGTTCTGTAAACATTTGATCAATGATGTTGGGATGTTGGCTGTGATCTTGAACAACTCGATGGTCAAATTAAATAGTCTGGTTGCGGTTATCACAGCTTGTTTTTGGGAAACAACACAATATGGAAAACATCATCTAAGTTTTTCCCCCAAACCCTCCTTCTTTCATCTTCAAACATTTGTTGTAGAGTTAAAAATGTAACGTTGAGATTAAAGTCAACATTCAAGTTAAAGAAGATGTTTAGTAAAGGTAATAAAGGGTTTGTTTTCATCTTATTTTCAACAAATAACATTACAAATATTGATATTTTTTTTGTACCTAAGCACCTAAAGTATATTTTAGTCATTCATACCATATTATGATTACTATTTTGCTCTACAATAATGTAGAAGTACATTTAAGTACATATGATGAAGGATCAACAACTGAAAAAATTCTCAGAGGTGAGCTGTTGCGCAGCTTTTCCAGTTATGGATAAAGTTGAATCAAGACTTCGCAACACTCATATAAACAACAACTTTACGGCAGTGAGTATGGCGTCTCACTTCAGCGGTGTCCTGCAGCTGACAGATCTCGACGATTTTATCACCCCGTCGCAGGTCGGAAACTTTAACTAGTATAGCATAACGTTACCGGATATTAATTTTGGTAGAACGAGATAAATATTAATGATTCGTCGACTTTTTGAGTCTGATTTTAGTAACGTAGAAACACGGTGAAGTAGCCAGCAATCGGATGTGTTGTTGTTCTTGTCACCTGTGTTAGTTGTTTAAGAAGCGACCCATAAGTAGCACCAACAGTGAACTATTGTTGTCTAAAGATAATCATAAATCGATGTTTACTGTTTGGTTGGGGCGTTGATGCCTCCAAAATACAGGCTTAAAAACACGATAAGCCGCCGTTAGCTTGCTAATGATAAGGGGGTGATGTAAGAAGACTGAAATAAGACTGAAATAATAATACTCTCAGCCTGTGGTAACTTGAAGTCTCTAATTTAAGAACATTAGTGCTGGCACTGACAATTTTACTGTGATGACTCACTGGGGGAGATTTTTGTTTTATAAGTATTAAGAAACAAACAAAACATTCAGCACGCCAATCAGGAAAATTGTAGTTTATTTAAAACATATTTTCCAGTTAAGCTCAAATGTTCAATAAACCTTGTTCAGTTTCTATGCATCGACATTCATTATTTGGTATATCGACACAAATAATGATGCAACTTACAAAGCTTTTAGGGTGTTAATGAAACCATTTATCTCCTTGGACTGATTTCTACAGGTTATAGCAGTGAACTAAAAGGTAACATGGCCAATTTAAAGTGTAATTGATATTTTAAAATCTTATCTAAACAAAAGAACAATACACATTTCCCTCTTTGCTCCCATCCAACTCTATTCTCATTGATAGAAATGTGATCAGAGCAAATATGGAATAATACAATGCATATAGTAAAGTTACCATGATTAAAATAATCCTGCTAATCTGAAGATACAGCATTGTTCATTGGCTGACACATTTCAAAATGTGATGACATGAACACGCAAACAAAAAGTGAGACAAGGTTCCAGATTTTTTTTTTTCTCATTCCTTTTTCTGTCTTGATCGTTGCTGGAATGATGGAAAACCTTATTGTTGTGGTTTAAGAAAATCCAAAAAATATTTTGTTTCATATTTGCCCTCTTGTTTCTGTTTTTGCAGGAATGTGTCAAACCAGTCAAAGTAGAGAAGAAACAAGGTAAATCTGTGGCCAAAATACAGATAGAAGATGATGGAAGTTATGTGCAAGTCAACCAGGTGGGTATCGTGACTCGACGGCATCATGACATTAAAAACCATGTCAGGTAGAACATGAACAGTCTCTAGGTTGCATAATTATTGTGTTGTGCTCACTGTTACCTGTAATACAGCACGCATGTGCTTTGCACACCTGGATGGCTTAGTTTATCAGAATCTAAAGGAACTCTGGTTGTGTTGGCCTAATGCTAAACCTTCACCATTAGAAGCACCTCAGAACTTTTAATATAATAACTAATAAAAAGGCTCATTCAGATCATCTGTGGGATCATTTCAGAGTTTCACGTAAAACATTGGTTTTGAATTTTGTTTGCATAATTCCATTTTAATTCTTTTGCAAACAGTTTCACACAGAGCAATGTGCAAGGTCAAAATTATTGCACAAGACAGCACACGTTGCAATGCACAGCACTTTGTACTAAAAATCTATTCACCTGCACCTGCTCATGGTGCTGCTGTTTATCGAAGCTGTGTTGGCTGAAACCGATGGTAGAGGCATACAGTTTTTATACTTTTTAGTACAAATCCTTGTGTACATCCGACTCCAGATGTGATCTCAATGGTGATGACATTATGATAGGAAAACTGCAGGTTTTATAGACATTTAAGCCAAGCACTGAAAGAATACGAGTGCCATGATTGTCTTCTCTATGAAAGTTCTAAATAAATTTCTCCAGATTTCTCATGACGCAGAAGTTCTTGAACAATAGATGATTCTCGAGCCTGTATGACTGGACCTTATCCCACAATCTGTCATTAAACTCTTATTGGTGTCTTTGAACTAAGCCCACTTGTTGTTGAAGGATGGAGGAAAACAGAAGCTGGAGAGAGCAAAGATCACGCTCAACGACTGCTTGGCCTGCAGTGGCTGCATCACTTCAGCCGAGAGCGTCCTGATCGCGCAGCAGAGTTACGAGGAGCTTTTAAAAGTGCTGCGGAACAACAAGGTAGAGCTGCGATGTGTCACCGGGAATAGTTCTGCACCGTTTTTGATCCTGAATTTGCTGTTATTGTTTTGTGTCTGCATCGTGTCGACTTCCCACGCAGACCAAAGAGACGGAGCAGAAGATTGTAGTGGTGTCGGTATCGCCCCAGTCCAGAGCCTCCCTTGCAGCACATTACAACCTCAGCAGTAGTGAGGCTGGCAGAAAGCTCACTTCTTTCCTTAAAGGCCTTGGTGTGTACTTTTTTTTTTTTTTTTTTTTATCAATTATTAAATGACTCCTAATTGAGGCAGAATAATTTTGTCTCTGCGATGTCTTGTTGTCTTCCAGGTGTTCATCATGTGTTTGACACCAGCTTCAGTCGAACGTTCAGCCTGCTGGAGAGTCAGAGGGAGTTTGTGGAGCGTTTCAGTCGGAAAGAGCAGGACAGCAAAGCCGTGCCCATGCTGACATCCGCCTGTCCAGGTACAGCAGGGGGGGAAAAAAAGAAAAAAACGTAGTATGCGCACAAAACTCAACAAATTATGTCAAAGTAGTTGTGGGGAGAAAATACTAAAATAACTTGTTGAAGCAGAAAATAATGTTAAATCTATTCACTAGTTTGTAAAATAAAACTAACGAAAATTACAAAAATGCATGCAGGTTGGATCTGTTATGCAGAGAAGACTCACGGCGACTATATCCTCCCGTACATCAGCACCACTCGCTCTCCACAGCAGATGATGGGCTCTCTGGTGAAAAGCTATTTTGCTGAACAGCAGGTATGCTTTGGAGCTGATATAAAGTGACAAGCAAAAGTATTCTTACGATTTGAACTTTTATTTTTACACTTTGTCACGTTGCGACCTCAAACTTCAATGATCTTCTTTCAAGAAAAGATGTAACAGTGTTACAAACAGCAACGTTACCACTGTTGTGGTGGTGCACCAGTCTTATGTCAAAGCATATTTATGTGCTAGAATGGCCTAATCAAAGTCTAAAGCGAAATAAAAATGAGAATTTCTGGCAGGACTATAAATTATATTGTCCATCCAATCTGACTGAGCTCGATCTGGTTTGGAAAGAGATTGTGAAACTGCGACATGGCATGACGACAAGGCACTAAACGTAACTACAGATAACAGAGAAGAGTTGTTGATCTGTCTGTGGTTGTTTGTCTCTTAGGGTCTTGGTCCACAGCAGATCTACCACGTGGCTGTGATGCCCTGCTTCGACAAGAAACTAGAGGCATCACGCTCCGACTTCTACCTGAGCAAAGCCGAGACCCGAGAAGTGGATTGTGTCATCACTTCAGGTACAGCAGCTGCCCTCATTCTGTCTTTTTTCTTTTTTGCTTATGGAAATAAAATGATTAAGAGCTCTCTTTGCTGCTGCTGCTGCTGCTGCTGCAGGAGAGGTTCAGAAAATGTTGGAGGAGCAGAACGTTTCTCTTTCTGATGTCGAGCCTGCAGCCCTGGACACAATGCAAGTTTTATCACGTCTTGATGTACTGCTCTCGATCCTTGCAGGATTTAAACCCACACGTTGTGTGTTTCACGCAGGTTCAGCAGTGTGTGCGGGGATGAGTTCCTGAGCCATGCTGGGAGTGGTTCGGGAGGCTACCTCCATCACGTGTTCACGTATGCTGCCAAGCAGCTGTTTGGGGAGGAGGTGAAAGAACTCACCTACAGGACGCTCAGGTGGAGGAGGCCGTCAAAACGAAGGATCATTTCACATCTTCTGTTTTTAAATTACACATTTAAAAAAAAAAAACATGATTATGTCTCACTATTTTTGTATTCTCCACTCTGTGATGCAGGAATAAAGACTTCCAGGAGGTGAGACTGGAGAAAGACGGTGCCGTCCTGCTGTGTTTCGCCTCGACTTATGGCTTCCGCAACATTCAGAACCTCGTGCAGAAACTCAAGCGGGGAAAGTCGCCCTACCACTTTGTGGAAGTTATGGCCTGTCCGTCAGGTAAACAGGAGAATATAGTTTTAGTTCCTAGTCCCAGGAGCTTCTTTCATAGTTCTGCGTATTGATGAGTCACATCTTGGGTTTTTATCAATCTTTGCTACATTAATCCCTGCTCAACATGTTTCACATGTATAAAAATAAGGTCTTCTTGTCAAACTTAACATGTCTCATTTGTTGACCTGCAGGCTGTCTAAACGGTGGTGGGCAGGTGAGGCCCTCATCCAGTCAAAACCAAAAGGAGCTTCTCCAGCAAGTCGAGGAACTCTACAAGGCAGAGCGCCCCCTGTTGCCAGAAAACGACACCCGCGTGGCTGAGTTGTATGAAAGCTGGCTTCGCACCCTGGGAGCGGAGAGAGCCAAAGAGCTGCTACACACACAGTTCCACGCTGTGGAGAAAATGACCAACGGGCTCACTATAAAGTGGTGATCTGTGCTCTCGTCTATCCAAGATGATGTTTGCAGACTTCAGCTTTGGTCCTGACAGAGATGCACATTTTTGATTGTTCTTTTAGGTCTTTTCTTTTTTTTTTTTTTTTTTTCCTGGGCCTGGTAGGGAGTTGAATACCAGATTATAAACCAATGCCTCTGCACTGAATATATGTAACTATTTACCGTTGTCCTCTTAATTAGTTAGTTATGTATTTTGTGCGCAGCCTGTTACATCCTAAACATGTCATTTCCAATAGGTAAAATATGATCACCCTTTGTTAATTATATGTAAATTTATACAGTTTGAAAACAAAATAAACCATTATTTAATTATTCAAGTGTTGCATACCAAAGTGTGTTCTTTTACATATGCTGTATTTAGTTTATTGGGTAGGTTTGCTCAAGTCTGCTTTTGAGCAAGAGTGACCTATATCTTATTCCTGTTACAGGAATTGGATATAGGTCTTATTAGGAAGAAAGAATTAGGAAAGTATATCCCTCTGTTTTTATTTTTCCAGATTGAAACAACTTTGAGATCACATTTCTTCAACAATCAGTCTTTGTTCATTTTATTCAAGTATGGCATGTTTAGCTGCAGGTAAAACAAACAACTATTTACATTGATTTTACTTCTGCAGCTTAAGAAAATACGTTTTTTGAGTACTTTTAACTTGACAATTTTGGCCCTACATGGATAAAGTTTGGACACCTTGGAAAACAGTATTCTCACACAACAAAGCTAGTGTTGTTTGTGCTGTTCACATCTGAATTCAGATAAGTTCACATTTAGAGGCCCTTCTGTAAATTGCTGCACAATAATTATATTTGTCTGTGATTTACTGCCAAAGTCAGTGGAGATTTCTGTATTTTATCCATGCACAAAAATGTGAATAGCCAATATAACATTTACTGTAACTCTCGTGATCAACATTCTATATGTTTTTAGAAGCAATAGGATTTTTTAAATTGCATTAACTAAAAGCAATCCGAACTGTTTTAAATATTTCCGTCAGAATACTATGAACCGATGTCATAGAGCATACATCTCATCGGCCCATGCTGACTTTACAGTAAATATTCTATTGCCTTGTGACATTTTTGTTTTTTAATATTTGCATGTATTTTTTGTTGCTTTAAATTTCACTCTAATGTCAGGACTTTTCTACTGATAAAATGTTCTGCATCATTAAATCAGAACTAGCATTTGGGCTTCTGAAAATTTCCTAAAAACACTTATAGAAATAACTCATCCTGTACATTTAGGCATTTACTCCGCATTCAAACTTTACATTTATTAGTGTTGCTATGGATGAACGGATCTGACCACAGATTACGAGCCATAGAAGCAAACAGGGATTTACAGAACAGGGTCGAGCTAATTAGCACAGTTCTGCGTCTCAACCTTGTGTTAAACGTGCAAAAATGCTGATTTATAACAAAAATATATTCCCACTAATATCTCTTAATTTAAGAGAGACAGCTGCAGCGCTGCCATAGTCTTTAGCGTGATACAACATTCAGTCACCGTCTTTGATCGCTGGACTTAAACGGTCCTGAGAGCTCATGAGCAGACCCCACTGCAAAGCCAACATGGCTTGAGGCGGAAGTCTCTCCTTGGGCTTCTTGAATTTATCCATTTCCTTTCTCAGGACTCTCATCACCTCTACAGGCTCCATCTTCCCAGTAAACTTCTGCACTGCTTTCTCCCTGGAATAATAATAATAATAATAATAATAATTTAAAAGAAAATTAGGACAGAGTAAAAACACAGAAACTGAACATTCCAGCTCACATTCTTTTTATATTAAAAGCTAAAGCAATTTTAAGAAATGTTTCTAAATAATTTCATTTAAAAATTACTCATCTAGGCATACCTTTCGTGTTCCATTAAACACTGTATATGAGCTAAACATAAAAACTCACGAGAGGCGGAGAAAAGGGTTGTAATCAAACTCCTCCTGCAGTGTGGATGGTACAGTGGGTTTGTCGTCATCATCTCTCGCCTAGCGATGGAGAGCAAAGCATCCATATGGCAGAAATAAATACAAAAAGGTTAAATTATATACACTATTACTATGTCATAGATTATTAACAAATGATTCAATCAAATTTATACTAAGCAGTTCTTTAAAAGCTCCAGTATTGTTAAATGAAATGTCTTACTGATCATAAAGTCAATTAAATGATTCAGTCAACCTATGAATGAGGCATATTTTTTCTAAACACAAGTAAATTTTTTATTTTTTTTACTGCTGTAAAAATTTATCTGAATTGACATAAAGTAAAGAATTATAAACAGTATTATTATTTAACATTTTTTGCTGCTTTTTACTCACCCTGGCCCAGCTCAGCATCTCTTTAACCTTCTCGTTCTCTGGCTCCACCAGCAGCGCAAACTTTAGGTTCTTGATAGTGTTCTCATGTCCACAGAACACTTTCTGTTTTAAAAAAATATATATTTTAAACAGATTCTTGGAGAGGTTTCCTTTGGTGCACCAAGAATTCAACACACTGCCAGTTGTGCATGAAAGTTTCCCCCGACTGATTTGAGCATATTAGGAAAAATGTTTGTGGTTAAAGGAGAATATCAGACACACCGCCGCTTTTGGCGACATTGGAGCTTTCCACATTACTTCCTGTCAGAAGTAACTAAAAGGATTTCAACAAGCAGCTGAAACCATCCATGATCATTATGCCAATAAACAGTGACAGTGTGCCAATCGTAATTTGGTGCGAAAATGGCCTAAAATTAAGTGGTTGGAATATATTTTTTTTTTGTTTGACTAACTCACTGTTTCTTGAGGTAGGGAAGCGATCACTTTGGTGAGGTTGTGGTGCATCTGTTCTGCTGTGCCCTCCAAAAACCTCCCACATCCACCAATAAACAACGTGTCTCCTGAAACCCAAAAGAGAGAACTAGACGACAGAGAACTATGGTGCCCCTCCCTTCACATTAAACAAAACCAGCATAATTTCTTAATGCAAGGAATGAGAGATTCAGCTGGTAAATCAGCCCTTTACATGAGCAGACAAGGACCTGTGAACACAGCGGGCGCGTCTGTGCATTCATCCTCCCAGACGTAGTAGCACATATCACCAGAGGTGTGGCAAGGAGTGAACAGGCACTTCACATTGATAGAGTTAAACTGCAAATGGAGAAAATATCGTCATAAACTGCAACCCTGACTGTTACAGTTTTTTAGTGTCAAAGATTACATCCCTTTACCTTCAGTTCCTGAGAGTCTGTGACTTTATCTGTGAGCCCCTTGATTCGATCATCCGCCCCATAAACCTTGAGGCCAGGAACCTCATTCACCAGAGCCTCATTTCCACGAGCGTGGTCCCTGCAAGCACAAACGAAATCAAAGAAAACCATTACCCGAACTAGGGTATACTGAGGTTTAGAAAGTTATGGCTTCAAATCTGCTGACATTTTCCATCGTACCGTTTCTAGGGAATGACATAAAAGTTATTTTCACAAGATACCGCAGACAGCACTTAAGTGACTGGTGTGAACTAGACTGGAGAGTAACATCTGTGCATGTTAACAGTCAGAAAGCAACTATGTCTTACAAATATTTCTGAATATTGTTCCTACACTATAAGCACCACTAACTACTCTTAATAAGATAGTATGTAACTACAGCTAATCAGCTCATCAAATTTTATATGAGCTATGGCTCATAGCTAATCACACTTGAATAAAATAGATAATTTGTCGAATTAAAATGATAACCGACTGAATATGTGTAGTTTGTTTGGATCCATATGCTAATCTTACCAGTGATGATGCGTTGTGAGAACAGCAATGAGAAACAAGCCTTCTCTTTTGACAATTTCCAGCAGCTGTCAAAAATAAAGAAAAACCAGTTAGCCATTACGTTAAAGAAACACAAATAAAATGATTTTTAAAAATGCAGTATATTTTTGTTATAGTTGGCTTTTAATTTTTTATTTATTTTTAAATATCACTTCAATGTGTTCCTATGGATACAATTTTCTCAGTTAAAAATTTTATACATTTTTTGTAAAAGTGCCATTATTTTATCTTCCACCCTTTCACGTCTCACCCGATGAGGTACAGCGGGGTCCACGGCTATGGCCTGCTTGCTCTGCTCCTCTATCACCAGGTACATGTAGTTGTCCTCCAGGATGGAGATCACCTTCACCTTCATGGCTCTCACGCGCGCATGCACGCACCCTGGCACGCGACGCTTCCACAAACCACAGCACACACCTCCTGTAGTATCTGTGCTAATTGGTTGTAAACCAATCCACACTCTCTGTCACACTTTATAAACCCAGCTAGGTTATTAACTAGGTTAAACGCTTTCTGTAGCTTGTTTGAGAATAATTTCATCAAAGCGCATCGACTAACAAAAAGCAAAGTTATTAAAGCTCAGGTTTGCATTCAGACCAGGAAGTTGTCGTGACCTAATAAAGCCATTGCGTGAAACGTCATAACGCAGACATTTTAATCGAGTCAGACAAATCCAACCGTTAAGAGGAATACATAATTTGGTAAAAATCACAGAAATATTCACTGCATATCAGCTTGAATTATTGCCGAGTGTTTATTTTGGGCTTTAATAAGTAGTATAATTTCTATTCACATGATGTCAGTCAGAGCTTAAGGCTGTATGAGGCCCAAATCATCATAAGCCACCTCAGTTTAACAAAAATTGATGAAAAATAAATGCATTAAAAAGCATAACATCTCTGTTTTTACAAATGGGAAGATCAGCCGCACAACATATCTTAGTAGTTTAACTTAGAATTAGGTATGCATTGCTTGAATCATATTTAGTTTACAAGTTTATCAAGTTACGTGTAATAAAATAGAATCACACAGGTAAACACCTATTGGGATTTATTCAGTACTAGATCTTGATTTTAAATTTACAAAAAACAAACAAAATAAACATTTATGCTCTTGGAATCAGTTAGTATATTTCACCCTCCTTTTATGTTGTGGGTCAAATTGACCTGTTTTAAAGTTATTTTTTTTAAACAGTTGAAGGTTTTTTTTGCATGAAACTTTTTCTATTTGTCTTAATAGACAAGGTCTACCTATAAACTGAAAATTGTTCATTACACATTTATGTTAATATGTTTGATTAACTTAATTACATAAAATTTATCGTAAACTTCTGAGAAATAAAACACACAAAATGAAACTTCTACAGGTCTGACGGATTCATAAGAAATCTGCTGAGTAAGCAGTATGTGACGTAACATCGGTATGCTGAATTGACGGGTAAGCCAGATTTTCAGAACACCTGCAATCAAGTTGAAGACTAAAAAGGGTGAAAAAAAAAAGTTCAATTCTATTTGTTTCCTTGCAACTATGAGACATTTCTCACCACACAGATACATGCACACAAGATACCAAAGAAGTACCTTGTCTCATAAAAAAAGATTTCTGACGCATCAAAAAAACATCCTTCCATTGACTTTCTTCCAACAGATGTGTTTTATTGCTTTTTCCAAAGAACATCATGCCGTGCTCTTTTTAGATTGTGCTTTACAAACATCCAGGATAGCTAATCGGTAATGCTGACAACACCAACCACTCATAATAAAACGAGAAATTAAGTATAAGTTCTGCTGCATTTTACGCAAATGAGACTTTAAGCAAATGTAGAGCCAACACAAAGGCAATCAGAGTAAAACAATGTTGATCTTAAATGAGATTATTACTTAATATGATATCCACTTACAGAAACCATGTACACATATGGCTGATTGTTCCTTACATGAAATGGGCAAATTTAAACACTGAATGAAAACTGTTAGTACATCAATATATTAATATCTTTTTAAGCATTTACAAATTACAAAAAATTCATCTCTTAAAGCCATATATTCTTCAAACCAGTCCCATCACTATCAGCCAAACAAACCTCATAAAACAGGATGAGAACATCTAGTTATTTCATACATCTGAGTCTATAGCGGTTATAACTGGGTACATTCAGCAAGGGGTAAATGTAATGGATCTATTTTAAATGACGTTGAGGTTGAGTTGTAGTTATTCTTTAAAATAATGTAGAACTTGCAGTGCTTTAAGGGGGTAAAAACAGGAACACAGTGGACTTCACTCCTTCGGGACGCGGAAGTTGTCTTTTTCTTTCCGAAGGCTTCTCATGGTTTCAATGGGATCGGTCTGCTTCACGTGGTCTTGAACAGATTTCTCTCTAAAACAAAACATCAAAATGAATGAGAGTGAGTTTGGAAAAGAAAAACAAAAAACTCTTTATTTAGTTTTAAATAAACTCCAATCCTCTAATTAAACAAGTGCCCAGTCAGGCTGCACATACTTCACTCTCATAAAGGGATTAAATGTAAATTCATCTGCCAAAGTGGACGGGATCGTTGGCTCTCCATCGCTGCACTTCTCCTGCAAAAAAAAAAAAAAAAAGGCAAACACACAAGCTCTTAATCTTTACAAAGATTTGGATTTATTTTTTAGACATCTGATTGAAGCGATGGCACAAAAGTCCAGTACCTTTGCCCATGCAAGCTTCTTCTGAATGACTTCATTATGCGGTTCAACATGGCGTGCAAATTTCAGATTGCTGACCGTGTACTCATGGCCACAATAAACACGCTGTAAAGAAAAACAGAAGTTAGGTTCCTCCTGTGATAACAACTAGAAACTATCAGGTTATGTTGCAAACACACACAAAAAAACAACATATTATGATCTTTTATTGCTTCAATTATTCTACTTTTGAAGATTCTATGGGGGGGGGAAAATCAACAAATTTATGTTTTAAAATACAACAGTGTGCAATTATCATGTATATGCATGATAATTGCAAAAAAAACAGATGGGATCTGTTTTTCAGATTCAGATTTGTTTTTGTAATTACAATTTCTAACATAAACTTTTAAAAATAGTGCATTATTTTTTTATTTTAGTTCCACAGTTATGAACAACTACTTTGCATCAGGTTATCATATAAAATCCCAAGTAAATACACAAATATTTGATTCACATGGTGTTACATTTACCGTTTCGGGAGGAAGACGTCCCAGGATTTCTATCAAGGCTTTGTACATCTGCTCTGCCGTACCCTCGAAGAATTTACCACAGCCGGCCACAAACAACGTGTCACCTGCATGTAGAAAAAAGGAGAGAGATGCAACTTACATTGCATTTAAACAGAACACGTGAGAAGGGTCAGAGCATTTGCAAACCTGTGAAAACAGCAGGTGGCTCAGAGCTGCTTTCTTTAGTCACATAGTAACAGATGTGGCCGGTTGTGTGACAGGGTGTGAACAGGCATTTCACACTGAGTGATCCAAGCTTTTAAAAAAATAAAAATAAATACATAAAAGGTGAGCTCTTTAGCCGGGCGGAGCTTACTGTAGTATTATAATAAGGAAAGAACAATGCTACACTCTTACCTTGAAGGTATTTGAGTGGGAAACTTTCTTCGTTATCGCATCAACTCTGTCATCTCCTCCGTAGACCTTCAGCCCTGGCATCAGCTTCACCATCTTCTCATTTCCACCTGCATGATCCCTGCAAGAGCAGAAGAAGAGGCGCGCTGCAGGTATAAAACATGTATGGATGGATAAAGCCTGAACTGTGCGAGGCCGGTACATGTTTGCATCTGGGTTAAAGTTGTCAATGCTAAGCGTTAATACGAAGCATACCAGTGGTGATGGGTGGTCAGAACGGTTGTGAGTTTAACGCCGTGCTTTCTGACTGCTTCCACAACCTGATGAAGGCAGAAAAAGAACTGATGTTATGTTATGTTAGAGAGTAAGGTTATGTTAGAGGTGCAAAAACGACTGGTGAGAGCTAAAATGGGATTCATTCATGCTGTGAATCAAGCAAGGAGAGACTGATGGTGGAGGCTTTGCGTGTCAGGTCGAGTCACCTGCTGTGAAGAAGATTTTAAGTAAAAGGAGTTTGTGTCAATAGAGCCTTGAATCTCTTCAAAAATACTGAGAATACGAGGTCTTTACATTACACACTGCATAGACCGGGAATGACCATCTCCAGTCCTAAATATCCAGCATCCCCCTTGTTTAACACATCTAAATAAAAAAGAAAAAAAAACAACTGAAAAATAAGAGACTGAAAATATAAAATCCATACCATATGAATGGTCTATTAACACGCCTCTTCAAAATGTAATAGCACACTGAGGTTAATTCAGTCCTTTAAGCAAAAACACATGAAAAAAAAAAAACAGAGTTGAACACTCTCGGCGAAGAAAAACAAAATCTTACTTATTTATCATCAACCAATTTCTACTGCCTCATCTGCTGTAGGGTGGAAGAGGGCTGGGTCTAGATAGAGTCTGGCTGTGTTGTCATAGGGTGAGAGGTGGAGAACGTCACAGGACAAACAGAAAGACACAAGGCAAACAGCCATGCACACTCGCTTCTTAAGTTAATCTAAAACTAGGTATTAAATCAACATATCTGCAGCTGGTGGTCAGGGTGATTAATGGTTCTCCAAGTTAGTTCAAACTTTCTCTTTGGACTTTGGATGCTTTTCCATTCATTTTCTGTTCATTCTTTTGTCCCCAAAATAAAAGTGTTCCAAGGTCAAATTTAAAATGCGTTTTGAAGCAGATGTGTTCATATCAATGAGTCTGCAGTTGCTGTTTTTACTCCAATCACTTGACTGACTGAGTCATCCACTCAAAATCCCTTCAGTTTCGCAAGTTGCAGAAATTTCCATCTCATGTTTGATTCACCACGAGAGAAGAAGTTCTCGAGTTCCAACAGAAATCTACTAATACTATAAATAAAATGGATTTTCAAAGACAAGGTATGCAAAACCAACATAAAACCAGCTTATGCTGCTATACAAAAACTTTACCTACGCATTTAATTTGCCATCATAAGTACAGACCTTTATTGGCTCCACTGGATCAACAATGGCAGCTTCTTTTGACTCTTCATCGATCAGCAGATACATGTAGTTGTCACTGAGCGCTGGCAGAAGTTCGACCCTCATGTTGGCTTGTTGGACCAGGTGGGATTTCCTCACCGTGCTGTGAAGGAGAGCGGCTGTCTGGGCTTTCACTTCCACAGATGCTTCATGGAAGGACACAAACATGTGTTGATAGAAACACTCTGAGGTTCACTTTATACCTATTAACTGTGACCGCAGTTTGCTCATTGAAACGTTTTATGCTATTAAGAGTAAAAGCATACGGACGGCGTGTTGACGACCCTAAAATTAAACGTTAGCTTTAACACAATCGGGTTTTGTTTGTTTTTTTTTCAGTTAATATTTGAACATCAGTTACAACTTTATTATATCCGATTTTATAAATAAGCATGGTAACAGCAACAATACAGAGACAGGCCAGCTGTATTCACTCGCCTCACTGGGGACACAAACGTAAACACAATACCAACATATAAGTACGTGACATCGAACTTAATCAGGCTAACATGTTAGCCAACTGTAAAACATTTCGGACATACCAAACTTTAACGCTGTAGCTGCTCCTATCAGAGTGCAGGCACTCCCCACAAGTGACTTGATTAACATTACAGTTACTGCAATCTTATCACGGCTGAACTAACCAGAAAAGTTTGGTTTTGGTTCAGTTCCGCCTCCGCCTTCTTATCAACGCCATCCTCCCTAGACATTACCAATCAAATCTTGAAGGTATTTTGTTTAAATAATGGTAATCAGTCAATACGTATGCATTTGATCAACACTTGCCATTTATTTTGTTTACGTGATAAACATTTATGTGACAAACATTTACGTGATAAACAGATCAAATGTGAAAATTAATGGTTTCGATCTCAAGTTTTATTTATTTATAGGTTTCCTCTGGCTTGCCGTAGGTTGATTATCAAGTTCTTTGGCATAGATACAGACGCGTTAGACGCTGCATAATCTCCTGGCTGAGACGTCGCCGCCATATTGTGAGTGTCAGAGTTAACCCAATAATTCCTAAACTTATGTTTTTATTATTATGTAATATTTGTGTCAGTGTACTTGTTCTTGTTATATTCAGTTTAATTTGTTCATTTTCATTTCATTGAATCTTTTTTATTTTATCTTACTGATTTATTTATTTATTTATTCTAATCACCTTAAAATTGTTTGTAAATGTACCATAACTCAAAATAACCCTGTATGGATAAAAGGGGGTAGAAAGTGATGTAGATATAGATGAATAGACAGAAAAAACCGATTCACAAATATATAAATTGACTGATGCACAGAGAGAATAGATGTGAGGAGAAATGGATGGATAGTGTATTTTCATAAACAAATTATTTTGATTTCCAGATAGTGTGCATATATTATTGAATTTGGGCTGCATGGTTAAACAGCTAGCATCGCTGTCTTGAAACAAGAAGGTTTTGGGTTCAAGTCCTGGCCTGTTCTCTATATTCTCTTTGGATAATATGATCCTCTCAGACCATATATGCGTGTGTCTTGTGTTGACCTGCAATGTACTGGGGACCTTTCCAGTGTGTACCCAACCTTGTACAGACATAGATAACAGATGGGTGGATTATTGAATTTACTGAATGAACTGAAATTCTGTCTTTCAAAGGCAAACATGCCACTGGTAATATGGCGGACGTGCTGAAGCATCGTCTGCTCGGGTAAACGAGGCCAGAGCGGTATCTCATTCCTCTATGTCTATGGCTTTATTTAAGGTCGGTCAAAGTTTCCAGAGCTGACCTGCTCGTAGCGCCACAAACTACACTTACTAAGCTAAAGTTTTGCCCACGATGGCAGTGCGGAATATTTCTCGGTTCTGGGAATGGGGACGGAAGATAATTTGCGTGGGGAGAAACTACGCAGACCACGCGAAAGAGCTTAAAAACGCCATTCCTACAGAGCCTGTCCTGTTCCTGAAACCGCCATCTGCGTATGTGAGAGAGGGCTCCCCCATCCTGGTGCCTCTGTACAGCAGCAACCTGCACCACGAGGTGGAGTTAGGGGTGGTCATCGGCAAAGGGGGTACAGCCATTCCCCAGTCCGCCGCCATGGAGCACGTAGCGGGGTACGCGCTGTGCTTGGACATGACAGCCCGGGACATCCAGGACGAGTGTAAGTCCAAGGGTCTGCCCTGGACCCTGGCCAAGGCCTTCAACACCTCCTGCCCTGTCAGCGACTTCATCCCTAAAGATCGCATCCCCGACCCGGGGAACGTCAAGCTCTGGCTGAAGGTGAACGACCAGCTTCGGCAGAGCGGCTGCACCTCGCAGATGATCTTCTCGGTCCCCTATCTGATCAGCTACATCAGCGAATTCATCAGCCTGGAAGAGGGGGATCTCATCCTGACCGGGACCCCTAAAGGGGTCTCCGCCGTGCAGGAGCACGATGAGCTGCAGGCTGGCATCGAGGACGTAGTTACTATGAATTTCAAAGTGGAGAGACCGGACCACTAGGAGGAAGAAATGCGCAAGCTGACTGAGAGAAACCAGCAGATGGCAGCACTGAGCAGCACTAACCCTAACTATGATTATTTTTCCCTAATCGGGATTTGATTGATTTACAGGTTGCTGCGTGATCAGGGTAATCTAAGCCTGACTCTTATTATTTTCTATTATTTTGTATTGTTAACTGAACTCAAATCTGCGTCATGGATATAAAAATCTTTTAATGGAAGATGTATCAGCAGGGATTTAAAAATGTTGACAAACACTTTGATAAAGTGCTTTAAAGATTAAATATCTGAAATTTAACTATAAGTAAAATTCATATTTTCTTTTACACGTGATTCCTTTTCTGATTCTAAGATTGTTTTTTTTTTTTTAATTTTAAAAAATGTTGATTTTTGTGGCATGAAATTATTTTAGGTATTCCTTTAAGTCACTTCAATACATTTCCATTCCTCCAACTAATTTGATGCTACATTTCTAGAAAATATAAAATGTGCTCATTTTTACATAGTTAAAATTAATTAAGACTGACACTCTGTCCAGCTTTCTAATCCTACTATCAGACAAAGATTTTAAGAGAAGTGGCAAAATTCACCTTTAAAGCGACAAAATTGTGGCTAAAGATGTTAGTAAAGTATGGACAGTCTCCAGATTTCATTCTTACAGTACATGCGTAGTGAGAGCTGAGGCTCCGAGGTGCCAGACTGCTGCCAAAACCCATGAAGGATTACAGGATGGATAAAGGAGTGGGCCAAAATCCCTGATGTGTGCAAACCTGGTGACCAACTATAAAAACATCTTACTGCTACGCTTGCCAATTAAAAAAAAAATCCTCAAAGCCAAGTGCTAACCCATGTTTTGTTGGGAATCAATCACCCTCTTTCACTCAGTGGCATGCAAATCAATTTGAACTTCTATGAAATGTACTTTTTTCAGATCTTTGGTTAATCCTTGGTAAATGCTTGTTTTTGTTTCTTTGCAAGTGAGCCAACTAACAACATCAAACCCTCACTGCATTTCCAGAAATTTCTGTTTGGCTTTCATCTTCATTTTTGTAAAATAGCTGTATCGGTAAAGGATTTTTGTTGTTGTTGTTGTTGTTGTTGTTGTTGTTTTAAGGACACCTGCTAGGAAATTACCCTCTTTGCTTGTGGTTAAGGTTGGAAAAGTTTTTACTGTATTCTGGATTTGCTGAGATCAGCTTTCCTGCAGCGGTTGGATTAAATCACACTCAACCCTCTGCTCAAAGTGAGAAAAACAATGCCAACACGTAACAAATTACCAGCAACGCCTCAGTGCTTAAATAGCAATATTGATGTGTGCCTCTAACATAACATAACCACATTGTTGAGAGGTGCCTTTTAGCAGCTTTCCCAGGTTCGGGCGCTGTTCTCCCACGGGCTTCTCTCTTTTCAACATCAAACAAAGTCTCCATCAACCTGTCCCAGGCTCCTTTGCTGTAACCCGAGTCAGAAAACATCATCATGCCTCACCTGTAGGGCATGTTGTCTGGAAGACCCACCTCGTCGGGGAACACATGTGTCCGTCATTCCAACATTTATCACAAAATTTAATAAGAGCTGGGAGCTGGGAAGCATATCCACAGACCAGTTTCCCCCCCGCCACAGAGTAAGAGTGGAGCTTTGTGTCACTTATGTTCACAGCAGATGTTGTCTTTTATGAGATATGAATCATACAACTCCTCTTCTTTTGTGTGACTGCAGGTATTACCTTCTCCCGGCTATTAACAAAGGCTTCAAAGCCAGAGCCCGGCTCTGATTTAACGCTCACCACATTAACCGGGGATGTTGTCATCAAGCCCCGGCCCAAAAAGGTATATTTGACTCTTCTGAGGGCAGCCTGGATTACACGGAGACCACAGGTTTCCGATCTCACACAAGCCAACGGTGACGTCAGCCTGGAGAAAGCAGAGCCAAACCGTGGCGCTGCCAGGGGAATGAAGACATTAGAGGACATTTTCACACACCTGTCAGCGTAGCTTTGGTACCGTGTCCCTGCATGAGTTATTGTTGAGGATCAAACAATCCCAAAACAGGGTTTTAATAGAGGTAAAAAAATAAATAAATGAATTATTTTAATACCTGAAAAAGTATACCTTCCATAAAAACTAAATACAATTAATATTAAAATAAAGAAAAAAATATATATAATTCATTTGAAGAAACAAAATATAGATATAGTACCATAACAATAAATAAATATTAATATAAATACAATCCATAAATATTATGAATATAAATAAACTTATGGCTTAAACTTATGTAAATATAAAACAGTAAATATGTAAATATTCCTATAAGTAAATAAAAATATTTGAAGTAAAAAAAAAATCTAAGCAAAAGTTAAAGAGGATTTAACTACACATGACTACTACATAGTTATCAACAATGTAACTCTTAAACCGTTTCACTTCCCTACAATAGATCATAAATAGAGCAATATATCGGGACATGATCTGAAATTATCTGAAACGCGCATTTTATTTACAATATAAGACGGGGCATCCCCAGAATCAGAACCAATCATTAAGAAGCAGATTTTAGGTTTTATGCTCCAATAATCTGGATCAAACTTCCAGAAAACAGCAAAGTGAGGCCAACAAACATTGAGGCCAAACACGCGTCTGTTTAGAGTCGCCTTCGATTAATAATAAATGGAACATGGATCAAATCTCCTCAAAAGTAAAATGTTCCATTATTCGTCTAATATAAGCTCAGAAACCCTGACAAAGACGCACGACTTAATGTTATTTTGACGAAATTCAGTGTTACCTTATGTGAACTTAAACGATTAAAATAAATCCATTAATGACACTTGACACTGTCCGTTCTTTTGCAGAAGAAGGCCTCTCCCCCCACTGGAAGAAAGAATCAAAGTGCTTTGCTGTCTGGCAGTCTGCATCTTGTCTGTCTGCATTTTCGGAATGGCAATTTGTGATGCCTGGCTTTGCGTGCTGCTCCGAATGCCACCAGACGGGTCTGTGGCGTGGCTATTCTGAGGACACAACCACCAACACTCAGAAGTTTAGGAGGCTCTGAGTCAGAGAGGACATGAAACATCACAGGGAATCACGCTCACAGGGTTTAGCAAATTGGCTTAATTTGTTATTTTGCACACACGCAGAAGGGCTATCTTGCATGTCAGGACCGTAAATGTGTTATTGCAGCACGTTAACCACATGCCCACTGTTTTCTTCTAATGTATCCTGAAATTTTGACAGGCTGTAACTGATATTCATGCATAATTACCATGCTTTGCAGAAAATAAAAAAATATAAAAAATATCCACATCCATTGAAATTTTTCACGCTGCGTCATTCCACAAACATAGAAAAAAAATCCTGGTTGGAAATTAGAACCACTGTTCACTATTCCAACTTCATGTCTGCTAACTTATGTCACTACCTCCTTCAACCATCTGAAGACTGACAGTTTTTGCCCGATGATCCAGTTTATGTTGTGCCTCGCAAAACTATTCATACCCCTTTGAACTTTTTCTTTCCTTTTCATGTTACAGCAGTAAACTTTAATGTGTTTTAGTGTCAGTAAAAGCACTGAAAACTGTGTTTTGCCTTCACATTTAGCCTCTGTGAGTCAGCACTTTGAGGAGCCACATTCTTGCAGCCACATGTCTTTCAGACGAGATTGACCCATCCTTCCCTTTTAAACAGCTCAGGTTCAGGGTGATTAGATGGAGAGCGTTAGTAAACATGAGTTTTCAGGTCTTACCACTGATGCTTGGTTGGATTTATGTTCGAGCTCTGACTTGATCGCACACGATTTAAGCCATTGCATTTTAGCTCTCGTTGTTTTGGGGTTTGTTGTCCTGCTTTTGCTGCTGTTAAGGAGTTTCCCTCCAGTATTGTCCCACATTCAGCTCTATCTTCCCCTGAACTCTGACTTCCCACATAACAAAAAAAATCAGCTGTGGTTGCCAGAATTTTGCTGGTACCTATCTCCAGCAAATGTTCTGGATGAGAGGCTGGGTACAGCCTGGACAGGTTGCCAGGGCAACACAGAGACAGACAGGATGAACAACCATACACACCTAGGGAGAATTTGGAGAGACCAATTTCCCTGTGGGAGGAAGCTGGAGTACATGGATAGAACCCATGCATGCACAGGGAGAACATGCAAACTCCCTGCAGAAAGACCCTGGGCTGGGAATTGAACCCAGGACCTTCTTGCTGCAAGGCAACAGTGCTACCAACTGCACCACTGCGCAGCCCTGTATTTGGTATAGTCCAGTAAATTCTGACAACCACAGTTGCCAGTATTTTACTGTAACTTAGAAAAGTTTTTTTTTTCTTTACAGTGTGTACTCTTTGATCCTAATGATGCTGCTGGTTTGGTACTGTTCACCAACAAACCCCAGAGGCAAAAAGCTGCATTTCTTCAGATCAAATTGCACAAATTAAGACTTCATTCATTAATTAGGTGACTTCTAAAGATGATCAATTTGATTATTTTGAGGTATTAGTGGAAAGGGGGCGGGGTTATATTAGTATGCCACACTTTTTAGTCTGTTGGTCAAAATCCAAAATAAAACACATTGATGAACATTTTTAAAAAGTGTAAGAAGCAGGAATAGTTTTGAAAGCTGGTGAAGTTATTTCACTAGTCATTAAATACCGTGGTTCTATAATTACACAAATGAGGACTTTGACAAATAAAATAATAAAAAAAACGTATGCATTAAACACTGGTGCATAACTTTTTTGGTTTAGTTAACAGAGATGCAGGTGAGTTATTTTAGGGGAACATGTTATGGTTTTATTGGCTAAATATGAGGCACTTTATTTTGCTCAAATGTGGCCACAGCCAAATGAAAATGAAAGACCTTCCAAAAGCATTTCCACAGATTTTTATTTTTAGTGTGAAAGCTTTCCCTCTACTTGGCAGCAGCGTCTCCATTCATACCTCGTAAACTGACTGGAAGCATGTCTGTGAATTTTCATCCTCCATCTTTTCCTAATCAAGGCCCCAGGAGCAGACAAGAGTTGGCACTTTAAAAGCTAAAAAAAAACAAACAAAAAAAAAAACTGTGGAGGTCTTTCCAGAAGCAAGTGTGTCCAGAAAAACAATTTTATGAAACGATGCAATAAAATTCTCTAAGCCCATACTTGAGTTCCTGTTTTCGCTGAACTGCTGTGACCAAAAAATCTTTCCAGCTCAAGTCGCTCGCTCGTCAAATAAAGTTGGAGTCCCAGGATTTAACAAGATAGCAGTGGTCCCCGATCGTGAAGAAGAAACTAAATCCTAATAGGTCTTACTAAATAAAAGGAGATTATGATGTGCTTTTCTTTCTTGGAAACCTAATATTTTTTTCCTACTTTTAAACTTAATGCGTTTTATTTCTCTGGTTGGCTTTGTAATGCTTTTTCTATCCAATTTCCTGGGTCTATAGCTGGATGAGTAGTAGGGTTTAGAAACCATTCTGAGCTATGAAATCATAATGGATTTATGGGAATCACCTGTATTTTTAAAAAGATTTTTAAAAAAGGAGAGAGAGAGAGAGAGAGAGACGAACAGCAGTGTGATGGAGCTGCTTGTGAAGAAGCACAGAGTGACTTCATGTAAAAATAAAGGTAAGATTGCATGAAATTGATTTAAGCTTCAAGTAGTTAGGGTAAAAACTGAAGTCTAAATTGGATTATGTATTTGTACATGTGACTCAATAAACCATCTGAATGGGGTTGCCACTGCCCAAACACCCACTGACTACATGACAATGGGCAACACATCAGACTCATTCTTTTCTTACCCAACCACTCAAGCTGCCCACTGACATCACAGCGCTCTGAGCAGTGAGCCATATTGCCTCCATCACAGCAGGCCACTACTTGCCTGTCCTTGAACTCAGCTGAATTTCTCACATAATTAAAAGTGTTTAGTGAAAGCTGTAGATTATCCTAAGTGCCACGATGTTGTGCTGATTTAGGGAAAGCTTACTTCTGGGGATTACCCTTTAAGGACATTAATGTCTTTTCCAGATGGCAAAATGAGTGTATCTGTTCATGCCGGCTGCTGGGCTGGCACAGAACAGCTCTATCAGCACGCTGCGTAATTACTACAGAGTAGCAAAACACTTCAAGAGGGACGTTAGAGCTGGATATTTAAAGTTTTAGTGCGGGTCTTTTAAAAACTAAAGCCTGGAATAGCAACAAAACAGAAATCCCGACTGAAATTTACAGGAGGTGCTGAGCATGTGACGTGTGTGCGTTTTTATGAAACTCATAAATAAAACACGTCGTTTCATTTGCAACCCAGACATTTCCACACAAAAAAAGAAGCTTAGTCTTTTTTTCTTTTTCTTTTGTTTTGTTCAATCAAAAGCGTGGGGTAGGTTTTGATTTTCCACTGGGCTCCTGTCCCTGGTTGTTTCACCAGTGAAGATGCTTGTTTCTTTTTTAACCTTACAAGCCACTACATCTTGATTGAAAAGAGCTCTGTTGTTAATTCTGAGCCCACAAAGAAAGAAGCAGGGGTTTCTGTGTGAGCTCACATCTTCTGTAATTAAAGGCCACAACACACGCAGGCCTTAAACTGTACATGTGGCCTCCATTGTGGGGGGAATGAAAAGGACCATGTGATTTCTCTTTAATGACGCCACGACAAACAGTTAAAGTTAAGAAATCAATCTGGAACGGAGCAAAATTACACCGTATATAAAACATTAAGTACCTGTTGAATATTTAGCATGCTGGTTTTGCTAAAAACGAATAAATCCAGAATGAGGGAGAGATGTATTCAAACCACAATACCCTTCTCATTATTCAACAGAACTTTAATTTAAAAAAAAAAAAACAACTTTAATTGCATTTTAAAAAGTCACACCATTATAATTGTTAACCAGTTTTTGGTATATTTTCACAGGTGTATATTTTTAACAGTTCATGCTTTTTGTGAGGAGTGGCTGAAAGGCCTTTGCCATCACCTTTAATCTTTAACTCTCTTTACAAATTTTCTCTCAGATTCAAGTGAGGACCGTGGTTGACTCAATTTAGAACATGTTTAATTCCTGTTGACAAACGAAACACGTTGTAACAGATGTGGCTAAAGTTACTTTTTTGGAAAGTAAGTTTTAGCACAAAAAAACCTTTATGAAGTTAAAAAAGTGCAGGTGAACTGTTGTGATATGAGAAGAGTGAATACTACAGAGCTCAAACACTAAAAATACCAGGCACTCTGCTGCTACTAAAACCCTTTAAGTTGCACATCTTTGGGGGTTTAACAGTGATCATTTGATGCAGTGCTGCTAAAAACAATTGTCCTCTGCGTCCTGTAATTCTCTGACGGATAAAATCTTGACCCGTTACTGAGCGTTTTCCGGTTTTGAGGAGAATTCCGGCATGGTTTCTGGTAAAACAGTCTTGGTTCATTACATCCTGTTATTCCTTTCCTAATGAATGAAAACAGGATCGTTGGTTTCTCTATGGGGACACAGCTGCAGTGCCAGTGCCACATGACTTACCCAGTTCAAGGCTGGGAAAGACCTCCGTACCGAGTCAGACTCGCACACACTAATGAAAACCAGTTCATTTATTTTGATTGGAACGCAGCGAAATTCTGTGCTTCATTTGGACAAATCCCTCCTACTTTCTCCAGAGCATGGCACGTTTTGGAGAAGTGCCTGTGCCAATCTTTATCCTTCAAGCTATTTCCACAAAACTGGGCTTCCAAAACACAAAAGCATTCATACCAATGTGCCACACTGTTTAGGACTTTCAGGACCAAATTCAAAACCACTTGCATCTCACCTCATAAGCAAAGAATGTGATTTTGTTTGTATTTGTTTTGTGAACGACCAAAGCAAAACACACTCGTAAACCAACTCACCATCAACTCCAGCGCTTCAAAACTCGAGGCGAGTATAGACGATGGGCGGATAGATGTATACTTACTTGATCAGTTAATTAACAGCAAATCGATTCTACATGAAGCAAAACTAGCTCAGAATAATGTTGAAATCAGGAAGGAATTGTTTAAATGACTAAAATTTATATTAAGAAAAGTCCAAATCAAAAGATAAGCTTTAATTTTTTATTTTTATTTTTTTATTTATTTTTTGCTAAATGTTTAGATAAAAATGTTCTGTGATGTTTGTGTGTGTTTGCTTTCCAACTTACTGCTCACTGTTCTCACTCAACAGCCTTCAAAGGCAACGTTTTATTTCTCTTCATGGAGCAAAAAAAAAAAAAGTTTTTATACTTTGTTTCACAATCCAGCTGAAGTTACCTTCAGTGTTGGCCTTTTCAGCCTTGTTAGCACCAAACCAGTGGTTTATTTAGCAAAACAGAAGAATGGCAATGAATGAGATTGATGATCAGATATAGTTGGTGGTAAAGCTCATCTGATTGTAGTACGATAAAGGAAAATAGCGAGACTGTAAGTAGCAGTAGTGATGTTGCCTCTCTGAGTCTGTCTTGCGTTTCCTGCACATTTCCCAGACAAACTCTAACTATAGTGCTGGGATTCTGTTATTATAAGTAGAGTTTTTACATTTTAGTTACTGAATTGCCCGTCAGTGTTGAGAAAAGCATTACATCTCTGCATGTTCCCTTTTACCTTATGAAGAATGGGTTTTTCCTCATTTTCACTGGGGAGGAAGCTATGATCGGTGGAAGATAGGGGTGAGAGCAGCTGGGAACAGCTCAGGCCTGTCCTACAGGGAGCAACACAGGTTATTCACAGCGACACCTACACTCAGATCCTCTGCGCACCCATAACCAGACTGCTGACCTCTAAGGCTGTTAGCATCCTTCTCTGCAGATGACAAAGTTTCACAAGCAATGGTGCGTGTCTGAGATAACGTTTGAAGCAGTAATGAAAGAAATAGAGACTCCTGCAATTGTTCTGGATTTACAGCATTTGGTTACCATGGAGATGAGTGCTCAGGCAACTCCCCTTTGTTGATTGGGCATTTTAAAAAAATATATGATATGCTGCTCTACTTTCACATTCTTTTCAATCCACTAACATCTGAAAGAAACGAATTCATTATTGTATTTACTGTTTCTGTAAAGAATCTAGTTCAAGTTCACATCTTACGTGTGCCACTACAATTTTGGCAGATTGAGACGTTTGCAGTTGTTGACAGATGTTTGTTTGTTTTTCTTTTTTTTGTAATAGTTAATTACTTTTATAACCATTTGTGATTAACAGATAAAGCTGGTTCTCTGTGAAACACATGGCATTTAGAAAAATTGGCAATAAACACCAAAAACAACATTTGTATGTGTAGATTTAATTGAATATTTACATTTGAGGTATAAATTGTATTTCATCTGCAATTGATACAAATTGTTTGCACTGCGTAGCAAATCATCCGATTGTCTTGTTTCGGGTTAAAACGAAAACAGAACAAAAAAAATGAAAGTGTCAAAGCGTTGCTGTAGTGTGACATTATTCCCAATGTCCTGTCAGTTAAGCCACTTTAGGTCTTTCTTTGCCATGTAATAAACAGTACATGATAATAAATAAAAGGTTTATTTTCTTTTATAAAAACGTATTATTCATATCAACATAAACTATAAATATGATGTCGTCTTATAAACAAAGAACGAGATAAAAAAAGAAAGAAAGAAAGTGAAACCTTCAAACCAAAAGGAGACATATGAGAGTGGTTTAAAGTCCTCAATCTGTATATGTGCATATTAGCAGCACTGGGTCCATCTCAGCTCCACCTCTACAGCTAAACTGTTGCAGTTTATGAGTGCTGCATGTCAGGTTGCATTTGCAGGCAAAAAGATCTTTGCCTTTCCTTTACCCCTCCCTGAGAATCTTAGATTTATAAAACTTTAAAGAAACATCAAGAGGCTATTCTTAAGGCAGACTTGATCGTCGTTCATCAGTCCCAACCAAAGTCTTGTCCAGTCATCTGATAGAAACGCTGATTGAACGGTCTGTAGAAGTCCCTGAGTCTTTGCAGAGCCTCGGACGGGATCTGGGGGTGAGGTCGGCCCTTCGACTTCCCGAGGCAGCGGGGCCTGCTGCTCCCCTCTGGCTTCTTCAAGCAGGGAAAACCTTTAGTCTGGTTGAAGTAGAAATGTTTGTCTGAAATGACTCTCTTCAGGCCCAGAAAGTCCTGAACGCGTCCCATTTCCCCGGCGGGGTCGGACACGAGTCGCTCACCGCTGACAAACAGAAAGTGAGACAGGGGGAAATACTGGAGCCAGTTCTCCAGATGTTTGGCGTAGAGGCCGATGCGCACGGCGCTCCAAGTGGAGTCCACCGGTCCCGTGGAGGAGTTCTTCAAGGCAAGGCTCTGGAAGGACGGCAGACCCGGGTTCTTGGTGAGCGTCTGGGTGTAGTCGGACACGGCGCGCGTCACCGGGTCCCTCACGACAACGATGAGCTTGGTGTGGCGGTTCATTGTGCAAACACGACTGGGAGCCTCCCTGGTTACAAAGTAGCTCGGTGTCTTCTCCATGGTGATCTGGCCGTCCAGAGTCCGGGGCATCAGGTTTCTAGATGGGGAGAAGAAATTTCCAGTTAGGTATTTTGATCCAAGCCATTCACTCATCAGAACGTTTCTTCAATGAGCCTTACATCCCTCACGCCAAACTTCTTATGCTTTTCTTATTTTGCTGTTTAGATTCCTATGCCATGTCAATAAATGTGGACTTTGACTAGACCATTCTAACACAAAATTATGGCGAAATGTTTCGTCATTAAACTCCCATACTCTTCTCAAATCTTTGACAACTTTTGACAGGTTTGCCACTATTTCCTCATATTTAGCTGCATCATTTTTCACATCAATTCTGACCACCTTTCACGTCTCTGCTAAAAAACAAAGCAAGTCCACAGCATGATGCTGCCAACACCGTGTTTCATTGCTAAGACGGTGTGTTCTTGTTGTTAGTCTTGTGACAAATACAGCAATTTGGTCTCATTCAAAAGCACTCCACGCTTTTTCTGATTTATTTATAAAATATTTTTGAATTCTTTTCCTTCCACTTGAGTCTTATAAAACCCCTCATAAATACATTGATGTTTGTGGTTCTCATGTAAAAAAAAAATAAAAAAGAGAAAAAAAAAGTGAAAAGTTCAAAGGGTACGAATGTGTTTTTAACCTCTTATACCTGAAGGAGCGAAGCTACAGCCAAACCTGCCAGTTTAATCACACACTTATTTTAGTAACCCCAATCCTTCTTTCATTAAATCACCTCAATTCACGTATGATTAAAGGTTTGGATCCAAGACCGTGTTATTGTTTGCAGCCCCTTCGAAAACCTCACCCGAAGGTCTGCAGAGCAGGACCATCCGCTCACTTGGGGTCTGATGAGTCTAAAACCACAAAACCTCAAGAACCACTTAACAGCAATTTCCTACAGATTTCCACCCCCTCTTCTTCCTGCAAGAGCAAAGCGCCCACCCTGTTTCATCCTCGCCTCCCCTGCCTGTTCCTGCACGTATTTAAAGAGTCCAATATGTCTGCAGGAAGTGTGACCGGGCAGTCCAGCTGCTGAGCTCAGCTAGTGTGTTAAACATATGGCTGTGAGGGGGTGCAGGCAGGGGTGGGGGTGGGAGGACACTCTGCACAATAGACCAATACAAATACTGTGTGAGCTGGAATATCATGATATGTTCTGAGTTATGTAAAGTAATCTGCGTCCGTAGAACAATAAACCGATTTATCTATTTATTTTTGTTTCATGGGCAGCTCACAAACGGCATATGTGTGGTATCGTTTGAGCACATTGTTTCTTCTTCTGTGGTTTGATTTCTAGTCCATCTATCAAACAGACATTGTGGGCACCACTCAGGTCTCAGATGTGCTCGTGACTGACAGGAGAGCCGCGTGAGCCAGACTTGTGGCAGACTAAGATTTCAGAAGCGAGTCGGTTCGCCTGAGAAACCGGCGATGAGCAATGATTAAAACGGAGGAGGAACTGTCTATTGGCCATTTTGGCTACATACATCTTATTGTGTTACTGGAAATGGAGAGCATTCATGTGGTTTCCAATAAAATAAACAAGTAACGGAGCATTTGGGCTTTATTTGTTTCACATTGGAAGCCTCAATTGAGTCCAAATGGCCATAATAAGAGGTCGTTCAGAAATGTAGATGCAGTTTTGAGGGGGATTTATTTCCCCTGCGAGACTTTTCACGATCAAAGACCGATTTGATGATTAGTGAAAAGCAAACAAAAGTCTGCATTGCGTTAATACTGCAGCTTCTCTTCATAAGTTTGCATTAGGAAGAGAACTAATTAAACAAATAATCTTTACTTTTTGAGCCCTCGAGAGAAATATCTGTTTCGTTTTAGCACTGGGTGATATCACTTGAACATGTTACTTATGGTTTTTAAGTTGCTGATAGAAGCAGATGTCTAAAGCCTCAGTTGGGATCATTTAGTCAAAAGCAGCATTAGTCAGGATGAATAATGAGTAGATGAGTGTAACTTCATGAATGTGAAAAGCAAACATCTTGAAAGTCTCAGAAAAGAGGTGGATCAAGCAAATCCACAGACAAATATATGGATTGAGAGTTTCAACTATCGGAGGGAATTCGCTTGATTTTATCACTTTAAATGTGGCATCAAATGAGCTTATCGTTACTTAGAGTGGATTTAGTGAAGACGCTTAAGGACCAGTCCACTCTGACATGGATGCTTTTCTGAAACAGGCTTTTTCTGCCAGGTTGGTATCTCCCATCCACAGGAAAGAGATTTTATGAAGATGTGTTTTGTTGTATCCATATGTAAACAAAAAGCCCCTTAATACATTTTCAAGGTGGCAAAACATGAACGATATAACCGATTTATCAGCACCTAAGAATATCCCTGACATCACGAGACGCGGATCATGTACTGAACCGTTTGAGTACGGAAAGAGCCTGTTAAAACTGTAAACATATGATAAAATATTAACTTTTCTGGTACCTCCATATAATAGTAAAAGTTCCAAGAATGTGTTTGGCTTATTCATTTGAAATACATGTAAAACAACAGTTATGAATCTAAGAGCTTTTAATAAGAGTCCTGTTTAAGTTTCCAATGAAACAACGATTAGACACCATCTACATATGAAGTGGGTTATTTCTGTCCTACCATTGTAAACATAAATATGTGGATTTTAATGAACCCCATCAGGACTGGAACTGGAACTGCTTGAGTTGGTCGGATGAGACTAAGATTAAGATTTTCTGCAACCAAAACGGCAGGTTGGTTTGAGTGAAACAAATCAGCCTGCAGTGTTACGTAGAAAAGCTTTATGTATGGTGGAGGATGCGTTATGCTGTGGGCCAGTTTAGAGAAATTGTGCAAAGACGAATAGTCAAAGTTCTCTCTGCCTGCTTGCTGCGACCTTATAACATGTCAGAACAAGAAGACCTGAATAAAAGAGGTCACTAGCAGTAGTACCAGCAAGTTAGTTGAAAAACAATCATTTCTAGTAAATGTTGCATTTATTCCTCACTGATTAAATCTGCTGATACTTTTTGCACATCCTCAAAAGGGGGCTGCCCTCACCTTAATATTCACATTAGTGTACGAGGCGACTTTATTTTCTTTTGCGCAGATGTAAGCTTCAAGACATTTCAGGGGAATTTTACAGGGCACTAAATTTACTTATAGCTTGTAATAAACACCAACTGATGTAGCTAAAAGAGGGAACACAAATAAAAATTTATGTGGGCTCCAGAGATGGATGAAGGTGAATAAATTCTTGCTAAACAAATAGAATAGAAATAGCCGTTATTGTTCCACAGAGGGCTGGATATCCTGTCTATCCCATCATATTCTGGAGGGAGGAGTTTTTAAAAAAAAAAGTTTAAAGTCTTTCGTGTTTACTTCAAGGTGAGCCATCTCAGCCCATTACAATGCCCATAATAAAAGACCATTAATTGATCACTATCCAATTGCACGAGGCTATCCTCTGCCTCCTCACTCTGTTTATCTGGGTCTGATCAATACGTCTGTCTCCGTGTGACAGATTGTGCTCGATGCTTGCAATGCGTATGGTTTTCACTGTGCGCTCACGCGTGGGCACAGAGGTAACGGTGTTTACTGGTAAGTGAGTTAGCGTCTGCCCTCTGATTCGTCATGCACGGGCTTTGGGTTTGTCCTTCACTCCTTCAGTTGAGTGACACTTTGGATAATGACCATTAGTCTTCTTTCCATACTCATGCATAGTTAATGAGTTGTGGCTTTTACCCCTCTCCCTCCAAGCGCCTGTCACCCTATTGATCAATCAGTCTCATTAACTGAGAATCAATAAGTAGCAACTCCTGTCATAAATCTGTCTGCATTCGGCGATAAGGAGTACTGTAAATCTGTCAAGGATGATTAATTTAAAATCCTATTTACCAGGTGCAAATAAAAACTCTCATTTAACCCGCAAAAAAACTGGCAAGTCTTTGTTTTGTGAATAAATGTGAGACTCGGGAGAATAAATATGTTTTTTATTTAGCCCATCAAAAAAAAAAAAAGCGTTGCTGACAAACTATACGAGTCTGGAACTCCCTGCTGTTAAAAGGATGTAACGCTTTTTTCCTCCCCGAAGTGCCACAGAGCTGATTACAAAGCTGATACGCTGGAAGCAGTCTGGATCACACAATTAGATAAAAAAAAAAAGAAAAAAGAAAAAAAACAACCTTTTCTGCGAGGATGTGGCCAACAGACTTCCTGCCCTTCAGATTATGGGCTCTCCCACCGAAGTGCTCCAGCTTACACCCCTGCAGCACCTTAGCGAAAGGCATGCTGCACATCAAGTGTGTGTGATCAGAGAGGAAACAAGACCATTAAAAATCTAAATCTACCATGTCTCTTTCTCAATCAAAAACAGGTTGGTAACTTTAGGGCTTATAATAATGTCACTTACTGGACCATTTACATAAAAACAGTTTTGGGGGATTGTCCTAGAGAAGAGTTTTGTTACAATGGGCGTCTTTTCATCCCTGATATTGTTCATAGCAGGGACCCAATTAAAAAAGCTGGCAGAAAATCAAGGCAATAAAACCAAAAGAGCCCAAAAAAAAAAAAAAAAAAAAACAATGTGAGGGGGAAACATTTCTCAGCAGAGTTGTTGTTGTGCTCAAAGGGTGACAGAGGAAGCCTTAAGGCCATGGACTGCCGAACAGGATGAGTGGGAACTTCCATATCTGAATGAAATAGTGCTTGTCATCACTTCTGACGATGAAGGAAGCGAGGGGGGCATATAAATACTGGGAGTGAAGTGACAGTGTGGTTTCAAAATGAAAAGAAGTCTGACTTTTTTTGTGAAAAATGTGGTTGTTTGTTCCTCTTCTGGGACTTTTGGTGATTCTTCATCCATTCTGGTCACAGTTAGTCACCCATTAGCTTATGTCAGCATTTATTCCAGCATAATGTACTGATTAAAAAAAAAATCTGCCAGTCAGCTCCTGTTCAAATAATTAAAAACAAAGACTTTTGAAGTACAGAGTTAGCCCACTTCTTTCTTTTACAGTGGCTTGCAAAAGCATTCATAGTTCTGGAGTGTTTTCACAGTTCCAACCACAAACTTATATGCATTTCATTGGGATTTTATTTGATAGTCAAACAAAAAGTAGCACATCATTGTGAAGTGGAAGGGAGACAAAACACGGTTTTCATTTATTTCCCCCCAAAAAAGAAGAAATTCAAAAGTCTGAAAAGTCTGACATGCATTTTGTATTCGACTCCCTTTAGTTATAGTCCTCTAAGTAAAACTTCAATGGCCTGCAGTTAAGAGTCACCTAATTAATAAATAAACTTGATTCACAAAGAGAGTAGACAGGCCAGGGAGAAAGTGGTGGTGAAGTTTAAAGCACAAATAGGTTTCATGAAACAATATAAGATGGTTCTACAAAGTACTGACTAAGGATTGCTAAATACAAAAGCCTGCCACACATTTCAGATGTCACAGTGTAAAAAAAACATTTGAACATCATGTAGAATTTTCCTTCCCTTTCACAATTATCAAATCCACATAAAATACGTTGACGTTTCTGGCTGTAAAGTGATAGAAACGTTCAAGGAGTATGAATATGTTTTATATGCTATAAGCTGAATACGAGTCTCGTTATGGCTCTAAGTGGACGATTACGTCCTGGGACGTTGACGGCGAGTAATAATATTGTCACTAACTCATACCGCAGGCATTAGAGGATGCTTACCCTCACAATTAATAATGCATTAATGGACTAAGTGAAAAGCTGACCTCCAGTTGAGAAAACCTAAGTGCTGAATTTTCACAGAAACTACTTGAAGTGGCCATCTAGAAAGGAAAGGAGTAATGTATGTTGGTACTTCAGGCTTGTTGATGCCTGGGGAAAGACAAGTAGTGTCCATTAAAGTTAGGAGTTTTTAGAAGTCTATGCCTTCCAGAGAAGTTCAATAATGCACATAGCTGTTGCACTCAGAATATGCATGCACCACAATTATGATGAATGATAATGACATCAGTGTAACTTTAAATACTTTTGTGAACGACTGCACTAAAGCTGAGATTTATTTGTTTGCATACAGGCTGATGGTGGGTGGGGAGAACAATGAATCATTTCAGCCTCAGGGCTGCCAAACAAGTTAATAAAACACAAATCTAAATCCATCTAAACAAGTTATTAGAGCACAGATTTAAAGTGGAGTAGTGTGAAAAGTCTAAGAAACAAATCCAGCTAACCCGCATGGTAACATTGACTTTCCAGAGCTTGTAATTTAGCAACGTAGTGAAGAGATGAGGCAGTGATTCACAAATCCACAAGTAAAAGTATTATTTTAAAGCAAAAAGGTTAATTTATTTAAGGCAGAGACAAGCTTTAGAGGTTTAGCAATTATCCAGGAAAATCTGCAAGCAGCGCAGAAAACCTGGCAAATACATCGATGGCCAATCTGTAAACTATAAATATGATAGTATAACTGGGTTTTGCTCTAGACAGAAATACAATTTAATCGATTGCCATTAAGTGTAGATATCCACGGTCCCCCTCAGGTTTAATCAGGATGTTTATTCTCTTGTATTCAATTAAGGGGCATAAAGTTTACCTTGAGCATCCTGCAGTGCTAAGACGTTTATATCCTCTCCAGGGGGAAAATGTAACTTTGGTGAATATTTTTCCTTAATGCGATCATCAAGTTTTGATTACATTTACACTTTCGTTTCTAGTCAGGTGATTTTGTTTGTAACATAAGTTAGCAAATGCTAGCAAAAATATTCCAAACATAGTAAACTACTGCAGATAATGGGGAAACTTTGCATTTAGGACGAGTGTATTTATGTAAAAAGTAACTATAATATGCTTATGCATTAAAGCCCTCAGCACTGGCTGGGTTGTCAGATGATTTTCCAATATAGTACACGCAGTCTGAATCAAGGACTATTTTAGCTTGACCGAACCGCTGCCCATCAACACTGAAGTTAACTCGAGTGGTGGTGACGATATGGGCTGTCCTGCAGGTGCATGCATGCTGGGGCTAACTGGTAGGACTGTTAGCTTACCAGCTAGGCTAACTACTGTCTTTCTGTCAGGCAACCCTTTATGGCTGGAGTAGCAGGTGACACAGAAATTCCACCAGAAATATCGTTTGGACTTATAAGTCATCTTAGTTGAATAAAATGACAACACCATTTGATTTTATATTGAAATATCTCTGCACCAGTCTGCCCTTGTCATCTTTACAAACTACTTTCATGTGATTTTTGCCAGGTTTTCCCAAAAATCCATGCATGCATAAACCTCAAACCTTCCGCTGTGTGAAATACAGTTCACTGGAAGCTAGTAGATTTTGTTCTGATCAAATAATGACGTAAAAATAGCAAAACTGACCAATGCGTCCTCGTTTACTAATGAGAAACCACAAATAAAGTGACTCTGAGCAATTTCACTAAAAAGTCTTGTTTGTGGATCAACAATTAAATAGAGATAAATGACTCGGTGTGTTAGTACTTAAAAAATAGACCTAGAAGAAGCTTTTTCAGCATGATAAAATGTTAATTTAGGGGTGCACAGATTTATCTGCGCCGATTTCCTTAATTTTGGGAGATCGCTGGTCAGCCAGTACTTACATTATTTCCCTAGCTTTGATTTTTAGATCTTTGATTTTTAAATCATTCACTCTCCTCTTCTGCTCTCCCATAAGAGAAGTTTGGCCGATAGACCAGACCACCAGGTTATTTTTGCAGTTAACAGTAGTCGCTCCTCTGTTGCCAATTCAGCAACTTTGCTATGTTTAGCAACATTTCTGAAAAAAAAAAAAAAAAATTCAGCAGGTCAGGCTTTTTAAAGATCGGCAATTGATGATCCGCCAGAAAACTGCAATCAGTGCACCCCTAGTTAATATAGGTTTCCCATTTCAGGAGAAGACATGAATAGGGTAAGGGCATAAAAGAGTGAAAAAACTGGTTTGACGTTGAAACTTGATGTCCAAGTTTACTCTGATACAGGTCTGGTGAAAAAAGTTAGAAGACGATGAAAGTCTTATCTGTAGGATTTCTAACCAAGCTACTCTTGACTGTGTCATTGTTTTTAGCTTTTTTCTTGGCCCATGCTAACCTTCGCTGGAAATTGCAGTGCAACCAAGCATGACTACCAAGCATCTGAGGCATCCGCTGGAACAGAACCATCATTTCTTTGACTATTTTTCTCACAGACCTAAAACGACCTAAGTGAAACTATTCCAAAATTTTTACAAGCACCCCAAAATGAACCACAATGTGCCTTAAATTATAATAATTCACCCCATCTGGGGTTTGAGTGTGGGCTTTTCCCCAAACCTTAGAACACCACCTAAACCCAACTACGGCCAGAACCCACCATCATTAAAACACATTACAGCTATACACTGTGGAAGCCACTTCCTGGTCTGCTACGCCAATCAGGGGCACCGAGCCTCCGTCACTAATGGCCTTAGGGCTTAATGTTGAAGGAGTCATTGGTAAAATTGCCCTCACTTGGGAAAATGTTGCCCCATGACCATAAAAGTCCACCTCCAAAACCTCAGCTGTCAAAAATCAAGATTGGCGCGATGATTAGTTGAACTTGGCCTCCTGGATAGAAAAAGGCATGTGAGAGAGACAGACATACAATTTTTGGTTTGGTGTTTTTCAAAGCATGAAAGAAACAACTGATCTTTTTTGTTATAACATGTTCATAATCATATCTTGTGTTGGGTTTTTTTCTGTTGGGTTTACCAATTTTTATTTTTAAATAAAATATTTTGATCAAGAAATTTTAAACATAGTTGGAAAAAGAATACAGTATTAGAGTTGGCTTGTACAGCATTTCTGTCAGCCTTCGCATGTCCTGATTTAAATGATTTATACTATCTTTCAGCAGCAGTCTGATTGGTTACAGTCTTAGATGCTACGCCTGTGGATCATCCATACAGTTAGTCCCATTTTACTGATTTTACTTTGGGAAAAAACAAGTTTTCCAAATAGCTAAACATTTCCCCTCAAAAATTGAAAGCTGCTTTTAAAAAATGAACTTGGCTTCTTCATAGATTTTTACCTAACATAAATAAAAAAAACAGCAGCATTGCTATAATAAGAAACACAATTAAAGTATTTCATACGCCAAGACAAAAAAAAATAGAACAACAGCCATTGTCTCACGAAAAGCTGTGGGTTTTTGCTGACAAATCCCATATGTGAGCTACACGACATCACAAACTCTTCAAACCTTCGCCTCATTTTAAATGCAATGTTTGTGGGTTTTCTTGTTCCAGTAATGAGTTAAGTGCCCACATGCAAACAAGAGGATGGGATGGAAACACAGACATGTAACACCAAAAAAGATAAAAGCAAGAGCAAGCATTTATGAATGGGTCTGAGACAGTTATTGAATCTATGGTGTGTCTTCACCAGTGCAGCTCACTTTGATACTTTCAACAACTGACATCAAACTTTCACATTGTGACAGCTTACAAATTCCACCCATCTGTTAAACTCATGTCATTTTAATTATTATTCTTTTTCCATCCAGGACACGTGGTAGCAGACTCTTTGTGCTATCATAAATAAAGTCTATTTGTTTTTATAGATGTTTAAAGGATGGTTCGGTTATAAAACAAATCTTTAGCATCTCCCAAACCGTCGTATGGGTCATTCAATCCTCAGTGGAAATCTTCAAGAGGCTTTAAAAGATGTGACACTTTAGTTGCAAGTCAGAAAAACAGGATTTTCCAGTTGCTGTATAACGAGGCCAGTTACTGTTAGTAATACAAGCCAATAGCAACGTGTGACTCCAAGTCACAAAATATTTGGAGGTAAAAGCACCCTTCTGATATCATTGGTGGAAAACACTGAAAACTTTTATTGTTATATGCTTTAAACATTGTATCACCCTGTCGCGTAAAATCTCAATTGAAGAAACTGAAGTTTGCGGTTGATACATGACAAAATGTACAAGATTTAAATGGAAGAAAACTTTTTCAAATCACTGTCTGAACGTGCAAAGACCAAACTTGCATAAAAGCAACAAAAAAAGATTTTAAAAATATATGTGTATTCATAATCAAAAATAAAGACCAAAACTGTAATTTATATCTGGGTTCAATTAAGGCTCTGAAGAGGGTTTTAGCTATTTTTAATTTTAGCTATTAATTTATTTTTTATTTTATTTTTCTGAAAGTCTTTGTGAAAAATTTGCTTGTTCAGATAGATAAGTCATGTTATACTAGCGTGCAAAATTGCACTAATAAACCAAGTTTTCAGTTTTTCCTCCTACTCTACCTCTAATCAAGATCTTACATATGAGTTAAACACACAAAAACACATAATGTAAGCACCAGATCTGCCACAGGTATTCACACGTAGGAACTTTGTCAGAGAGGAACACAGTGAAGCGAGGTGGGGTTAGGATGAAGCGCATCGGACAGGGGTGTGTGTGTGTGTGGGGGGGAGGGGGGGCAGAGGGGGTAAAATATGTGAAAAGAATGTGTGAAAGCTGGGATGCAAATGTGGTAATTAGAAACAGGAGGAACCCTGTGTGTAAAAGTGTTGGATACGGGGGGAGGAAATGGCAAAAAATTCATACGGTGCATAGAGAGACAGACAAGGAACAGAAATCTTTCAACATGTTAAAATTATCAGCGGCGAAACTGTTTCCATGTGGCCAAATATGCTCCGTTAAGGCGGAGCGAGGAGTTTATGAAGAATGGCAAGACAGGGTGGAATTACATCTGAGAAACCTCTGAAATCTGTCTCTGATAATGCTCCTCACCCTGTCATAACCTTCGCCTCTCCTCGTGGCACCTTTCGAGCTCAGAGGTCTCACAATGCCATTGTCCTGTCAGCCTGATGAGAGCTCAGCTGGGACCAGGTTCAGAAGCTTGCAGAACATCTGGATATGATCAGGATCAGCTTCGTCCTGAGCTAAAACCCTCTTCAGAGCCTTAATTGAACCCAGATATAAGTTACAGTTTTGGTCAAACAGGTCAATCCATGATCAGCTGCTGCCGCTACAGCAGAAGCTAATTAGACCCCCCCCTCCACGCACCCCCCCAAAATCATGCACTGTAATCAAATCGTCACATCTGCGTAAGCTGAAGATAACATCCAACTTAGAGCTTTTGTTGACATTGCAGGGTGATCATAGTTGGTTTCCTATGCGGCGCACAACCAGAGCAAACACAGGATGACAGATGGAAGTGTGGGTTGTAAATGGTTTATAAATGGGCGTCAAGATGATGAACAGCTCCTCTGGGGCCCTGGGGACCCTTTGATCTACAGTGCAGCTCACACACGGATCGTACCGTGTGAAGCTGATCCGAGTACATCAGTCTGTCTGTGTTCTGGCTCGTTTATTGAAGTACACATCAGCACATATGCGTAGGGCGCTCAACTTTTAACAGGATGGTGTTCCCTATGTATGGTTTGACGTTTGGTGTTTATTTTCAAACAGGAGGCAGGCAGGTGACAATCAAAGGTTTACATAAAAACAAGTAAAACCAAGAACTAAAATACAGCAGCGAATCCTAATTAAATCAAAAGAAGGAGACCACGAGGAAACAGGCTGGTGGCATAAAAGCAAATATTTAATATCGATTGCCGAACAAGAAGCAGGAGGCTGATTAGAAACTGTGGTCAGCTGTGAGGGAAAAAGGCAAGTGACAGAAGTTGATGAGAGGAAATAGGAGAAATGTCTGATAGAAAGTACAGGCAATATGGGAAACAAGGAAACCAGAGATTTAACAAACAAACGGGAGAAACTGTCCGTGTATGTTTGTTAGTGGGAAATCAGCCAAAACTGGACTGTATCTTTGAATATCTGGTTCTCAAAAAAAATATTTGAACTCATTTTCAGTTTCTTAGAATCACCTGGTTTGTTGATTGATTGCATAGATTTGGATATTTAATGCTTTATTTTTGTTTCATTAATATTTTCAACCCACTTTGTGTATTGCAATCATAGGTTGGCAGTGTGGCATGTTTTCCTTGTGTTTTTTGAGTAACATAATTTGTAAGACAGTTTATATGAGCAGATGAGACTTCTTCCATTGGAACAAGGTTAATTTCTATCTACTGAGCCTTCTTTATAATTTGGTGAACAAGTAAATACACAGCACACATGTACATCCTGTTAGCTATCGTGTACAAAAACTTAATGAGAAAAGCTACGTCTATTGTCCTTCACTTTTTTGTATGTATCTGGTGTGTTGTTTTTAAAACTCTTGGTTTAATTTAAGAGTTTAAAGCAACTTTAACAGTTGTGTTTCCATGAAATTTAGATGTGAACCAACAACCTGTTCATCTGTAAGCAGCCTACCTGTACCACTCCAGCCCTCTGTCGTAGAACCTGTCGAAGAAATGTGGCTCTGCGCCAAACGCCCTCACGTCCGGATGGATGCGCAAAAACTCCAGCAGGGCGCGGGTTCCTCCTTTCTTCACCCCGATGATAATGGCATTTGGGAGCTTTTTAGTCCCGTAGGTGTTGGAAACGGGGATGCTGTTTGTCTCCTTCTCGCTGCCCGGCTCGTACTGCTGCTGCTGCTCGGCGTCCACCTGCAGCGCGTCCTGAGAGGCTGTCCGCTTGTGGAGCTGCCGCTGCGCGCCGGGGTGGTGAGGCGGAGGCGGCCGGAGGTCCACCAGCACCTGGCTGCGGTCGTCCAGGTTGTCATAGCCCCCGTCTGCAGCTTGTTGGCTGTATAAAGTCCTCGGAGCCGAATCGCAAAGTCCAGCGAGACAGTAGAAGAAATAAGTGAATATTAGGACCATGGTGAGGAACACGGAGACCTTGGAGAGCACCTTTCCAAAGTTAAGCCTGACTCTGCAGCCGCCACATCCCATGAGTTGATCTCCTGCTGGACGCGAAAGGACCGAAACCTTGACAACATGCTTCTTCCTCCTACATGGATCGGATCTGTATGAAGCAGAACCTGTTGCGCAAATAAGTAGAACTTCCCTCAGCTCGGCAGTCCATTTGGCAGCGATTATTTGTCAGAAGTGCAGTTCACAATGTTTGTCAACTGAAAATGAAACGTACACACAAAACCACTTTTAATTGGAAATCACTTTGTTTTCACGCGAGCTCGTTTTTATGCCCAGACCTGGTAGCGCGCTGGTGCGCTCTGAGGTCTTCGCTCCTCGGCGCTCTTCATTTGCCCCTCGGTTGACACGCCTTGCAAGTCTCCACCCTTCACTCCAGTGGCGGATGGCAGGCCCTTACAGTTCACTGTGTGAACAAGTTTCACATTACAATCTGCCAATGCATCATAACAAGCCCGAAACAGAGTAAAAACACTTAAACCTGAAGCACTCACAGTTCCCAACAGAAGTGTTCACACACCGCTTCAACTTTTCCACATTTTTGTAATGCTACAAATGCCGCTGCATGAACTAGCACTAAAAAGGAAAATTACACTTTTTTTTTTTTTTGAGCTTTCTCAAAGAACCTGAAAAGTGCGGCGTGCATTTCTATTCAGCAGAATAGAAATACCGACTGGAATTCTGATACTATAAGTGGGTGAATCCATCCAAAAATATATATATAATATCAATACCAAATTGGTATCAATATGGAGTCTTTTTAAGTCCCATCAGTTCTGAGCATCTTCCCAGTAGGTTATGAAGAATAACATCATGATGCTTAACACCTGTCCTTGCATGTTGGCTGTGTCTCTTACATAGCTTGGGACAAACTTTAAACAGAATTATTATGGGATTCTCTCAACAATTGCTTTCTCGTTTCATTGAACTTTGTGGTTGCAATGTGAGAAAATATGGAAATTTTCCAGACGCAGGAATATTTTTTCAACCCACTTTAGGTTTAGCTTTATGATTATTACCTACACAGAGGAAAATCCTCATTGCGCTTCGATCGACATGACTCCTTTGAGAGTTCTTGCCTCCTTTTGTGCTCTGGTTGCACCTTGAGACACAACATTAAACTAAAACACAGACGTCTGAAACACACATTTAAAACAGGAGTGCCAAGGAAAGCAGAGGAATAGCCCACTACCTCATACAGTATGACAGCTTGAGAGTGTCACCTTCAGGCTACGTGCAGGAGGGGGGTCAGCGCTGGGATGTTTCTCTGACTTTGTAAAGCAGGTGTAAGGTTTCTTCTGACAGTGAGACGAAGTTCAGACTTTGAACTGACTTTGTGGAATCGGTTTTGAAGGATAAGAGGATAAAAAAAGAGGGTGGAGTGGCAAAGGGTGGATAATCTGTCTAAGGAAGAGGTGAACAACTCAGCCTTTAAGCGACAAATACTCAGAGAGAAATCATGAATACACTTGGCAGTCTCACTGTAAAGTTGGACTGTTATGTGTCTTTAAAAAAAACTGTTTTATGACTTAAGAAAAAAAAAAACAGAAAATGTACTTTGTATGTTTTATAGTGACTAAAGTTAGGGCTGCAGCTCAGACGTAATAAAATGAAGCAGTTGTTAAGACAAAAAAAGAACATGTTATAGAAAAATAAATCTAGAGATTAGCAAGGATTTCTGTTGCATACTGATCTTTATTTATTAAACTTCCAACAAAGCGATGGAGAATGTTGACGAGATACTTCCACAGCTGTTTTCATCCATATATGTTAATTTTCCAGGCATTTCTATTCAGTTCACATGTTTACCAGTTTATTTTAAAGATATTTAACCCTTTCTTTGTTATTTGTTATTCCATTCTGGGTTTTTTTTTAGACATGTAATAGTTATTAATGGTGCAGAAGACAGAATTCAGTGGATCAAACTCACAGCTTAGTACTTGAAAAACGACGACGTCGACCAAGCTCAAACTTTCGAGCTGCTTGGAAATTTGCAGGAGATTCTCTTTAGGGATTATCTCAAAGTGAATGGAAATATGTTATAATCCATCCTCAACAACTATGTTAAAAGTCTGTCTTATAAGAATTAGTAAGGTGAATTTTTTATAATCAAACGCATAAAAACTTCACACTGAAAAAAACGTTTTAAGTTATTGAAAATGGTAGAAACCTCATAAGATACTAAAGAAATTTTCACAACCAGACTGTGACATTGTCATGTGGTGGTGAGTTTGTAATGGTGAGAACGAACACTGAGACCCTGATGATGATGATTTAATAAAGAGAATGCTCAAAACAGTCCGGTTCAGGCAGCACGGCCGAAGACTTAGCAACAGCTAAATACAGGCAGCAACTGAAAATACAAGACTGGAAACGAGAGAAGAGTCGACACAGGACTTAACAGTTCTGCTGTGAGCGACACAGAACACACAAACATACAAGTATCTGACAAAGAACAGAGACAACAGGTGGACTTAAATACACAGGGAGTAATCAGGGGGACTAGACACACCTGGGAAGCAATTAGGGAGCAGAGAGGACAACACAGAGACTCACAATATCACAATAAACACAGAAAAAACCCAAAAACAAACACAGAAAACTCAAATCCTAACAGACATTGGATCAATAAAATTAGACTTATTAAAATGAAATCAGATTAATAAAACTATCTCAAAGACTATTTGATATCTCATGAACCGCCCTTATTTCGAGTGAAAGTACTGTTTTCATTTCAGGCTCTGCACAAACCAAACAAACACGGCATGAGAATGTTAATTAGAGAGCTTTAGAGATCCAGGTAGGTGTATTATGTTACCAGTGGACAGAGCCAGTCTTGCTTTCCCCCCCCCTCTCCCCTCCCCTCCAGTCGTCAGGTGGAGCAGCTCGCTTTTACCATATTGAGAACAGAATCCAGTTCTTTACAAAAATAAAAAATAAAAAAATCTTGGCAAAATTTATCTCTTAGAAATGTCAAACTTTTCACTTCAACAACGGAAAAAGTTTTCAAGTTAAACATGAAAGAAGCCGGTGATTGTTGATTCCAACTCAAACATGGAGCTGTGTAAAAACAAAGCAAACATGCAATAATGACATGTTTTGTAATTGCTCTCGCCCAGTCAGCGGGAGCGAGGTCGCAGTCTCGGCCTTGCTTTCATTAGACGTATTAATTTCTATACCCTTTGTGATAATTGCTCCGTCTTGAGCTGCACTGACAGGTTTGGACCTTGGAGTGTAAACAGAGAGATTAAAGAAGCACACAGGCAGGGCTGTGGAAAACAGATATGCAAGCTCTGAGCTGCGCCTGGGTGCACGCAGCAAAACCAAAAGCTGGATCCCGTGTCGGTGAGCTCACACTCATGTGCATGCGTTTATGCGTGCGTGCGTGCGTGCAATCCAGGCGATATTTCCAGCCGTCCCGCCCGCAGGTTTGTTCTGGTGCTGCATCCCTGTTGCGTGTGCCAGGAGATACAGATTTCCATGGCCAGAGGCCTGCCGATGGCACGTACATGTGTCAGCCATTACAGGCAAATTAGAAATCCTCTGCAGCCACGGGTGAATGTTCCACTCCAATTTTGTAATTTTCAGGATAAAGGAGAAGCTGTCACCTATTTGCAAATCCCTGCAGAACCCTTGGAGCCACTGCAGTCAGTGTTAGAATCGCTACTCGGGAGAAAGTTGTTTAGCAGATCCATGGCTGCGTTTTCCTTCAACGCTATTTACGACGCATTAAACATCTGGGATTCAAAATGAAGACGATTCCCACTGGTTTGCATCAAATATGACCACTAGATACATTATTGTGCTTATTAAAGACTTTATATGCTGCTTTAACTTTTTGCAACGTTACAAACACAAACTCCAATTTGTTTTATTGGAATTTCAAGTGGTAGATAGAAAGTGAAACACATTTGTGTTTACAAAAATATATCTGAAAAGCCTGCCTGACTCAATAGGCTTGAATGGTTTGTAGACCATTCAAGCTAAAATGAAAATTAAGCAGATATATATTTTTAAAGAACCAATGTTACAGCTAAACAAGTTAGTTCCTGTCCTGTTTCTGTGCTTTTAGTGCAATATCTACATTACATATCCACAGCAGAATAACACTTAAGTTGTGAGACATAGTATTTTTTTTATTTTTTTATTTTTTATTTTTATTTTTTTACCGTTTGATTTTAAATCTAATCTTACACTTTTATCATATAAAAAAAGGACAAAAATAGGTTGGTAATTTGTCATATTCAAGGTGACGTAGCCCTTTTATTTTTGCAGAAATATTTCATAACTTACATATAAGATGGCAGTTTTCTAACCAGGTTCTAGGATAGCTATTCATAATCAAGGGTGTTATCTTAGGACTTATGCTATTATAGCTCTAGACAACTTCTTATTTAGGAGACCAAATACTCTAATATTTGCATAACAGGTGTTTACTGGAAACAATTAATTTGAATCTATTTAGGAATATCTGAGTAAAAGATAAAAAGGGGCTGAATACAAATCCAAACTTTTCACATTTCTTTCTGATATACAGTTATAAAATGTAAAAAAAAAAAAAAAAAAGTCTTCCATTTTACAACTGTTCACTACTACACAGGTGCAGCACGACAAAAGGAGAAAAATGTTCAAAGGGAATAAATATACACTTTAAGGCATTGTAGCATTTTGTGGATTCCCTCGCCTTTAGCAGATTATCTAAAGGATGTTAAACACACACACACACACACACACACACACACACACACACACACACACACACACACACACACACACACACCCCCACACACACACACACACACAAAAAAAATACATTTCAATCCTCATATTGTTGTGTCTCAGCTTTGGCTCTTTGAAGAGAGAACAGATGCCACGTTCTCTCTCAGACATGAATGATGTTTTAACAGCCAGGCCCTCAGGTAGGGAGGATCTCGGAGTACAAAGCCTCACAACAAAGCAGCTGCAAAGCCCCACCTCCCCAACTTTACCCAACAAACTCGATGATAAAGTCAGATAGAAGAAGGGAGGAAAAAAAAACATCACTCTGATCTCTCCCGGCCACGCACACCAAGCCTCTTCCTGTTCCCTCTCCACACCCTCTGTCGCTCGCGTCCCTGCTGCCTTCACACAGGTGCGTTGAAGGCTTCATCTCCGTGTTGACTTCCAGACTCTCGCTCTTTCGACTCGTGCCCTGCAGCTTCGTGGAGACATCACTGGATGGATCAGTGGAGCTGAGATCAGAGAGGAGACATGTTTGGCGTCTGCGCGGCCTGGAAAGCAGACCCACGTCATGCCTCAGAGTGCAACCTGGAAGTAATTTATATCTGTGGGAGAGCTTACTGACTGTTAATTCAATTTGTTTGATTACATATTTTTTTTGTATTTGAAAAAAAAAAATTATGTTAGATAAACAAACATACACACACACACACACACAAAGAAATATCAACCTTCTCCAGCGGCAAACACCCAGCTGTTGGGAACAGTTTTCGATATGTCTTTCATCTTGACAATAAAAACTTAAATACCTTTCCAGAGAGAGCATGTCTACACAGGAGCTTCGGACGGTTTCAAAAGTGTTATTTACTGTTTTGTCTGCGCTTTATCATGGCAGGAGAATCGGGCAAGACGGAATCCAAAGGGAATTAAAGTGAATGACAATCATGTCATCGCATAAGCCGCAGACCGTTCGGGAAATGCCTTCTTTTCTAATCCTCAGCTCTGCGGTGAAAAGTGTGGGATCTGGTGGTTGGCTCCAAAGTGGCTTTGGGTGTGTTAGGAAGGGTGGAGGAGAAGAGGGCAGGGGTTGAGATGGTGGTGGAGGAGGGCGGGGAGGTGGAGGGGAGGCGTGTATATGTGTTTGTGCCTGCATGGTGAGTGAGAGACACAGAGCAGCAAAGTTGAAGAGGAGATGTTCAAGAGGAGGCTCTTGTCATTCGCTAAGTATACAATTTCATGCCCCCGAGCTCAGCTTGGGAGTTTTAATCATGTAGGCCTGACAAAAGGTGCAAAGACGGAGCAGGCGTTACAGACTGAAGCATGCGAATGACTGACATCCAATGTCTCTGGGCCTCACCACGAGAGTTATACACTTTGAACTTTTTCCACTTCACGTCCGCAGACTGCAACGTCTTTTATCGGGAGTTTATGAGACAGACCCACACCGATTAATGCATAACTGTGACATATAAAGAAAATCTCCATAAGTGTGGCACGTATCGACAGTCGGTCCCTTTTTATATCTGACACACCTTGTCAGAGTCAGGTGAGGTGGCTCCTTATTTCCATGTGTAAAATAGCTGAAAAGTAATCTAACGGTGTTACATTGCATGCGAGTAATTAAATGTGCATAATTGGATGCAGTCGCTCTGAAGATCTCAGAGTCTCGTTAGAGAACATTAGCGAACAAGCAGCAGCATGAAGACCAAAGACTAGAGCAGAGCAGACAGGGCAGGGAGAAAAACTGAAGAGACGTTTATGGTAGGTTCATGTCATCAAAGGTCCAGAGCTTTAAACATCTCGCAGAACATTATTCAGTTCATTCTTTAAACTATAGTTTTCCATCGGGACTGAAAGATTCGATCCTGCAGAGAGGGTGTAAATCAGACAAGCAGTTGGTATCTCTGGAGGAGCTGCACAGATCCTTAGCTCAGGTGGGAGAAAATGTTGTCAGGACAGCTACCCACCCACAATTCTGACCTTTCTAGAAGAGTGGTGAGAAGATAGCCATGGTTGAATAAAATACATAAGAAGCCCAATTTTCAGTTTATTTAGAATCAATTCTGTCTGTTAAGACAAAAAAAATGTTTTTACCCACATTCAATAAGAAAACTAACATGACACGTCCTCCTGAAACCACCATAAAACATGATAGAGGCAGTTTCATATCACATGGATGCTTAGCACTGGCAAGGAAACTGGCCAGCATTCATGGCCAATCCTGGAGGTAAACATGTTAATGCAGAGGTTCACCTTCCAAAAATGAAACAACCCGGAACCTTCAGTCAGAGCTACAATGAGATTGTTTTGGTCAAAGCAATTCCATTTGTAAAAAAATGGTCTAGTCAAAGACCAGACCTACTAAACCCAATCGTGAATCTGTGATAAGACTTGAATGCTGATGTTCACAGATGCTTTTCATTAAATCTGACTGAGACTGAGCTTCTCCACTGGTAAAACAAACAACAACAAAAAAACGGTCAGTCTCTGGACTTTTAAATCTAGTGGAAATATAAGCCAAAAAGACTTGCAGCTGTATTCGCAGCACAAAAGGTTCTGTGAAGTTTCTACTCAGGGCCACATTCAAATTTCCATCATTATTTAAAAAAAAAAAAAAAAAAAAATATATATATATATATATATATATATATATATATATATATATATATATATATATTTATATGTAGACACAATAATGATTCATCCCTGGAATTTAGCAACTTTTTCCATGCATGGATGAGACAATTAGCCAGAGTCTAGACTGGAATATTAAATTGATGAAACCAATCATCAAGGCCACGTTGAAAGAAAACAACAAAGTTCGGTTCTTTGAAATGAAAATAAGAAGCAATTAGGAGCAATTTAAAACTTCTGCCCAGTTCTGCACATATATGCATGTGTTACGGAGGCCTATTGTTCCGTTCTATAACTATCTGTGGTACCCGGGCCTCTATATGGTTTCTCAGAGAAATGCCTGTGGGTTGCTCCGTGTGGCTTCCCTTCATTGAAACTCCTCGTCGCCTTAAATGTTGATTGCCATGACGTCAGCCGAAAACCTCAGTCCTGCCCTTTATGTGTCGCCGTCACCATCTATTTCCGCCCAGTGAGCGAAAAACAACTTTCTTTCCATTGCAGTGAATCCCTAACGTGAGCCCTCAGATTGAACACTGAGCTTCTGTTACTGGGACCAGAGTCTCCACCCAAATGGGGATGTGTGACAGCTTTCACACCCGCCAAACGTGTAAAACGGCTAAAATGAGCGGCGTTCCGTGTGTGCACGGTTGGCAGAGTGCCGCGTAATTTCGCCGGATCCAAACGTGTTCATTGATGTCAACAAGTCCAGCCTGGTTTCTGTAAATAAAAACACAAACAGCCTTCAGATGGGTGTTAAAGGCGTAATTACTGGTGCAAAACCACAGCAGTTTGTCTGTCCGCTTCCTGGAGTTTCCCATGTTTTTCGAATTCCAATCTGTCACAGTAACTGTGAGGGGAAAAAAATATAAAGGATCTGTCATCCTTAAAAAGAAGAGAGGAGGAGAGAAAAAATTCTTCGGTTCCTGGGCTCACAGTTGAGTCAGTTCAGCTAAAATAGGATCACCTGTCCTCTTAGATCCTGCAGGCCAGAGGGAGGGATGTGTGTGTGTGCGTGCGTGTGTGTGTGTGTGCAGCAGAAACAGGAGATAGGCCTCTACCCTGTGGGACCTTTTACAGGAATGTGAATTTGTGCGAGACACAAACGAGCAAACCAGCAGCTCGGGTGCCGAAGGTTGTTTTGGCCAAGAGGGACAAGAGTGTACCGAAATATGTGGCCCTAGGAGAGGGGAAAAAAACAGACCTGCTGGGAGATAAATGAGGGGTTAAAGTGGGATATTTCTTCTCAGGGATTGACACGTTGATTAGTTTGTGTACGATGAATCAAAGGTGACAGATGATTTAATTGCTTTGACACTCACAAGTCACCGTGAGTGTAACAGCATCTTGCTCTTTCCAAAAGTGTCAACACAGTAAGAAGTGTCAGTATCAGGAAACAGTTTTTTTGTTTGTTTGTTTGTTTGTTTTTGCTAAAATAAAAAAAAAAAGTTCTTCCTAACAACTGGAGTGTAGACAGCAGGCACGTTTTATGCTTTATTAGTTGTTGTAAAAAAAAAAAAAAAGCAGTGACCTTTATGTTTATTTTTTATTGTTTTTATTGAAATGCACCCATCTGACAATACGAAGAAGGCTAGAAGATCACGAAGAACATGTCATGTCCTGATCTGAAGAAATCTGAGAACAAATAAGAAACAGAGTTGATATGCATCAAAAGAAAATAAAAAACATCTGCAGCACCGCATGGCTCACTACCCTCAGTTAAGGTCAGTGTTCCAGATTCAACAAACAAAAACAAAAGTGTGGGAGAGTGACAAAAACAAAAAGTCTGATAAAGAATCTCTTGCCGCTCCCAAAGAGTCCTATAAAACATGCTTCATGGACCCGCAAAACAAAGCGGAATTTTCTGGAAGACGCGTGTCGTTTTCCATCTGACGTAAACTAACAAAGCATTTCAGAATAAAAAAGACCACACCAGGTGTCAAACACGGTGGTGGTCGTGTGATGGTCTGGGATTTAAATCAGAATGAAATCCTGTGAATTGATGCCTTATAGGTCTATTTGTCCTCCAGTGTGGCTAAAAGTAAATCAATTCTGCAAAGAAGAGTGGGCCAAAACTTCCTCCACAGCAATGTAAGGGATACATCCCTACGTACCTGAACTGTATTACATTTGACTGAATCGTCGGGCCTTTGTGCCAGCCAGGCTCCAGATGTAATTTCACAAGTCAGCGCAGGTTCAGCGTGTCTTCAGTTGTGGTAATATGAAGTCACATATCCGTCCTCGGTCTTCAAAGCGTGACCACAAAGCTCATTTTCTCGTTGGCCTGATAATCACAAGAGGTTTGTCAGGGAGCTCCATTCCTGTGGGAACATATCCGGAGTCGTCTTCTTTTTCAACCTCCACGCCAGTGGAAGCGCAGCGCTCAAAAGCTCATAACTCGTCCTCCCCTTCCTGAAGCCCTCATCTGGTCTCACTTTAGGCTTTTGAGGTCTGTGAATTTTAGGGACACGACAGTACTGCTGGTCCACATGAGAGCAGGGAAGTTTTTTTCTGAAGGCGAGCCCAAAACAGATTAGAAGTTAATAAGGATTCACTTCCTGCCGTAATTGTTGCAGATAGGCACTGCAAACCACTAACTTCAATGTGTTTTAATGTTGGCAGTGTTCTCAGCTTGACAACCAAATAAAGACAGACTTCAGAGTTACTGTGCAATAAGTGACAGGGGAAATTATGGGGTATTTGATTTTTTGGAATGAAAGGATGTATAAAAAAAAAGGAAACTGTGATGATTGTTATTTTTGATATGGAGGGAGATGAATGATTTAATGCTGTCGAGTTTCTTTAGACGGCAAATGTTGCACAACGTGAGCGCTGAGGGCCATAAAACTGAAATAAAGGTATGTGGAAATCCCCTGATTTAACAAGGATCCTCGTGCAATATATCACACAAACGAAGCAGCTGACAACTCGGCTTCTGAATTTACCATTTGATAAAATGCTCCCTTAAAGCACAACCTCACTTTCTGCCCTCACGCAGGTTGAGTTGGAAATACTTTCTCCGAAAACTTTGACATCACGTCGAGTGAAAGGCAGAGTCAGAACGCCTCCTTAGCTCTCCTTAAACACTGGGAGTGATGTAGATTATAAGGCAGCGATTGGCTTGTAATCACCGAGCAGCTTAAAGAGCTCAAGCACCTCTAGACAATTTTCTGCACAGGAGTTAGCAATCAGTATAAACCGAAAGAGCAATTTCTACTATCAAGACCACCCATCGGGGGCGGAGGGGGAGGTCTCCGTGTGGATTTGGAGGGGTCACAAGGTCTGATCAGCTCCGTGTGTGTGTGTGTGTGTGTGTGTGTGTGTGTGTGTGTGTGTGTGTGTGTGTGTGTTGCAAGTTTGGATAAGCACTAAGAGGAAAACAAAAGACCAAACAGGGAAGGAACTTTCGCAAACGTCTTTAAAAGGCAATGCTTTCCAAAAGTATTCACACCCATCAATATCATACCAATGCCTCTTCAAAAATAACCCAAATTCAGTTTGACTACTATAAGAGTCTCTACAAACAGAAGTTTTCAAGCCTTTTAACAGATTTATTTCTAGGCGTTGAGTGGAACATTTTTACAAATGAATAGTCTTTCTGCCAACTCGTTCTTTGACTTTAGGATGTGTTCGTTTTCAGGTAGAAAGGGAACTTCTAGTCACAAGTTTTCTGCAGCTTTCAGCAGGTTTTCATGCAGTTTCATCTTATTTTCCGCTTCATCTATCAGGAATATTTAGTTTATATACTTCACTCAACCCAGAACAAGAACTAGAACAAACTTAGAATCCTGAGAAACTCCAATTAGTTTATCTAGAGAAACTACTCGTTACCTTATATCAACATTTAGCATTAAATTTTAAGTACTGGAGCAAGACCTAGAGAAACTACAAATCTAGAACAAACTTAGAAAGTACCATCTAGTTTTATCAGAACAGGAATCCAGAGAAACCCTTACTGGTTTCTAAGTTACAAATTACTTCTTTTTAAACATGGAGAACTAATTTCTAGTTTTACACTTTTTTGTTTTCTATTTTTTTCTTTTGTTCTTTGCTCTGGTTTTATCGTTTTTGCTGTATTTCCTTCTAAATCATGTAAAGCACTTTGAAGTGTCTTGTTGCTGAAAATGTGCTGCATAAATACAATTACCTTGCCTCACCATCAAATTAACCGAGTTGCCGCTGCTGAAGAAAACCATTCCCACAGCATAACACCATCACCACTGTGTTTCTGCATGAGGATGGGAAGAATTTACGTTTATTTTTGTAACGTGACAAGGTGTGAAAAGGTTTAAGGAATGTATATACTTTTTTCTACACCATTGTTCATTTAGCCTGGATTAGATTGAGGGCAACTGCTGTAAGTTCTGGTGAATTTAGGGGGCTAGTGTGAGAGGCAATCTTTGTCTACCAAAAAGAGATGCAGATGTGTTGTGCATTCATGGGCATGTGCTGACACAAAGCCAGCCCTTTCCACAGAATGTCTTTGGTGTGACTTAAATCCCTCATCGGACAAATCTGCACTCTGTTTGATAGCCATGGTCTCTGACTCGAACTCAAAGCTGGAAAATTATTTCACGGAGGTTCACCTTTGAGGTCTTTCACAGCCCCAGATGGCCTGGTATTAAACATTCGAGACGATCGCTCAACTTCTTTTAACCCATCCCTCACCCTCTGCAGTGTCCAAGCAAAACAAGGACCCCCCTCTCTCTCTCTCTCTCTCTGTCAGATGATGATAGAGAACAATAACAGCACCACACACCTCAAGTACTCCTTTGAAGCTCTGAGACAAAACTGTGCCGCCGTCTGCAGGGGCCTATCTGCCTGAAACCGATCAGAGTGCAGATAGTAAATGATGTTTGCAAACAGCTGTATGTCCAAAGGCTGTCTGTGTTATTGAAGCTGCCAGCACTCAGAAGCACGAAGATGACTGCGTGATAAAGCTGACAATACGGAGGGAGAGCTCATTGAATTTTACATTTTGTTTATTTTCTCGCCGGCAACCCCTCGCGCTTTCAGAGTGGGCTTTTTTTCTTTCTTTTTTTTTTTTTTTTTTTTTTTGGAGAAGGCTTTAGTTTGCGTTCTGCGCTGTCAAGTGATACTTCGCAATACAATTATGAATCTGAAGTTTATTGTTTTTAAGGGTTTTTTTCTTTCTCGTTTCTCTTCAGGGTCAGGGTGCAAAATAAGGCAATTCGCCAGAAAATGACAACAAAAAACAAATAAATCTGAGATTTATAGGGAATAACTTTTATAGGGAATATATATATATATATATATATATATATATATATATATATATATATATATATATATATATATATGCATGTGCCCCAAATTAATTTATGTTTTAAGTGACTGGATTTAAGTCCTCTTCAGCAGAGTGTGGTTGTTTTGTAAAACCTTGTTTCCATTTAGAGTTGAGATAGAAATCTTCGCCACTTCGTGACTTCATAATAACTTCAGTTTTATAGTGTAGTGAAAGTATTACACAGCAACATTATGTTGCCGTTTATTGTTCTAGTTTTCCTCATGATCTATGATCTCTTAAAGTGGAACCTCAGGCTTTTTGCTGTTGATTGCAATGATTTGTTGCAATCTGATCTACAACTTTACTAAGGAGGGTACAAAAGATATGTCAATATGACGACACGTGTCTAGAATAACTTTAAGAAGAGCAAGAATACGGATGTATTTGGCTAACAAATTAAATGAGTGAGGATTAAATGTGTACGTAACGAGTGCAAAGATAAATTGACCTGGGTTTAAAATTTCAAACAAACAGGTTTTAAAAATAAGTTTACAGTTTACAATATAAGGAACTTATGGAAAATGTGTTTATTGGTTATAGAATCTCTGACATAATTAATTTTTTTTACTTTCTCTTCATTGAGTTGTTTAATTCTTCTCTTTTTTTTCTTGTTAGCTTAACTATGTGTGTCGCCATTTTAAAAATGTTAATTTAACACGTAGCGTTGGGATATTTTCTGAGATATTTCTTTGCTTTCATTTTCCACAACAGGTTCACGTAACGTAGCTTTTGTTTTCTGACGACTTCGCTCACACCACATAAACTGAGTAAACTGCACGTTTCAGACTTTTTTTCTGTCTTGACAGAAACAAAACAATGAGCTTTGTGCTCCCAGAAGGTTTCTCTGAAGTCATTCCAGCATCATTTATAAAGCCCTATTTACTCCTCAAGTCCTCAGACAGACGTTTGGTCAGCACATGTACAGTGACGCTGAAACATGTGGAGAGCAGCCCCCTCTGTGTGTGTATGAAGACATCCCATACAGCCTACATATTGGTCTCTGATGAAAGGAGCTTTCTGTATTTTTGCTACAATGTTGCATTAAGGAGCTTTATTCTTCTAACAAAGTAATCACAGCCTTGGTGGAGAGCAGCTCAGCGCTGCAGACAGATGTTTTCTGGACCAACCTGGTTACGATGAGACGGCATGTGGCCCCTCGACGACACGCCATTTTCCGCGGCTGCAAAACAGAAGCAGGTGCAGTTCCTGTAAACATCTAAAATTAAGCAACAGGCTCATATATGCTCCAATTAAAACAAGATGTCCCGCCCATGAGTCAGTGTGCTCGGTCAGGCCTCGAGGCTGTCGGCCAGGGGGAGCGAGGGGAGACTTTGGAGGAGCAGCGGTTTTGATGTAATTAAAGATCCTATTTGGTTAAAAGCAGGATGAGCCCCCAGAGGTCAGGGGGAAGAGCGATGCTATCAGACGATTACCACTTCCTCCTTCCTGTTTGCTTCCTCTCGGCCATACAGCTGTGCTCCGATGCCATGCAGAGAGGCCTGCTCTCAGAGATAGCAGAGGCTAATTTGCGAGCCCACGTCCTCTTCCTCCCTCTTCGTCCTTACATCTCATGTGGTTTGTCTTGTTCTTCCTTTAGTCTCCCTTTGAGAGGATGTCACTCTTTGCTTTTTCAATCTTTCCCACTCCCAAAGATGCCAAAGAAGTAGTGTGTGTGTGTGCGTGTGCGTGTGTGTGTGTGTGTGTTCCAGCTGGCCATATTTATAGACGACACAACAAAGATGCCCAATCAGTCACATGGAAGTTATTGGTTGATTAATTGAGAGGGGGATGGAGAGCTGGAGATGATGAGGTCAGAAGCAGCATCAGAACAGAAGCTGATAGTTTTGTGGGTTTTGGTTCGGAGAAGGACGCACTTAAAATTAAAAAATTATTAAAAAAAACCTCATGCTTTTTCCACAAGTTCTGCCTTCAAAGTCAGCTGAGGAGTTTTGATTGCACACCTTACAAGACAAAATCATCCAACATCAAACGGGAGAACCCACCTAAGCGTTGCTCTCCACGAATGTTTGCACTTCCTGTCCTAATCCTGTGGCTGACACCGACGCTTTCATCTCCCGCTCTGATCTTCAGGCCTTTAAAACAAGCAGCTCCACACCTGCTTCTCCCAGACACCTAAAAACTGCATGAAAGCCGCCGAGCGTGCCCCCACATCCCCGCTTTGTTTGAAATTCCTCCACTGCATCAATGAAAGAGCCTCTCTATACGAGGAAAGGATTCCTTCATGTCTGTGACATGAACTCAGAAGAGTTTAACTTGAGGGTGCTTTCCAGAGGTTTTACATCTATAGCTTATCTTAATACAGGATAATGCAGAGAAGTCGCACTGTGCAGTGGAGCTCTACTGCAGAGTAACCATGTGCTTGTAGTTTTTTGGTTTCAAAAGATAAATCAAAGCTTCCGAAAAGGAAAATAAAAACGTAGTGGAAAGCTGCGCTGTATTGAATTCCCGACTTGGGAATATTTACTCAGGTTTCCTTGCTGCTCTTTTAACTGTGAAATTACAAATGGATAAAGGTCAGAAAGTGACGCGGGATTGTACAATTACTCATAGAAAAAGTCTGGTTTGAAAAAAAACTATGGCAAAAAGAGGGAGACAGCATCCAAAAAATCAAGACGTTCCGATGAATTTGATTCTCTGTTTTCAGAAAAACTTACATTGGAATAAGTGAATGATTGGCCAAACTTCTAATATTACACTTTAATACTTGTGATTTAACTTAAAATGTTTTTGAAAAAAAAAAAAAAAAAAAAACAACTAAAGAAGCCATTAATGGAAACCTTTTTTTTGTGGCTTTCTAGGTTCTTCAATAAAGCTCCTCAGTCTGCGTCTTGTTGCTTGCAGTGCAAAGGAGATCCATGAGGGTTTGTTGTTCTGAAGCACGTCATCCACCCTGGGACGCAGGAACAAGTTTTACTTCTACACCACACTTTTCTGTTCCCCACTTCATATAGTGGAAAGAGAACATGTTAGAGATTTTGTCAGTATCTTGTCTGAATATATAACACACACACACACACACACACACACCTAAAGACAAATACATGAGGACATTCATACAATTGTACTAATTTGGTTCTCAGTCATTTTCTTTCTATTATGCTTTAAAAGAAAAAGATTTTCTTTTCAATGCGTTTTAAATGTTCAGCCATTTTGCTCATTTTCAGAGGAAAAGTTTAAGAGCCCCACAGAGAAAAAAAAACAAAAAAAGTGCAACGTTTTCCTCCAGAACAAAGTCTGGCATGAGACTAAGAGGCAACGTTACATTAACATCCAAATGAAAAGCCGTCTTTGCCTAAAAAAGAAAGAACCAGAACATCTTGGAAGTCTCAGGGATTGCAACAAGCAGCTCTGACACTCACCTGGCTGGAAGTTATTTCTACAAACTTCACCCACAGAAAAAGAGAAATATGACATTTCCCCCATTCAGATGTCAATTACCTAAATCTTACATTAGTTATGCTTCAGTTTGGAAATGAACATTTTGGGAAACTGACCAGTGTCAACAGCTCTGGCTGTCTTGTCTAACGCCTCCACCTAGTGGCAACATTTTGCATTTAAAGCAATGGCAGCTTTTCTCCAGGCTGGTATTAGACTAAACACAAATAAATTTGATTGAATACATTTATTTGACTCTTATTTTAAACACTGTGCACAATTTGCATAAAATGCTCTTCTCATTTGATAAAACTAATAAATATTACATAAAAGTCTCTAAAAATAAACTTGTCCCATTTCTTTCAGATCGACTGATAAAAAGCACAGAGTTGATATAAACAGTCTGTTTGCATAACAATGTGATTGGTGTGATCAATCTTGTAGCTCAACCGGTGATAATTGCATAATCAAAGGGTTTCCACCATCTCTCTCTGTCCTTGCTCTCCAGTGAGGTCATAGTTCATCAGAGTCCTGGGGTTCCCTGATAGGACTTTGTCCCAGAACACTTCATTCACTGTCCACACCTGCAGCAGCACAGAGAGGCTTCTGGTCCTTCAGACTCCTGAATCGCAGCTCACCTTACTGTCCATCGACCTTATCTGAGGGTGGGGACAAAAACGAGACATTCAACAACTTCTTCAAATTAGAAAGATGTTTGGCAATGCATTGCTACACAAAGGCTGCCTGGTTTTGTTATAATATGTTGCTAATGGAACGAAGACTAAAGATTTTACCTTTAGGGACGAACTTCAGTGAGTTGCTGAAGATTCAGAAGCGGGAAACGCCCTTGGCTGGACCGTCATTCACAAATTCATGTCCCAGTCCGTTTCCGCACTTCCCACACTTCACCTGGGAAAACGTTACACTAATTAGTCAAAACAACGTGTAAGTATTGTCTTTGTTTTATAAGGAGAAATCGTTGTTTTTGCAGTATTCTGCTAATAATCTGAAAGCTTGAAGGCACCTTATAAGCCCCAGGCCTCTCCTTAAATTTGGATACACTGTTTTCATGAATGGTCTCCGTGAAGGCCGGCCAAGGGGACGAGTGCTCGAACTTGGAGCGACTGGAGAACAGCTCATGGTCACATTTAGAGCAAACGTAAATCCCTGAGAGAAAAAGGAGAAGGGATCTTAGAAAAGTTGTGGTTTCAATCCATTACAAATGTATTCACACGCCAAGAACTTTTTTTTTAAAACTCAAGTTTCTTGTCATTTTTGGTACTCTGTGTGACAGACGAACACAAAATAATGCAAATCTGACAAGAACGAAGCTGTTGAAAAAAGAAAGTTACGAGAAGTTTGTTGTTTGAAATAGAACCTGTGAAACCTGAGTGCAGTATTCAAGCTATAAAAAGTTATTTTGGCTGCATGATGCTGTGGGGAGCAAAATACAAGGCATTATTTAAAAAAAAAGTGTATTAGAGTAAAAAAAAATTAATTGCTTTGATCAAGTAATTTCAACTTTTATTTATTCACAAATAACACACACTTAGTACAAAGCATGCTTTAAAGGCTTATTTTACTTTTCCACCATGGAACAGGAATGCTGGATGAAATACTTAGAAACGAAAACAAGAAATGCTTTTAAAAGAGTCTTGTTCAATTATTTTATCATATACAGTGTTGCAATTATTTCTGAATCAATATACTAATGCAATGTTAAGTGTGAGCAACTGTTTTTGTAATAAATGGGTTGTTTTACAATGTAGATCCCTGGAAGAGTAGCCATCATCACGGTAATGGCTAATGGGCATCCAAATAAACAAACAAAAAGAAATGCGTATTTAGAAAAATGGCCAACTCAAGGCCTGATCTAAATCCAACTGAGAACCATTAGCAGATTTGATGTGGTTGTGACTGTATTATTTAGAATAGCATAAAGCTTCTAGTATCTCACACCTGAGCATGTGAGTTCTGTTCATATGTAGTTTTTTTCTAAGTATTTAGAGCTTTAATGCCTAGATATTTCCTTATCTTGCTTGCACTCAAACGAGATACACATATCTGCTAAAAATAGCTAAGGCCGGTTTGGTCACATATAGTCATGAAAATAGATGGGTGTAGTTTTGCAGTTAGATAAAGACAGAGCCCTGTCTGTCTGCTGGGACAGTGATTGATTTCCTGACATATTCTAAAATGAAATGGGGATCAGAATGGTAATAAATGAGGAAAAAAAGAGGTTACAACAGAAAGTCTTCAGAAAATAATGCACAAGCGGATTAGATTATACGTGAGATTTAAACTTTATTATGACTATATATTTTTTTATTGTTATTTTCTCCTTTTTAACCAGGTAAAACCTCATTAAGATCCATTCAACGAGAAAATTATGTAACCCGTAGTAATAATTATCTTGTTTTGTAAGATTTGTGTAAGAGTTGCGTCATAGTGCAACCAAAAGACGGATTAGAAAACTAGAAAATTAGAAAAATTACAAAATTAGAAAATAGAAAATGCTTTTCTGCAAGCATAATACCAACTCATCCACTATGTTTCGGTCCAAGGCGCATTTAAATTTCATTTACTGGACACACTTTAAAAGTTACATAGCGCGTGAAGCAAGCAATAACACAACGGGCAGACAAACAGCTTACGTTGGCCAGAAAGCGTAAAAACGTCATAAGAAGTAAGTGTAGAGAAGAAGATACCTGGTTTAAAGTGGTCTTTAAAGGCCTCTCCGCCGAAAAACGAGCAAAACGACATCGCTGTCGGTGAACTTAATCCCTTGCTCTGCCGCACTGAGACAAAACGCAACGAGATTGCGCAACTTCCGGTAACTTCCGGCTCGGTTCGAATTTCAAACTAAAACGTTGCCAAAAAGTTTTGGCCACACGCGGATTTTATTAGGTAGCTTTCCGAATGTTTATTGTCGACACAGAAAACAATTATCATGATTGACTTTTCTTGGACATCATCACTGCAAGAAAACATGCAAAAATAAATTACTGCGCAGTGTGTGAATAGTTTTTGTCATTCCAGTTTTTTTGTATTAAAAAAAGCTGTGCACATAAAGCATAGACAAAACTGATACTTGTTTAATTACAATTTTCAATCTGAAACAAGCTTCTCAGTTGAATAAAAATAACTACACATAAATTTGCCTGTGGTGTGAATATTTGTATGGATTCAAAGATCAGAGACGTTGACTACAATATTACTAAGTGCTTTAAAGTGGCCACCTGGAATACAATAAACATGTTTTGTTCGTTAATTTATACATAATCGGCATTAAGTGTCAATAGAAAAGCGTTACCTCCTCCCACAGCCACGAGGCTGAAGTGCACTTGGAACAAATCCTAAAATAATAATCATTAACACCATTTTTATGCAGTCTTGTTTAAATATTAGGCTTGAGGTCCTTGGTGCAGCCTGGTGGTCATTTAAAGGCACAGGAAAATGTCTGACTGCAGTGGTCTGTGTTAGCAGCGATTTTGTGCTGCCTGGCCAGAATTTTCCAGGTCGTGCACTTACATAAATCTGCGTACAGGACTGCGGTGTTGGAGTTAAACTCACTCCGTGTTTTGACGCTGCTGAGGCAGCAGGGTGGAGGAGGGGGAGGAGAAGGAGGAGGAGGAGGGAAAAAGAGGAGGAGGAGGAGTTGCCACCGCCGCGGCTCGCATCTAATCTGGATTAAAGAGTCCTCTCTGCGGTCAGGATTCCCTGTAATGGTTTTATGATGAACCGAACTGGCCTGACGCTTCATGGAGTCAGCAGCGACGCTTAAACAGCGGCGGGTTGAATGATTGAATGATTTTAATTAAGTTTGAGTGAATTTTCGAGACGAGGAGGACCTCCATAGGGCAGTAAAGTTGCTGGTGCACAGATGGATGGATACCGACGCGTAGCAGCAGCAGCAGCAGCAACACACACTGCGCTCTGCAGCAGCAGGCGGGCTGAACACTGCAGACCCACGCTTCATGCACGCTTCTGCATTTAGCTATGAGAGCATCGTTACCGAATAAACAACGCCATCTTCTTAAGCATGTCACAATCAGGTGAGTAGGTCCTACTGCTGTTATTGACGAGTGCAAATAATCTGACATTTGCATTGCAGATGGCGGTTTTTCCAAAAGTAGTAGAATTGTGGAGTCAGAAAACATCTCCAATAGCTGATCATTTATTTGTCTTCAAATAAGACTTTTTCTTGATGAAAGTCATACAGTACGAATCGATTCTCAGTTATTAAAGTTTTTTTTTAATTTTTTATAATTACCAAAATGCCTGTGGGAGACATTAGAGGTAGATTCCACTCTGATAGCATTGGGATAAATGTTCTGCCTATTTTTAGTCTGCAATCATTGTGTCATCCCAGAGGCATAATCTCCCATTTCTCATTTCTGCTATGCAAAAACTAATCTTTCATTTTATTTTATTTATTGCATTTTATCCCATTGCAACTCCTAATCCAGGATAGACAGAGTGACACGCTCCTAAATTCACAATGCTGACTTTAGGGTCAGGTCAGTGTGGGATTTTCCGATGGTTTCATGGAGATTTTACCTTATTCGTCTCTGCTTGTATTTACAAATAAGAAGTGAATTAGGCAGATTGGGGGGCGGGGGGGGGGTGTAAAAAATGTGGCTTGTGTTGTGCCACCGATAGCCGTTAATCAGTTTTGTTTATGACTCAGTATTACGTTAAAATTGATTATCAGATACCAATCATTCATACCTTCAGCAACTAGTTTTCATTCTGCATCCTGGATTTCTGCTGCCCATACACCTGATGTGTGTGTGTGTGTGTGTGTGTGTGTGTGTGTGTGTGTGTGGTGTGTGTGTGTGTGTGTGTGTGTGCGCGCGCGTGCGCGCGTGCGTGCGTGCGTGCATGCGTGTGTGCGTAGGTAAACATCTGATTTCTGATAAACATCTGTTTCTCTGATAAAGAAAAGACAGTTAGACTTTATGAAAGACTTTCAAAATTCAGAGATTACACAGTAATTGTCCATTTGGAAGAACCATCTAAGTTCAAGCTTTATTTCTTGGCTAATGTCTTGAGTTGTTATTTTGGTATTTTTCACATAATGTCCATTACTCATGATAATTATGGTCTGTTTTTAGAGTGCACATGTTCTTCCTGCAGAAAAACATCCACAAAACATGATTCTGCTCCTCCTGTACATCACAGTTGGTATGGTGTCCCCGGACCTTGAAACTTTCTATTTTTCCCCATATTCATTGTGACCAAACGCTTGAATTGTGGTTTCATCAGACAAGATGAAATATCTCCATTGTCCCATGAGCGCATTTCCTTTCAATCCATGCCAGTGGTGTGTTTAATCTTTTATACCATTACTTTTGTATAACTTGGCACTTGTAGATATCTGGAAATTGAACTTAAAAAAGATCCAGAATTGTAGAAGTCTTACAATTCACCCATAGTTGTGTCTCCAGTTAACTCAAACATTGGGAATTAACCTGAAGCTCACAAGGCCATGATATTGTCATGTGGCCTTTCCCAAATCATTTAAAGTCGTAATAATTTTACTGTTTGTAAGCCTGTTAATGTAAAGAACTTGTTTTTATTCTAGCATTTAGCAATCAGAAATAATTTAGCTAATCCTAACTAAATCTATCTAAAACAGTAAATGCTTAGTCAGATTTAATTTGGCACAATGTCATGGGTCTCTTCCACAGTTAGCTGAATAGTCTGGGAACTGCTCTCTAAAACAAATAAAATGATGTCAATCATAAAAAATTGCTTTACTATTGATGTTCAGGTAGGAGTATTTTATTTTCTCCTCTTATTTGAACTGAGAATATTTCAGAGTCCTCCCTGGGAAGCTGCCAGGCCTCTGCTGACTCCACTCAGCAGCAAAGATATTTAAGGTTTTGCTCCTTATGTCAGCAGGAACGTTTCCCAAATTGACTCCTGAGTCAAAATTGATTAACCTGACGCAGGGTCGTCTGCAGCAGCAGCAGCTTAACCATATGCAGAGCGGCACTTCTGGTTAATTAGATTGAAAACGAAAAAGTCCAGGGGGTTTGTGTTCAAATTGATGTCCTGATGATGTTCATGAAGTGGAGGCCTATTGTAGAACCGTACAGTAAGCTGCACAAGTTGCTAATGAATTCCTACTATGATGTATAGGAGCAATATTTTTTTTTTCTTTTTTTGCAAAACAATTTAATGTGGTGGATTATCTAAAATCTTTACACTTAGATTTAAAAAAATTGCACAAATGTAATATTTGAATGCACATGAGAAAATAATATTTGCACCATGAGAATCTGTTGATAGAACAAATGAATGATAAAACTCACTTTAATAACATAATTTTTGGTCAGTCTTTTATTAAAAGCTCTTAAGTGCAAAAATATTGACGTTCACAGTTAATCCACTCTTAGGCTGGATCTTATGACATTGTGTACTCTGTCCAGTCTCCCTGACATAATGCATGGCTGTGGCTGTTCACTGTAAACAAACTTTTAAAAGGCTTGCTATAGATCAGCATGCTCTCAAGGGCTTGGTCTAATTGCTGTGCTTTCAAAGCTTTAATGGGCCACAGTTGCTAAAAGCCAGACTTTTTTGTTCTTTGTGTTTGCAACAAAGTAAAGTTTTGGCTCAGCTTTGACATAAGTGGTAATTTTTAATTGGCTCTGTAAATACAAGTCCATCTCACCAAATTAAAATATGATCAAAAGGTTTCTTTTTTTCTATTATTTAAATTAGAAAAAAATGAACAAGAAGACATTTCAAAAATGTCTTCTTGTTCATTTTAAAAAACATTCTTATGATGATGATCTGAGACATAGTGTGAGAGTGGAGCCCCCTACTGACCATGAGGCTATGAGCAATAGTATGGCTTGCTTATGTCTTGGTTTGGGGCTTATCAATCTATATATATCTTGTTTTACCTGAACGTGACTTTTTGAGTTTAAAGAAACGATGCATGGTGAGGTTCCAAAATGACCAACAGACTAATGTTATTACAAAAAACAAAAAAGTTCTGAGATAAACACTTTGGGAGAACTCAAGGGCTCACAAGGGCCTCTGCTGATCTGGAGGCATTTAAAAAGTGGCTTATTCCACTTTGGCCATCTCTGGTTCCCTGAATGCCTGCAGAGGGATAGCTTAAAATGAAGGAAAGCTACAGAGAGGATTGGAAACAAGGGCAGTGCAACTAAAAGGGAAATTAAAGTGTAAAGTGGATGTCTTGCTGCTGATACATTAGCCACAGTTTAACATCTTGTCCCTGTTTCACTCCATTTCCAAGGTACGCCTGGATAAACTGCAGCTAGACCTACAGTTTCACGTTCATGACATTAACTCCTGGTTTCTATTCATCATGGAGGAGAGCAAGCTTATCTTCAGCTTGGACCACCTTGATGAAGGTCCTTCTGTTGTCTTTTCCAAAGACAAACCGCAAACCCTGGACTGCCAGCATGACCTCAGTCTAAGGATGAATCTAGACCTGAACCAAAGCCACCGCCTCCAGCCTCTCTACCTGCCGCACTCACCTTCATCTCCAGGCTCTTTAACAGATTTAACATCATCCTCAGCAGACCTCCTCATCTCGACTGGCTTGGTCAAATCCTCCTCCACAGACCTGAAGCCAAAGGAGAGCAGCACCCTGAGAGGTAAGCCCCTCCTCAGCCTAGTCAAGTCCCTCAGTACAGAAATCTCCCGCCGGGGTGAGCCTGATAACAATCTATCAAAGTCGGACTCCAAGCTACATCTGCATCCCTGGAAGCAAGTCACTCATCCAAAGATGCCAGAATGCGGGCCTGCATCAGGGGTGTTGAGCGAAAATGAGGACTGGGCATCCTCCCTGTCTGCCGGCAGCATGTCTCCCACTGAACCCCGGGGCAGTTCCCTGATTGCTGAACTGGAGGACACCAGGAGGAGGTTTTCAGAGGCTATGCAGGATCCATTAAGCATGCTGAGTAAGATCATGGGGGATGAGAGCTCTGGAAGCCCCAAGCAGGGCAGAGCATCTGGTACAGGAGACTCGTCAGCCTCCCAGGGAAGCTGTGAAAGAGACGGGAGCAGTGAAGATTTGGACCTCAGGTGCAGAAAGAGAGCGGACAGTGAGCACAGAGCTGTGTGTGACGCTCCACTCAAAAGACTCCAGAAAGATCAACCGATGCAATCTTCAGTCTTTCCGAAACAAAACACGCAAAGCCGAGATAAGGATCTCGAAATCTGCACCTATGGGGATGTAATGGAGCTTCAGATGAGATCTGCAGGGAAGTATCCCGAAACAAACCTCCAGTCTCAAGTCTCTTTTTCAGGAACATCGTTGCCTTTTTACTGGCTCATCCCCGTAGGTCTGCTGGCTTACGGACTCTTTGTTCTCCCTCTGCCACCGTACTTCGCCGGTCTGTCCATGGGGATTGCATGTGGCTTTATATTGGGCTTAGTGGTGGTCTTCGTGTTTGCCCCCCGACATGTCCGCGGCAGAAACAAACAGGGGTCTCAAGGCAATTCCACTCCCAGGAACATAGATCTGCTGGATGGAAAGTCCATGGACACAGAAATCATTGAGGTAATTCCTGAGAAACTACTTCTTTTTTGGAATTAGTAATGTTGTTTTGTGTTTATAAATACAAGTTAGACTCTTTAAGACCCAAACTTTTAATCTTGGTCAGTTAAGAGAAGAGGGCCGAGGATTTAGGGAAGTTTTGTAAAGAGGAGTGGTCAGAGATTCCTCTCCAGTGGTGCTGGAGGTTTAAGGTGCATTACTCCCACTTTTTTCTTTTTAGAATTAAATCCCTAAGAAAGTTTAGAAATTATTCCTTTGCTTGATCACCTTAGGAGCTTTCTCTTTGTCATATTACTTATTTGGCTACGTAAAAACAAGCCCGCAGCTGTATTATGATTTTGGCATGAGGGAAGGTCTGCGCAGCATCAGATATTTGAGATGCTGTAAAGCATAAGCAGCCCATCATAGATTATTTTTTAGGCTATTTCTGTCTAACAAACTGCCTGCAGGCTCTGCAAGTTCAGCATCTCAGAGAAGGTCATAATGAACACAGAGTTATTGAGATAAACAAAGAGACATTTCAGATACATCCACTGTGGAGTGAGATGGATGCATTCTGCCGGGTCTCATGTTTCCCCTCCTGCTGAGCTGTACTGTTACATTTTGCTCTGTCGCTGAGACTTTATCGCCAACTCACAGGTTATTTATTGCTTCCATTGCAATTTGTGATTTTAGATTTGGAGGTGTATCTTTTTTTTTTTTTTTTTCTACTTTCAGGGCTGGATGAATGAGGCACACAGCTATGATCCCGACACCTTCCACCCCTCCATAATGCACTCAGTTTATGTGACGCTGGATGGCAGCAGGCTTCACTTGGCAAACCCCCGTGCCAACATCCCCCGGTGGGCAGCTTTTGATGAGCCACTCCACGAAGCCGTGTTTCTGCACAACCGTACTTACCAGTTGGCTAACAGCAAGGTAGATGTTTGATCAAACAAATCTAACCTGTTTAGAACAGAGCACAGACCTTGACGGGGGGGGGGGGGGAAGAAGGAGAAAGCAGAGGTGACCTCTGAACTGAACTTTTCACACTGACCTGTCTGCACCCACTTTGTCACCTAACACTGAGGTGACAGACCTACAGGACCAAGTGATGATGCACTGAACAAACTTGACCTCTCTGCACTTAGCAAGCTTGCAAAGCCTTTCAGCTTAATGACAGGAGAAACATTTTGCATGCCGTCCCTTTGACATGCACATTTAAGGCTTATAAGAATGAAGATAAAATGGAAATGACTGCTATTTGTCAGTGGCTGATGCAAATGTTGTTCCTCCCAGGTGTCTCTGGTGCCTCCTGGTTTAGCTCGCAAGAGGGTTTGGAACAAGAAGTACCCCATCTCCATCACTCTGGCTGAGGGGGAGCTGGAGGTAGAGAGTCTATTGGAAGGGCAGGAGGAGGGTGAAACAGCAGAGAAACCCAGCATCCCTAGCCAACGGTCTCCTGCCACTCTGTACCTGTTTGGCCGCACAGGAAGAGAGAAAGAGGAATGGTTTCAGCACCTTCTGTCTGCTTCGAAGGCTGCGCCCCAAAGTGAATCGAACCCAGAGGAGAACACAGGTAATAAGAATGTATTTACCTGGTGAGCAACTTATCTTATTTTGATAAGGCGTTCATGCAGAAAATTGGGGTTTTATCAACCAGCTGTCATCTTCTATCTGTCGCACAGAAGCACAGACTGGCGGCGGAGAGGCTGTTAAGGAAGCCCCAGAGGAGTTTGCCGACTTGTCGATGAAAACAAGAACGCTGCTGGAGTACAGCACCTACATGATGCAGCTGATTGGCTCAGACAGAAATAGTCCCGCTCTCAGCCCCAGCTGCAGTGACAAAGGAAGCCCCTCAGCTAGCAAAAAGGTCCACAAGCTACATCTGTACTTAGCTTTAGCTCCAGTATGACTCATGTAGTCCCTTGCATAAAATCCTGAGAATTTTCAAAGTTGCTGACTGTCTTTGGGGATTTATGGGAATCAGTGGGTTTTTATTGGGATAAAAAGAAATAAATCTGGAATTTGAACTGTCAAAGTTTGCCCTTTTAAATATGGTTTGAGAAAATAATAGATATTTTAGCATTAATTTGACAAGCAGATTTCTTGCAAATACAGTTTAGTATAACAATGTTATTTTTCAATGAAATGCACATAGCACACTATTATCTGCCACTTTAACCAGCTTCCTTGTTCATGCTGAAGTTGTGACATGGTAAAATGTGAAAAGTTAAAGTCCTGGGAATTCTGTTGCAAGGCACTGTAATTGGAATTACTGACTAAACAAAGTACCAGATCCAAGCTGCTTATTTTGTCACCCGATAGAATAACTTTCTTTATATTCTCCACAGATTTCCACTGAAGATTGTGTTTCTGGGAGTGAAGCTGGAGGGGACATCGGGGCAGTCACTGAGTCGGGTGGATGCTCCACAGACAGCCAGCCTGCGTGGATAAATTCTCTGGTGGGGAGGATTTTCTGGGACTTTCTCCGAGAAAAATACTGGGCCGATCAAGTGGCTCACAAAATCCAGAAGAAACTCAGTAAGATCAAGGTGAAGCTGACTGATTTGGTGTTCCTGACAGATGTTTTATTTATTTTTTATTTTTTTTTATTTTTAGAAAATATTTGATCCATCAGGGAGTGTTCAAGGACTTGCATGTAACCGACTACATTAAAGCAAAAGTGAGACACTCGTTTATTTTTATCACATCGGCAGTGGGCACGTTAACGGTTTAACAATGATAAATTGCATGTCTTTAAGTATTGCTTTGCACAAGATCATAAGACTTTACAACAGTCACACATACTCTTCAGCTCTTTGTTTACATGAGAGCGAGAGCGTTTGCTGACAATGCACTCTCCCAGGTTTCCAAGGCAGGTGGGATACTACAGAAGAGAAATGATGACGCTGCATCACTCATTACTCATTTCCTCTTCTTTTTGCCTCACACCATCCCTTATAGTCTCCTGCATGCACACACATTCATCCACACTACAGCTAACCCTTCCTGCTTATTGGTTTGAAAGGTAGATCTCTGCCTCTGTGAGGTTTTTCTCTTTGATGCCAATACTCCGTACTTACAGATGAAATTCTCCTCCTGTTTTATACAGTTGCCTTACTTCATGAATGAGTTGACCCTAGCTGATCTGGACATGGGAAGCTGCCTTCCTCAGGTCTTAACTACATCAACACCTGCACTGGATCGCAGAGGTACAGCACGCTTTATGACAGTCTTATTAGTGCCTCTGAACAAAGCCAAAACACTTTGCTAATGAAGACTGAAAGTACTAAACAGACAAGAAAAAATAAACATGGAATTTGTCAGACTGATTAATCCAAACTCGGAAAACTTTGCAAACAACAGTGTGGTGGACTGGTATTGCAGAAAGAGATGAGCTTAAGCAAGGCTGAGGATAGAGTCAGACGATACAGATAAGTAAATTAGAAAGAAAGAACAGCCACAACATAGTGATCTAGAAACCAAAGAAAGGCAAACTAAGGACATCTCCAATGTTAATTTGACATCATACATAATCCTGTCCTCTTTCAACAGTCCCAATGTATGTATGTAAGTTGAAATTGGCCCTAGGAGTTGGTGCATCAGTGCATCATTGTTCATCCCATGTGCCTTTTTGCTGCCTGTGATGGACTAGCGACCTGACCTGACCGTGGTGTACCCCGACTCTCGCTGAAAGAATAATTCAAAATATCTTCTTAGTACCACTAATGGCACCTGTACCCCAGTTTGGGAAATATGGTAATAGATTTTTCCTAAATTTAAAATGATCAAGCTGAACATGAAAATTCCAATTACTCTTAAAAGTAAACCTAACCTAAGTATCCCATTATATTTTTTTATTTCTATCTAGCAAGCAAAACAAGTGTACTCAGATGGTTCAGGTCATAATCTTGTTTGTTGTGTAACAAATAGGATCGCACCCTCTCATTGTCTCACTTAGTGAAGTGATTAGCAATCCTCTTAATCTAGCATTTCCATCCATGACATGTCAAAGCTGGGCCCTACTGATCTCGCATCACTCCGGCCAGATTAGCTTTTGGCTCATGCTCCAAGACAACCTCATGGCTTAGATCAGAGTCCATTAAGAACACTGTTTGTCCGTATCCCCGCTACTTATCTTCCTCCTCCCATTTGACCTCCAGGTTTGTGGCTGGACCTGGAGTTAGTGTACACAGGCTGCCTTCAGATGACCCTGGAGACTAAGATGAACCTGTGTAAGCTGGGCAAAGAGGGAGAGGCCGAAGCTCACAACATTCCTGAGAACCTGCAAATGGGGTGAGGCCCCCTAGGGAACTTTACATGAATATGCTGGGGTTTAATGAAGAAAAAAGTTCAGAGCTCGAGGTTCACAGCAACGTATGCAACTGTGTTTTTTTTTTTTTTTTTTTTTTTTTTAGCTCTAAGCCCAGGCTGTGTATACTAGCAGATAGCGACGAAGAGTCCTCCAGTGCTGGGTCTTCTGACGAAGAGGAAATACCCCCATTTGATCCACAGAGTTCACAGGGTGATAAGAACACTCCTGCAGGAGCTGATGGGTGAATTTTTGCCACGAACATAATTAAATCACAGAAGCACGACATATCAGCTGTGCAAAGCTACTGATTTACTCGCCAACTTTGCAGTTTTTCGTCTTTGCAGGCACGCAGGTGGTAGTACAGGCAGGAAAATCCTGAGATTCGTGGATAAAATAGCAAAATCCAAATACTTCCAAAAAGCCACCGAAAATGAGTACATCAAGAAGAAAATAGCCGAGGTCTCCAACATGCCCCTGATGCTCAGTGTCGAGGTCCAGGAGCTTTCTGGAACACTCACCATCAACATACCTCCTCCTCCGACTGATAGGATCTGGTACTTACCTTTACCGTCCGGATCGTAATTTCTTTTTAAGATTTTCATATTTACAAGAAACTGCATGTATGTTTTCATCTTCCGTCGTGTTCCTCACTAACTCTTGTTTGGTTTCAGGTATAGTTTCCGAGGCCCTCCCAGGTTAGACCTCCATGTGCGGCCCATGCTTGGAGAGAGGGAGGTCACCTTCACTCACGTGACAGAGTGGATCGAGAAAAAACTCCAGTGCGAGTTCCAGGTCGGTCCGTCAATTCACCGTCTGTGTCGCCTTCATGTGATTTAAAAATCCCTGTATTGATTGGTAAATGTGTTTACTCTCTGTATCTGAACAGAAAATATTCGTCATGCCCAACATGGATGATTTATATCTGCCCCTGATGACATCTGGCCTGGAAAACCCACCTGCATCCAGCCATTCCTCTGTGATTTCAACTTCCCACCAGTCTTCCATGGAGTCTCAGGAATACATGTCAGAATAGCGCCACCCTGTGGCTGCAGAGCATATGTGATGTTGAAGAAAACTAGATGTTGTGCATCTGTTGTGATGACGCTTTGAGAGTGCAGCAGGTTGATGGTCATCCTAAATGACCTTGTAATTAGTGAAGGAAAAATGCTTCCTGCTGAACTCAAACTGTGACCTTGGGACCACCAGAACTGTGGGGACCAGGATAAGCGCCCCCTTCAGGGAGTTTACTCAATTGCATTTATTAACTAACAAATTTCTTCTTTTTTTTAAGTAGTGCAAAACTGATCAGCTGAAACTGCACAACACAAAAAGACTTTCATCATTCCATCCATCCATCATGCATGATATTATTTTATGTTCTTTTCAAATTAAAAATGATTTAAAATTTCTAAATTTGTCATTTTTTCAAGTTTTATGTACAGACCTTGTTCATAATAGAAAAACATGCATCTATTCCTGGTAAGATTCTGAGAAAGACAAACTCAAAAAAACAAAAACACGTTGTGAATTAGTAAAACATATTTATTGTTCTGCAAGTAGATTATCAGAAGCCATTCTTTCAGGCCTCCTCTGACAGAGGTTGCGGCATTGTCTTTAGAGGATCTTTTTTCAGTGGCCCCTATGAACAGAGGAGAGGTTAAATTAAAAAAAAAAAAAAAAAAAACTTCTGCTCCTTAAATTGCAAATTCATGATGTGATAAACTTGCTTCTTGCTTTGTACTTATTAAAATTAAGCTTTAACACACTCACCATGAAAGCTCTCCTCTCTTGGGCCGTTTGGAAGCGCCCATGTCCGAATTTGGAAGTGGTGTCGATGAATTTGAGCTCAATGGACTCCTTGGCCCTGCGTGACGTGAGCGTGAGCAAGGACTGCAGGAAGACACGCATACTTAGTTGAATTTCAACTTTAACTTCAGTGTTTAAGTAGCTCAAATAAGAAAGGTCTAACATCATACCTGAACGATACGTTTTATGCAAAACGTATCGTCTCCCTACCTTTCTGAGTGTGAGGACACGTTTTTTAGCACCAACAACGCAGCCTTTCACCATGACAAAATCATTATTTACTTCACCATAGCGAGGAAAACCCCCCTATGGAGAGAAAATACAGAAAACTGAGCTGACTCCTGAATTGATTTTAAAGATTTTTGCTCATCTTTACAAGGGTGCCAATAAATTTGGAGAGTGCTGTGAATATGAGTGTTATCACAAGCAGTGACATGAGTTCAGATGGTACCATTGGAGTGATGGTTTTCTGGCTGAGGTCGTAGCCGGTGGAGGCATTGTTTCGCACCACCTTTCCGTCCTGGATGTGAACGCCTCTGCCGATACGAAATATCTGAGGACACATTAGGAAGCCTCAGAGGTGAAGGCAGTTATCATCATATTGAACTAGTCATTTATTTATAGTTTTGAGAAAATCAGGTTAACCTTCTTGTTGATCTCAGTGCGGTGCTGATAGCCTTTCTGACCGGCCCGAGCTATAGTGAAGGCCACACGTGCAGGATGCCAGGCACCGATGCAGGCCACCTTTCTCAGCCCCTTGTGGGTCTTTCTGGGAAGCTTCTTCGTGTGCCAGCGACTTGTAACTCCTTAATGTAGGAAGCACAGATCCAATCTGTCTTGTCATGCGTATTATGGACGGTCCTGTTACTGCAACAAGCTACAGCACAGATCCTACCTTTGAAGCCATGACCTTTGGTGACTCCAATGACATCAATCATCTCATCCTGGTAAAACACTGCGGATATGGGCACGGCTTTCTCCAAGTGCTCCTTGGCCCAGTCCACTTTATCTGCGACTCTGCCTCCATTCAGCTGCACCTCCATGATGTGAGCCTTCTTCTGCCTTATGGGCAGCAGTCGCATCTAGAAACAAGACAAAAGAACAAGTAAATCAAACCCTGAAGTCTCGGGCAATTGTGTTGCCGTTAAGTGGGGGATGAAAGACGTCTGGCTTTCAACCAGCTACAATTAGAATTATTAGAAGTCATATTTAAAAATGACTTCTAATAATAAAAATGACTCATGTTGTTATCGGCTCTGTGCAGAAAAAAACAAGGATCCATAAAGCCATTTTAAGATCTGACAACTTTTGCAAGCTTTAAATAATCTGCTTTAGCTGCCAGTATTGACCCTGAAAAAATATTTTTAAACTGATATTTGAAACTGGACTCCTCAGTTCTCCTCCTCAGACTCAGTGTCGTGGCCTGAGCCAACGTGCTAGGGATTTTTACAAGCTGTTCTGTCCGTTGCCTGCTTCTTGTGAAGTGTTGTCGCTACACAGTGGCACAGGTGAATTAAGCCCACCTGAGAGTGAACAATAACCCTGATGACTGAACAATACTTCTTCATCAGATTCAAATCCTTCTCCAGCTGTTTCTTTCCGGTCTCATCCTGCCACTTCTTGCTGTACTTGGTGAAAGCCTTCTTCTTGCTCTTCGCCCTGAAACACAGACGGCCTCAGTGGAAACGGACGGCTTTTTAGCTGGTCTCTCAATTAAATATTGGCGCTGAAAGATGAACCGCTCATTGTACGCACCAGTTTTTATAAAATCTGCGTCTGCACTCGTCACTGAGGTGCTCGGCAAAGATGGTTTTCAGAGTACGCAAGCCCCGGACCGTATGAATATAACCCACAATCCCCACAACAATGACTGGAGGGGTCTCAATAATGGTAACGGCCTCAACTTCTTCTCGCTTTGATATCTCTGTAATGCAGACAAAAGTGGAAAATGGTTTTATTGTACATACACACAATTTCAGTCGAATGTTGAAATCAGCAGCATAAATCCTATAAATCTTACATTGATTTCTACATGTTAATTTAATTGATTAATTGAGACAGTACAGTATAGTATTCTTAGGTTAAAAACCCAACTTTGATTCCCCCAAATGTATTCTCCATTAATATCTCCATCTTTATCTCGTCTGACTTTAAAACATTTTCCTTAAAGGAATTTTACTTGCCCAAGTGGACAGCTGAAAAATTTGGGCAATCCAGAATGTGTTGATTCAGTGAGGACAGTAACAAGGGTCTTCCAGTGCTGCCACTTTTATTACAACCTTGAGGAGTGAATTTATTGTTTATTTTTTGAAGTTAACTTTTTCTTTTAAAGCTCAGAACCCAATAATTTTAATGGAGATTTTACTTAAATGCAAACTCTGAGCCAGTAAACCAACAAATTTAAATAAACTACAAACTCTGCCAAGATGAGTGGTCAAATTTACAACTAGATTTATGCCAGAAACATGATCAAAATGCAACTTCTCGGGGGACAAACGACTACAAATATTAATCCTGATGTATTTAGAGTTAAAACCAAAGCCATATCCCTGGGAGATTAAAATTTTAAATTATTTTTACTCAACCAAGAAGTTTCTGGAAGTAAATGTGGCAGAAATCTCTCAGATGATATTCAGCTTTCTGCATATTTCCACTGGTATTCTGACAATTTATGTGAGGAAATATTTGAGGTTGGAAGAAATGGAACAGAAGACTGAAATTAATTAGAAAGCCACAGAAAAAAAACTGTTATATTTACTAGAAATAGAAAAGAGATTAACCCTCCCGACCCCACTAAGGGACAAGGGTGTAAATAAAATGGATGGATGGATGGATGGATGGATGGATGGATGGATGGATGGATGGATGGATGGATGGATGGATGGATGGATGGATGGATGGATGGATGGATGGATGGATGGATGGATGGATGGATGGATGGATGGATGGATGGATGGAGAAAAGAGATGGTAATTATTAGCATTCAAATAACAGAGAATAGCACTTAGTAACAAAATTTTTGTGACTAGAAGCTGAACAACTTCACTGTTTTTCTAATATGCGCTTACTTAGGCCAGGGCGGTGCACCTCCCTCAGAGTGTGGGTCATGCCAGCTTTATATCCCAGGAAGGCAGTGAGGTGGATGGGGTGGCTGGGGTCGTCTTTGGGCCACGTGCGGACCCTGCCCCTGTGCTTCTTGCTGCGCCTGCGGGGCAGGAACCCCATGTGGCCGTGGCGTGGGGCGTGGAACTTGCGATGAGACTGAAAAACACCATAAGCAGCGCTGAAGAGAGGCAGGTGACCGCCTGAACATTCAATTAACATGGGTGAGATTTGCACTGAAACATTAAAACAACCTTTTCCAGTCCTAGTTTTGAACTAATCCACAAACATTCTTCACATTCTGATATTTTTAAATGAAAGTAGAGCTACCTGGGTACTACAGGTCATTTTGTAAGGACTTATTTTAGCTGTAGAAGTCCCACGTGAATTATGTGTCCCAATAAGAACTAGAAATTCACTCTTTACATAACAAGCTACTAACCTAACATAGTGTCCTCAGTGATAACGATTACAATATTTAAATAGTCTATTACTTTTAAATCCACCAGCCAAAAAACACACATGCTTCCATATTAAGGACATAATGGGATACAGCCATGAAAAACTGACGAAAATATAACCCAAATTAACCCAAAACAGTGACCCAATACTGACCATGACTTTGCAGCCGTCCAGGCAAAGGAGAGCAGGAAAAGGGAACTAGTACTGCTGCAAGTGTCACACATAAGATGATACACAGACTAAGCACTCTAATTTGGTGTTTGGCCCCGTCCAAGAGACATATTCTCTTTCAAACAAGGCGATCTTTGCCAAGCCCTGACAGGAGAAGACAGCGACAGGGAAAAGGGTAAAGCGAAAGGTCTGAGGTGGGCTGGGAGGCCCAGCAGACGGCAACCGTACAACCAATAAAGGAGAGAGGGAGGACAACGGGGGGTTCACTGCCATGAAACCAAGGTTTAATTGGACTTTATTTATCCGAGCCAGCGAATTAAAGATTTTACCTTACTCTGATGAGTCTTTACTTTCTGCTCTAATATGAGATGGACTTTGTTTGTTGCTACAACTACCTGCTGTCAGAGTGTAGACAATTCCTTGGGTACACTTGTGTACTTACTCATGTGATCATGGTACCAGCTAAAGATAGACACACTAGAAGATGCAACGTGATGCAATAATATCTGAGTCATCTGAGAGAAGACTTGAATCTGATCTGGTCAAATAGTTTAATTGCTTCCCTGTAAACACAGCTCCCTCCTAAAGTTTACTTTGAAACCGAACCTATGGCAGTCATCAGTCCTCAGGGTCTGAATTGTTGCTCAGATAGGTTTTTGTATTTTAATCAGTCCGTCTAGGAGATTTTAATTAGGAGTTCATGGGTTTTTCTTTTTTCCGGGGTATGAATTCAAACATGAAGAATGTAGTTTTTTTTTAGATCTGGTTACTGAACTTGAATATGAATCATGGTTATCTAGCCACCAGTGAGTAGGCTGGAAAGGGAGGTAAAAAGAAAACAGAATGTTGTCAGGAGAAAGCTACAAAATGAGGTCTTTCAGAGACATTTTGACTCACCAAGTCTCGAAAATAATCCATATGCTAGATGGTTCTTTGGCAAGAATGCCAGAAATAAAAAGTTTCTTCTGTCCTACCATTACAAATGTGAAACAATCGTTTGGTAAACAAAGGTGATATTCATAAGAATCAAAGAATATGCAGAAAAGTACCTCAAGTACAGTGAAGGATCTATGATGCTGTGGACTTGATCCAAAAAATCCTAGGATCCTTGTTAAAGATCATTTAAGCACGACTCTTTCAAAATCTGCACTTTTTGAATATTACTATGTTGTCATACCTTACATTTAGCTTTCTATCAAAGGTCAACAGTAGAGCAACAAATAAATAATTTGTCAAAGGAATATGAATGTGTGTGATGGTTGAAATAAAGCTGAATAAATACAATAATTAATTCTGCATAGAACTTTAACTGTAAAACTTTTTTTCTGTTATAGTCTGAGACCTGTTGAGAGAGACTAATTACTTAAGCTAACAAATAAAACAAATTTTGTAAAACTGAAGAATGAGAAACTTAAATCAACACTAAAACAATTATATATACACATTTAACGTTTTAATCAGTGATTATTTGCCTATGTTTTAATCAAATAATTAAAATATGTGTGTTGAATTGTGGAACTTTTCAGCTCTTTCTAGCTCTCTTGCACCTCCTAGTGGATTTAAAAAGCACAACAGTTCAACCTTTATTTTTCGACCTTCGTGTTTTAAATATAATGTTCGAGAAAATTTTCGTTTTATTTATTTTTTTTACATTATTTCTCATCAAAATCCTTTTCCCGTCATAATCACAAAAAACCCGCAGCTGCTAAATTATTTTTTTATTTATATTTTATTGACCTCTAATTCGCCATTGTGGTGTGTCTACTACGCATGCGCCACCTCGAAAGGAACTCTGCCGAGGTCGAACTGTAGGATCTGTATAATCTTGAGCAAAACAAGATACAAAATGCCCAACGACCATGATAAAGCAGTATACCCCGAACCTCCGCGACAAACTCCGGCCGTGGATAAGCAGACGGCGCTGCCAAACCCAGCTCTAATTCTGACTAAACTGTTCTATTACACCGTGGACCTTCCTGTCACCACATTTAGAGGTAAGAGAAGCTAACGGGGCTAACAACAGGACACAGTGCAAGCTAACACGGCCTTCATTTGGTTTTCCTTCCCTCAGCATGCCGCTTGTTTCTCTCTATTTCCAGATACTATCGACAGCATTCGGTCTAAAAATAAGCTGGTCTACTACCACCAGAAGTTTCGCCGTGTTCCCTACCTGACGGAATGCCAGGAGGGAGACTTCACCTGCTACTATGAGGCTGACATGCAGTGGAGGAGAGACTAGTGAGTTGGAACTAATTATATAGAAATAATAAGTGTTTTCAAAAATAAGTCTAAAAGACTTGCATCCCCAAGGTTTCTATGCATTTTCATTCATGCAGTATAAAAATCCCACAACAGAATGACAGTAATGGTATAAATAATCCTATTTTCATTCGGTGAGCTTTGTCATTATTTTTCTCATTAGGCAACAAATCACATTTCTTTTTTTAATTTCACAAATGAGCAATTTTCTTTTCAAGAAAATGCATTCACTCCATTTTTTTTGGAAGTTTAATATTTTTCTTTGCTCTAAAACCCAAATATATCAAGCCATGTTCTTTCAGCTGGAAAACAAATTTGATATTGTAGATATAAATGAATAAACTACTTTTCTATTGACGAATCATTAAGGTTTTTTGGCTCTAATCTAGCTATATAGCTCTACAGTAAGTCCACAGACTGTACTGAGTGGAAGCTAAGATACTACAGGAATGCCATGAAGAGTTTAAATGTAACATTTAATTACATTTTATGGACAGACCAGTGATGCCTCTCACTTACTCTGTTGTTTTCAAGTGCGTCTTGCCATTACCTTGCATACTTCCAAAGTGTTGGGATTTTGTCCAATGTTGAACAGGATCAAGGAAAGGTGTCACTTCTGTTCCTCTGTGGAAAGTGAAGTCGGTTACCACTTTGGATTATCGTTTTTCTCGCCACAGTAAGGTGGATCAGGAGATCGTGAAGGTGGTCCAGGAACGAATGAAGGCCTGTCAGCAGAGAGAAGGGCACAGCTACCAGCAGAACTGCACCAAAGAAATCCAGCAGTTCAACGAGGTGACCAAGAACTTCCAGTCACGCTGTAAGTATCTCACTGCTGAAACCTGGACACACTTAGTGCAACTTTAAAGCTAAGCCACAGTATTACTGTGCATTACATTTTTACATTGTTATGCATAGCGATGTGTGTGTTTAATTTTTTTCAAACAGAGCAAAAACTGGAAGAACCTGGGCTCTAAAATGACAATTTCTTGCTTGTTTTGAAATTAAAATAAAAACATTGAGTTCAAGCAAATCATGAGACAATGTTTAGATTTGACCTTTTCTCCCAGGGAATCCTTGCACGTTTTAATTGTGGCCTAATTCTTCCTCAGATGGAGACCTTGGTGCCTACGCTAGTGCGAAAAAGTGTCTAATGAAGCAAAAAGAACGAATGATGGCAGCTCAGGCCCAAAGTGCTTAAAAACTGTCCTGTCCTGTTCAGTGTATGAATTGTAAAATAAAGTTTATGTGAGTAAAATGTGTTTGTGTGCCTTTTTTTTTTATCCCTGCCTCCCACCCATATTTGTTTTTCCAACATTAAAGTCAACTGGCTGCTAACTTGACCAGTAAAAAAATCTGAGTGGTTCAGCTGATTTCCTGAACTATTCATTTCTGCTTGGGTTTGTTTTCTCGTGGATGTGTTTTTGTCATTTACTAAAGTATTGTCCTTAAGTTCATTCACGTACAAAATATCCATCTTCATTGCTGAGATTCAAATATATATATTTTTTAAAAATCTGAAAAATACTGTATTTTTATTTGAGTTACACTATTATTTTACACCAAAAATAATCTAAAAATGGTTCATCTGCAATCCAGTTGATCTACCAGTAACTCAAAACAAGTGGATCAATCAGCTGAACAACTTGGGTTGGAATCTGGCAAATGAGGTTTCCCCCAGGAACAGTACAGTACTAAATCTAGAAACCTGGACTTAAACCCATTTATAAATATATACTTATTGCATGGGTTCTTAAAATGAAGATGTGCCAGTTTTTTAGGTCACTTAATGAAATACCCACATTTAAGTGTTTAAAAAAAACTGTCCTTAAAGTGAACTAATGATGCATTAAGATTATAGCCTAAAGTGATCTTTAATCACTTGGTAGAAAGTCTTTTGGGTCCTTATACATGTTTAGCGTGGGTATTTCTCACCTTTCAGGGCTCAACATTTTCTAGATACTAGGTATGTTTAAGTCACAGGTTTGCTCAAAAACTACATGCATGTTCAAAAATACATAAGCATTAGCTTCTCAAAAATTGCCACTTTTCAGTAAGAGCTCCTGAGCAACACCTGGCCATGAAATGCATCAATAAATCCCAACTTATTAAAACAGGTTAAACACAGAATTTGTAACACTATGTTGCCGCCTCCAAGCAGATTCTTTAATCTTAAGATGAAATAAGTAAAAAGTACAAAGACAGCAGCAGCACTACTCTTATTTTTCAGATTGCAAAAGAAACTTGCGCATGAAACAAAACTCATAACAAAACATCAAGTGGTATCTCAGAACGTTTATTCAACGATCTTCTGTACAAAACATTTAGGAGGTAGGAGCTGGCACAGTCTGGCCCCGCTGCACAGACACCCTGGTGTGAGTCTTAGCCAGATGGTCGGTGAACTCCTGAAAAACAAACAAAACAAAAAAAAATGATTTTTCCAAAACTGTACCATATACTACTTTTAAAAAAATGAAATAAAATGTAAAAAATATCCATTGCACTGACCTGGTATGGAGACTTTGTGAAAACTGTTTCCTTCCACAGATCAGGGGTCAGATAGCTGTAGGTCTTTGAGATGGCATCAAAGGTGGCCTTAGCTGTAAAAGATGAAGGTAATTAGTGGATGACGCACAAAACAAACACATAAAGCTGTTCAACACAGTAGCTTGGGAACAGAGAAGACGTATAGTATTCGTTCTTTTCCCTCCTGACTATAACGACAGCAACACCATTGCAGAGGTGAAGCTGAGCAGAGCAAAGAAGAAAAACTCAAAGACTCATTTGTTCTGCATTAAACTCCGAAAACCTAAAGAGGAAGCTTACCAAAGTTGCCGAGCGTGGCAGTGCAGCCCCTGGCAGAGGTGTAGCAGTCATCAATACCAGCCATCATGAGCAGCTTCTTGGGCACAGGCGCCGACACAATTCCAGTACCGCGGGGAGCCGGGATGAGACGCACCAGAACCGAGCCACAGCGGCCCGTCACCTTGCAGGGCACGGTGTGGGGTTTGCCGATCTTGTTACCCCAGTAACCTCTCCTGACTGGAACGATTGACAGCTTGGCCAGGATGATGGCTCCACGGATAGCAGTGGCTACCTCCTTGGAGCACTTCACTCCCAGACCAACATGGCCGTTGTAGTCGCCAATGGCAACAAAGGCCTGTAAATGAGGACGGACAAAATTAGAGGGCAACTATTCAACAAAACGAGTAGCAAGACACTCAGATCTGACGTTTACCTTGAACCTTGTGCGCTGACCAGCCCTGGTCTGCTTTTGGACAGGCATGATCTTCAGGACCTCGTCTTTCAGACCAGAACCCAGGAAGAAGTCAATGATCTCAGACTCCTACAAACAGGAACAACATCTCATCATAGCGTAAAAATAATAATATTTTTAAAAAGCTGATATTTTTAGCTTTCCCAAATGTGTTTTAGTACAAATAAGTTACTACCAAAAAGAGGAAGCTGGAGGAAAAGACAATGACAGGGAATAATAGATCTGAGATGCATTGGACAAACTGATAGATGTAAAGATGTAGATGGGAAACGTAGGTGGAAAGATGCAACTGATTTTGTCATGACACAAAAGCAACTGGTTGAACAAATGCAAAGTTGTAGAAAAGATGGAGAGGTAGACAGAAGGATGAGTTTAAAGTGAAAGGGCTTGATAACTTTCTGAAATTGCATTCCAGATGTGCCATATGACCAAAAAAAAAAAAAAAGTAATATTTACTGCATATTTTATATAAAATGGCTGATGCTTTTACCTTGATGGGCAGAGAGTAGAGATAGATCTCCTCCAGAGTCTTGATCTTCATGTCCTTAACAAGGCGGCCCAGCTTGGTGACGGGAACCCACTAAAGGGAAAGAGCATCACTGTTAATAAGTAACACTTCAAATCAACTGAGTTTAGCTTGATCAAAATAAAAATCCTACCTCCTTGTCTTCGGACTTGCCACCCCGAGCACCGCGGCCCCGTCCACGGCCCCTGCCGCGTCCACGGCCACGACCCCGGCCACCTGCGCCAAAGCCTCCGCGAAAACCTCCTCTACCACCGGCGTCGTCCGCCATTTGCTGTAAATGTTCAAATCAAAGCCAAACGTTGGATTATCTGCTATACCTGGATAAAATACAAGTTTAATCATCACTACAAGACACGAGCATCGCCGCCATATTTAGCGATTTTCTTTCATTTAAAAGAGTATATTTGGTTCCCATTTGCCTTTAAATATCCACAGATAAATAAGAATGGACGTCTATATGTTTGACTGGATGTTAAAATAATGTGTTTCAGTGGACGATGCACTAGATAATTAAAGATTTCAACACAAGAGCTGAAAAGTACATCCACTTACGTGATCAGTATTACAGGAAGAAGAACCATGAGAAGTTCCGCCGGGTTTTGTCTGGATCGTGTCATCGCGATGTTTCCGAGAGGAGAGAATCTGCTCTCTGCTGCCTCTATTGGTAGCTTTTGCAAATGTTATTTCTACCCCACTTAACATTGCATATGTTTAAAAATAATATATTTTACAAAGATACTATAATATTTCAAATGTAATAAAAAATACTGTAATACATTAAGTGTTGTAGATATGTAATTTTTCCCTTTCCAATGCTCTGCTATGGTTTAAACAATTAAAAGAAAGAAAGAATAACACACACTATTGGGTCTATTATCCACCTTTGTTTTAGGAAACTTGAAATGGAAAATGTTTTAGGTATGTATTATGATTTTTAGTATTATTGTTATCACTATTCACAACGCTACTGATGCTATTATAATTTCTTACTATGCATAATTATTTTTTATGCTATTAATTCATTAGTCTTGCTGAAATTATTCTTCTTGTATTGCTTGGCTCATAAATACTGAAAATACTCATAATTCTAAATCTAAAGTATCTGTTATAATTATCAATCGACCACAAATGAATTCATTCTCTATTCCTAATGCAATAAAATGCACAGACAATTTAATACTGAATAATTTATTAAAGAAATAATTAGGGCTACAGAACAAACAGGCCAAAGAATCACTCATTTTAAGCACATCACCTGAAGAAAACAAACACAAGAGCAATTTTCTCCCTTAACAGTTGCTGTTGGTTGAAGTCCCACTGGAACTGCCGCTGCTCTCTCCAAGGTCCACTTCCTCTTCCACCTCATGTAGGTCATCCATTACCTCCAGGCTCTCACATATTAACCCTATTTGCCTCTTCATGTGGGCCATGGTGCTTTGCATCCTTTTCATCTTCCTATGCAGGGCCGTGGCGATGGCCCGGTGGTTCCTCTGCCTGGCCTCGTACTCCTGCCTCAGCTGTTTGTAGCAGTTGTGCTGAGTCTGGGTGCTGTGAGTGAGTATTGTCCCACAGCCCATGTGGCAGGGCTGCCGCCAGTGCTCACAGTGGCGCGCGTGGGTGTCCATGTCCCTGCGCAGGAGCTGCGCCCTGCAGCCCTGGTACGGGCAGGGGATGAGCTCGTACTGGCAGGTCATGCTGTGACAGTACTGCTCTGAGAGGGAAAAGGTCTCTGCACAGCCACGGATCTCGTTTTTACACTGCGACAGAGATACACACACACAGATCTTTTTTTTTTTTAACAATTACATAATTTAAATTAAGCACACAATATTTGGCAGAGTAACTTAGGAAACAAAGGAATTAACTCATATTGAATTAATGTCAACAAATGTGAAATAAGCATTACATTCCCAACATCAAGTTTGTTTGAGTAGTCAGTCATATAGGGTATAGGGCAAACAAACCCTACAAAATAATCTTAAGCTAATAAGATATTGAAGTGAAATGTCTAATAAAGGATATGACAGTCCACAAACACGCTTAAACTGGTTTGAATTTCCTACCTTTACTTTCAAGCGTCCAATCGATTTGCTCAGCTTGAACATGACAAAGATCAGGCTTGGGTTTACCGGCTTCCTGCAGCAGGGGCAGGTCTCCTGTCTGCACAAGATAAATATCAGCTTGTCGTCGCTTCTCCACTTGAGCAATAAATGAAAGTTCATATTTCAAAACTGATTAGATGTAAAGTGTCGTAGACCTTTTCAGCCACTGTAAGATGCATTTCTTGCAGAAGATATGGTGGCATGCGCTTCTTACTGGACATCTGAGGACGCCCTGACAAATGGTGCAGATCAAATCGTAGTCTGGAGGGTCTACAAACAGCTCCACGTCGTAGCCCCCACTCTGTGCTGAAACGTCTGGGTCGGCCTAGTGCAGTGTCAAATCTTTATTATAGCATAGATTTTGCTGAACAACATTCGGTTATGGAGTAAAAGCAACACAGGAAAACTGAAACAACTGAGAACAATTAGAAATGAAGCAACGTGTTCTCTCTAACATCATGTCCCCACAGCTCCCTACAACAGCTCTTTGGTATAAAGGAAGGGACAACAAAACAGAATTGTTCTGGAAAGTCATATGACCAATCACATGATTACAAAAAAATAAACACTATACAGAGCAATTTTCTTCCCTTTTCGTCATTAATTAATTCCTATTATTTTAACATCATGTTTAGCTTAATTTTTTAATTAATTCAAATATGAACTGTAATAATAAAGAAGCATTTGCTTTTTTAGTTGGAGCAAAATACAAATCTCTCCTTTCTCAGAGATTTTACCATTGCCTATGTTTCTAATTTTTTAAATATAATTTGTTTATGGTATCCATAATAAATAAATATATAAATAAAATACAACTAAAGCAAATAAACCGGTGTTTACTTACCATGATAACTCCTCGTCCCTTATGGTGTTTCCATTCTCGGCGCTGCTTTACTCCATATTATCGATCTCTCACATGTCACACACAGACACACACCCTTGTTATCAATACAACACACACATGAACATTCCTGACAGAACATGAAGAAGAGAGTGCGCCCGGAAAAATGGAGACTTTAGTTTTTACTGTAGGCAGCGTCCTTTCCCTGCTGTTCTAGCATCAAACTCAACTTCCCGTATCTAACGGGGACTTTTAAAACCTGCACCTGCCTATTGTTGTGACTGAGCCCATATAAAATATTTTAAATCTGTCTACAGTAATCTTAGTAACTCTGTTTACTCAGTATAAAAAAAAAACATTTCAGAGGTAGGACTGGGATCATGTTTTTTTTCTAGCAAAGGTAACAAACAGGTTGGCACGACAATGAAGCCGCCATATTGGAGAGGGACACCTGAGATCACATATTAAGTCTTTCAACACCCCATCTTCAGTAAACCTCTGGATGGGAGAGGGGTTCATCGTGCATGTTATTCAACTTGCTGAAGTGGCATATTTTTAAACAAAAAGTTTTTCTTCTAATTATTATTATTTTTTATTTCATCAATTCATATATTTATTGATAATAATGTATTCTCATTTACAAATCAATGCCACTGGTAGCTTATCTGACATGGAACATCATCAATGTTTCTCTTGTGCAAATAACATATTTAAATAGTTTATCAAGATTTTATAACTATATCATTGCGGGGTCAACACTGCAACCACTTATTTTCCGTGGTTTCCTGCTTAACTTTCAAGTGTATACGTTATTTTATTTTCTACAACAGAAACATCAGGCATTTCCATGTAAACCTCCTCCACAAACGTGGCGGACGAGTTAGCGTACGTACCTTCTAACAGGACTGTACGTAGTGTTTTACGTGCTGAACTTTTGACCAATCACAGCTCCGCTCACTCAGATGGCGTACAACGCGTGCGACACGGGCAACAACATGCGGGACGGATTGTGGTGGCTATAGTCAACGTGTGAAATGAGAAACCGGTGATTTATATCGTGTTTGTTTATTAAAAATATTCTGCTTTTGGAAGTTCCGGTTATCATTATGGCGAACACAAACCTGCAGTTCAAAACGAAGTAAGTTTATCTTATGTCGCTCTTACCTGAAGACAGCTAGCCCGACCGAAAGTGTATGATAGAAAGCTGTAACCTCTCATTGATGGATTTCCGTCTTAATGTCATTTCAGTTACGCTGTTTCCAGCAAAATTGAGCCGTTTTACAAAGGAGGGAAAGTACAGGTGAGCTCTGAGAAGTTTGTCTAAGCTGAGCTGTGTGTGGTTGGAGGGTGAGTTGTGCTCTAAATGTGAAATTGTCTATGTGTATTTTTTCCCAGATCAGCAAAGATGAGAAGTACATTTTCTGCACATGTGGATCCCGTGTCAATGTTTTGGAGATCAGCACTGGCAAGATCGTCCACTGTGTGGAACATGTGAGTTCATATCGACTTTGAAGCATAAATATAACAATAAAGTAGTTTGACTTGGTCACATTCAAGCTCAAATTGAAATAAAAAAATCTCAGCTGAATTTTTTTTTATCAGTCACTTCGGCTAAATATTGAATCTGTTATGAACTATTTTTGGCAACTTAATTTTTCCCAGACATTTTCCCTTGTGCTTCTTTGTCACAAACACAACGTCTTGTATGTAATCGTCTGCTTTTTGTTCATGTAAATAAACTAGGTGTGGATGCACGCAGTGATAAAAATCATTTTTTGTGTTTTTTTTTTTCTTCTTTCCTAACTTTGTCCAAATATGCCCCGCAGGATGATCAAGAGGATATCACATCATTTGCAGTGAGCTGTGATGATGAGGTCAGTAGGGAATACTTCCCCTAAGCATCATGGCGTATCAACAGATCAGGTTTTAAAACAAAAACACCTTTCTTTTGTGTCCAGCTACTGGTGACAGCCAGCAGAGCTTTGCTGCTGAAGCAGTGGGACTGGAGGCAGGGTACCTGCACTCGCTCCTGGAAGGCTATTCATACCATCCCTGTGGCCAGCATGACCTTTGACCCCAGCTCCACCCTACTTGCCACAGGTCAGCAATGCCATGATTTGAACACAAATAACCTGATCTCTGCTACATCATCATCAAAAAAAAAAAAAAAAACATATTTGTGTTTGTCCTGCAGGTGGTTGTGATGCTACCATAAAAGTTTGGGATGTGGTTAAGCAGTACTGCACTCACAATCTCAAAGGATCATCTGGTGTAGTACAGTAAGTGTCTGTTACTACGAACGAGGTCCAAGAATGAGGATAAAACAGACGATTTCATGTGTCATCCTACCCTTACATCACTTCTGCAAAAGTGTTGCTATTGCCTTGATCTTTTTGTCACAAAACAGCCACGAACGTCAGTTCATTAAGACTTTATACGGCAAGATGAACACAAAATGGTGCAAAATTGTGAAACGTTAAAAAAAAAAAAATCATCTTAATTTTCTATTGGAGCGGCAAGTCCTTTAAAGTCTTTCTACTGGCTTGACTCATTTAGAGATTGAAAGTTGACCCATTCCTCTTTATAAAGCAGCTCAGATTGGATGGAGTGCCTCTGTGAACATACATCTTCAAGTCTTGCTGGAGATTTTCAACTGGATTTAGGTTTTGGCCATTCTAACACATATTTGTAACTAAACCTTTGCACCTCTTGTTGGATATCTGAGGTAGTCATCCTGCAGTTCATCTCTGCTTAATAATTTTCTTGCTCGTTCTGTTAGTTTAGGTGGATCTGCATGTCTTGGGTATTATGTGATTGTAATATGACAAAATATGAAAAAAAAAATCTGAGGGGTATGAATAGTTTTGCAACACCCTGTGAAGCTTAAACATCATCCAGTCACACAGAATCATGACTTTGATTAGAAAAACAAAACGTTGTGCTTTCGTCTGTGTGTTTGTGCAGCTTGGTCCAGTTCCACCCCGACATCAGCCGACTGCAGCTGTTCTCCTCGTCTGTGGACTGCGGCGTTCGGCTGTGGGACCTGCGCTCCAGCCAGTGTGTGTGCGTCCTGGAGAGCCACTACAGCGCCGTCACCTCTCTGAGCTTCAGCAGAGACGGTCACACCATGGTCAGGTAGGGAGGAATCGGCCAGCACCTACGCAGTTTGTTTTTAATTACCCGACTGCTTTTCGGATGCAGCTCTGATTCGTCTTGATGTTTTCCTTGTAGTTCTGGGAGGGATAAAATCTGCACTGTCTGGGACCTCAAATCTCGCCAGGCTAAAAGAACCGTTCCTGTTTACGAGGTAAGATGTGAGAAGGCATTCCCATTTTTTTTTTCTGTTTCAGTAAAAATAAACTTAGTGTTTGTTTTTCCCTCCAGGCTGTTGAGGGAGTCGTGCTGCTGCCTGAGAAGACGGACTTATCTCAGATTGGAGTCAAAAGCAAAAGCTTGCATTTCGTCACTGCTGGAAGCAAAGGTTTGATCCATAACTGTCTTTAAATACATTTTTTATATCTCTATGCCTCACCTTTACTCTCAACTTTCCCTGCAGGTGTGCTGAGAGTGTGGGAGGCAAGCACTGCTCGCTGTGTTTATACCCAGAGCCTTCCCTCGACCCTCACGCCGTCCTCTGAGGAAGACAAAGAGGACGACAACCCTCGCAGTCTGACGTATCTTTTCAACCTGCCTGCCTCCTCCAGACTGGCCACGGTCACTGCAGAGCACAACATACTCTTCTACCAGCTGCCCAGTCTCACCACACAGCAGCAAGTCAGTACTGGGACTTACTTATTATTGACTGATTACATGCATGACTCATGTTGCATGTGCTGTCTTGTTTAGGAAGCCTGATCTACTATTGCTAAAAAAAAAACCATACAATAATAAAAGGAAGGTTATTTATAACAGAAATAATCTAGCTTGTTTAAAACACAATACTGGCACACATTTAATTAAGAATTTTATTAGATTTGTTCATTGCTGTGGTTATGCTACAGTTCTAGTAACCTTTGACTTTATACCTTGAACAACATCTGTTTGGTTGAAACATGGACACAGATGGGTATTGCAGCAGAAAAGTGACACCATTTTGGAATCGGCAACGCAGGCGGATTATAAACCTTAGAAATATTTACATAACGTTCTTAAAAGTGAAAACATTCACTTCAAATCTGTTCCACCTTTTCTCTGCAGAAGATGGCTCAAATCTTTAGTCCAGATGCTGGTTGACGATTAAAAGAAGCATAAAGTTTATTTGCAACCATCTGGAAAATTAACCCAAATATTGAAGTGGGTGTATATATGAATTTCCTTGTACATACTTGTGTTAATTCAAACTTGTGCACCAGATTCTGGTTTATAAAATTTATCGAAGTTGAATGTCGGATTATTTTATGATTTTTGCTGTATAAAGAAGCTAATAGCTGCTAGATTTTGCAGACATTGGCTATGTTGGAGTTCATGGAAACGTGTCCCTTTCTCGTAGTTTGTGGGTTACAACGACGAGGTGCTGGACGTGAAGTTCCTGGGTAAAGACGACACTCACATCGTGGTGGCCACTAACAGCAGTCAGCTGAAGGTCTTCCAGCTGCTCACCAACAGCTGCCAGATTCTCTACGGACACACAGGTGAGCGACCAGCAGAGGGCAGCATCTGTCCTTTAGCTGGATGAGAATCGCATCCACCTGATTCACTGAGTTCTGTCACGATCTTTTGCTTTCTGGCTGTTTACCTCCAAAAACAAGCCAGTAAGTGCAGAAGTGTTCATATGAGCATTAACAGGGTTTTCTAACTTCCCTAATGAGATTATTTGTAAGTTTGTTTGGAGTCAACCTTTCTTATTTTTACGAGCATGCAGCTAACAAATAAAAAAAACGCCAAACATTTGTCAGAATTTTAAATAATTTACTCTTTCTGCACAAAAGAAAAGCAATAAAATCTGTGTGTGTGT